>NC_090268.1:255132244-255493077 GCF_040414725.1 Anabrus simplex | reverse complement strand
CAAGAGCAAACGGCCTGGGCTACTCATGGAGGGAGTGATTCTGCTCCACGATGACGCTCGTCCACACGTCTACAAGTTCAAGTGGGAGCAGAATTAACATCCGCCCTACAGCCCTGACATGTCAAGTCACAGCCACAGGAATTCTGGGAGCAGGGACTTCTTCTGCTCGTGAAATAGTGGGAAAGTTGTGCTCAGGCCTATGGTGATTACTTTTAAATAAAGACGTCGATTATACTCACAGTGTCGTTTCGTACATTTTCATTTGAACAGCACTTGTAAGTAATATACATTTATATAATTGGTATTACAAATAACATAATTGATACAGACAAATTATAAACGAGATTATCTTTGCGATAAAGAAATATCCGTTTACTTATAAATACTAGCCTTGATAATAGTATACAAATAAAACGTTACAAATAAGACACAGACTGTTTTATTGGACTAATTTAATCTAGGATGACCCAATAACTACACGCGCAATTGTACTTGTCAATGAATGACATTAATTCACCAATTAATAGCTGTTTTCAAAAGTCTCTTGTTCTCACTAGCAGATCACCGGCTTGCTGGAAATTAACTGGAATGAGTGATCCTTCCGTTGAATTCCCTGCAGAACCATTAGAGTTACAAAGGAAATGCATATGGCCCTTTTTTAATAAAATTTAGTTTTAAGTACTGTACTGCATGTTGGGACTAACCATTTTACCAATATTTTGGTTTTCAGCGGATAAAGCATGCTCAAGTTCAATAATAACTAGAAGACTCGTGCTTCTCCGCAGCATTTGTTATGAATAAGTCAGATAAATCCTGCAGTTCTTGATGTAAAGCTTGGTATTGTGTCGCAGAAGACAATGGTATTTTAATCGCAGTTATTCTATATAGAACGATTGTCTTGAGAGTTCATAGGTTAGTCTCGAAGGAGCGTTTTTTTTGCCTGGAAGTGAACTTTTTCAAGATGCATGGCCTTCACTCTTTCTAGTGTAGGTAGTTTATCCTTCATTGGGTGTTCCCAGATAATGTCTAAGGCGTATGTCATGGTGGGGTCTGTCTGTACGTAGACTTTTTATTTTCTTGGCAGCATGTAACTTATCAGGAACGGTCTGCCATCTGTTGAATGTATTTGGTAGCTGATAAAGGTTAGAAAATCAAAGAGTATCTAGCAGGAAACACTATTCTTCCGTGATCAGAGGAATTGTATACTCTCTGGCTTCACAGGCAGTAATCAAACATTGCTGCGTGAAATGACATTACTAAGGATGAAAAACTCATATATCAGAATATTAATGAAAGAGTTAGTCGATTAGCAACCTGCTAAGTACAGAATGTATTGCGGGCTAGGGTAAGCCTTCGCCTGCAGTTATTGGAGTAATCATTTAATGATTTGATTTTATGATTACGCAAAGTTGGCTGAACTTAGAGACCTGTCAATGTCTGAATCAGGTAATTCCAGAGAGAATAAAACAAAATTGAAGCAGATCGGTCCAGTAGAACGGACGGACGGATTTTCCAAATCTATTTTTAGTAAACTTCTTTTAATATATAGATTGCCACAGTTAAAAAAATCAGATTAGTTTTGTATTTGAATTGAATATCTAAGGAGCTGAAATGGTCAGTAGTCCAGGCGTCATTGAACAAGAAAGAAACGAGCGGACACAGTCACATTTTCAATTAATACGTGATCTCTTGGAAATAATGTATTGTCAAGTCAGTGTTCTGAAATAAAACATAGTTACGAATAGGGTTCGGAAGTTTATGACCTAAAAAGTACAAAATATGAAAGAAAATATGACCTAAAAACTAGCTAAATATGACCGGAAAAAAGGTAAACTATGAGCTATGGAATTTAGTGACAGGTACTAAATATTACTACGTCTTAAGTACCAAAAGTGATTAGTGATAACACAGCAGACAGATGAAATCACGCAAACTGACAGAGCTACACTACGTTAAAACTTTCAATATGCATTCACATAAAATCGCTTTACCGCCGCTGCCTACACTTCAGACGATTCAGAGAACTGTTCCGTCAGTACTGAATATTTCTTCACCGAACTCTTTCACTTCATTTCTTAATTTTAAATCTTCACTGCACTTCACTTTAGGCATGAAAGGATTCTGTGTCTAATGAGAAGTCGCGGTAGCTTGTTCGAATATAGGATACTACAATAAGCTACAAACATTAGTCGTGATAATACGGCACGAGCTCTCTGAAACAGATGCATGCTCATTATGAAACGGTTTATTATGCAATACTTACAGTAAATATGTAACTAAATCACAATTGCACTACCACTTTGAAACTTAACCTCAGTTCGCAAGAATCACCTCACACGGAATAGACGTTTATTGTCAGGCCTTGGGATATGAGATTGGCACATGCGCAGGAGTCATGCTTACCCCTCGCACTCCTTACCTCGCATCCACGCGACTTCTCGTGAGACGACCATAGAACTAGACGTGTGACTAATCTGCTTAAATTCGTTGGTGGTGAAAGGGGAAGAGGGCTGTTAACTGGACCCATCAAGGATGAACTAGACGAGAAAAAACATAGAGCAAAATATGTCTACTGACGTGACATCCTCCACACAAGAGCTCTTTCTCGGAATCATATCTTCTAAATCTGCTACCTGTCTGTTCCGGGAAAAGAAAGAAAAGTACGTGTACTACCATTTGCAATTTGCAACAAACATGTACCCTGTTAAGAACGACGAATCAGTCGAAACAAAACTGCTGAAAATATAACCAAATATGACCTTATGTCATTAAAATAAGCAATATAAGACAGAAACAATTAAAACTGTGTAAATATTCATTTATAAGCAACATAAAATTGCTTTATACGGGGTCAGAGACCCATCATTCACATTTATTTTTCAAATTTCTAGTAAAAAGAGGCCAGGAAAAATTACTTTTCCTTAACGTGTGAACCTGTCCGGCCCCGTGGTGTAGGGGGCAACACGTCCGCCCTCACCCGGTGGCCCCGGGTTCGATTCCGGCTGGGTCAGGGTTTTTTAATTGTAAATGATTAATATCCCTTGCCTGGGGACTGAGTGTTTGTGACGTGCTTAACGTTCCTTTTCTCTCATTCAACACTCTACACTTCCTCCATTCCAATTACACGCAGGTTCATATCACATGGTGTAAGTAGGGGCAAAACATATCTATAGGTCGACGCCCCGAACAAATAACATTTTAAAATAACCATGGGAACCTTATGACTCTTCTCTCTGAGAATGCTCGTGCAACATTTCATGAAATTCTCCCCAGCTGTTGAGACGTAATGTCGTTTTTGAGGGCAGACAGACAAACGAGTATTCTACCTTTTAGAATTCACATTATTTTACATCCACAATCTACAATTTGTTGAGTTTGTTGAACAGCGAAAGCAATTGCAGGCTACTTAGATTTCCTGTACACGCAGTATATTCATGAGATGTCAATTCCTGAGCACTTATGGAAACGAAATAAATGGAACAGCATGCTTAGTTAACATGGTCTTGTGAAGCACGGAGCGGAGAAATCCCTTGTTGGCAAAAAACAACATTCATAAAGGTCATGGAGAACGTAGTGAAGCTAAGACTTGAAGGAAGGACAATCGTTCGACCGTGACTCTCATGTTACACATGCACGGTGCTCTTCGTGAGGTGGATTATCATTGCCCAAAACGAGAAATCGTACATCCGTGTGGCCCCTGTGCAGCATCGTTGGTCATAACTAAGGATCAGAAGTTGAAGAGCCATAAATTGCCTAATGAAACATAAAAATATCCAAAAATGGGTATAAAACCTGGGAGAAAGGATGTAAAAATTCGATCCAAATTCATTCATAATTTTAGTTTTAATTAGTTATTAAATGAAGGAATAAAATATTTTATAAAGCAAAATTCTGGTGGTATGCAACATGCAGTGCAAAAGTATTTGAGTGAAATATGTACTTCCTCTTTCAGACATTAAATATTTTTAGATTAACATAATTGTACGCAAGTTTAATAAAAGGATATAACTTGAAAACAATATTCTCTCATCCATGGGTAAATAATTCAAGTATCGAGCTCGAATTATTATTATTATTATTATTACTTGTGGTGTATGGTTATGGAGTGTTTACATCCATGTAGTATTGGTATTATTATTTACGTAGTCGAATGATCGCAGTGTTTGTGACTTTATGTCATGAAATATGTACTGTATATAGACAATTAATTATTACCTGTATATATGATTTGTAATACACTACAGAATTGTGAAACACACTGTAACATTCAGAATGGCACTCGGTAGACGAGAATTCTGTAGAATATTCTGTACATTAAGCACTCTAGAATTTACGAGGAAATGTATCTTTCTAGAAGCCTGGCCAGGCACCTATATAAGGAGGGGATCTAGATGGTAGAGACGAGTTATTGTTTAGTAGAGTTATGGTTTAACAGGTGTTTTACTGGTAAACACGTATTGTGGTTAGGCTGACATGCCAATGTAGGCAGTCGGTAGTCATCTGTTTCAAGCTTGTAGTCTCTATATGCTGTGATAGGCAATTGTTAAAATGGCGGTTTTTTGATGTGTGTATTTTGTTTGTGACAGCAGTTGATTAGGTTATGTGTGTGTTTATGTGAAGTTAAGGTTAAATAAATAAGCGTACCAACTGACAGCATTTTGTGTGCGTCTTTGTGGATACATCAAATTTAAAAAAGGAATTTCGTGTTCGTTAAAAATATGATTGCAGAATTTAGAATGAAATGTTCTTTTCCACCTAGAATGAATTCAGCGAACCCGCAATGGACATCCTGGAGAAATAAATTGAAATTAGTGTGACTGGAATCACCACACTCGAGTTACAGAAACTGGAATTCCGAAGCCTTAACGCAGTTGGCTTTGCAGTGTATCACAATAGTCATCTCCAGGTTCTTGGATGTAAAGGATCGTCTGTTTTCAGACTGCACGTTGCGAATTATAGTGAAACTACTCTCCGCATCAACGGGTGTTAAGGGTTCACACTTCAAGCTAGTGAGATCTTCCTCTTCAAAAACACATCAGAATTTTCTCATTTCAATATTTCACTTATCTTGCACATAATTTGATACCCCCGAGTTTTTCAAGCACTAGTTTCATTTTGGTATCATTTCATTTTCTCCTTTTTCAGATATGGTACAAATACGTGTATTTACTAGATAACAGATGTTTAAGCGGTGATGGATGAACTAAAACGATTATTCGAATTGAGAATGGGCAGTAAAAATGTAGTCGAAAGGATTAGTTTCAAAAAAACCGGTGAGACCTAAAAAGGGACCAATAAACCAGAAAAGGCCGAAAAAGACAAAAAAGTACATATAAAACCGACCATTCTCTCGCCTACAATGACCCAGAATGAACATATATTATGTTGGGCCTCGTCTTTGACCACTCAAAAAAAAAAAAATTGTCCTCAATTTCCGAGCCCTAGTGATAACTAATAAATTTGTTCAGGAGTGAAGTAATAAATTCCACTAAACACTCAAAAGAAGTATCTTCTTCCTCTTTGCTGGTCTTTTTCCCAATTCTCTCTGATTGGCACTAATGTGGATGAAGTCCAGTTTTATATGGCCGGATACTCTTCCCAACGCAAATCCACGTGAAAGGATGTTTGATATTCTAAATTGAAAACGTGTGTATTAAAATGAGCACAAACACCCAGCCTCCGAGATGGAGGTATTAACCAAACGTCGCGAAAATCCCCGGCCCAGTGGAGAATCGAACCCATGGCCCTATAAAACGAATGTCATCGGGCTGATTGTTCAACCATGGAGATGGGCTGCTCAAAGTAGCATATTTCCCGATCATTGAACTTAACAAAATCACGGTGTATTTAAGATAAACTTTTAGATTATTAGGTCGTATCGGGTATATATAATACAGGCAAATAGGCCGATGACCTATATGATAAACCCCTTTAAACAACAAGCATCATCGTCATCATCATCATCATCATCATCATCATCATCATCATCATCATCATCATCATCATCAAAAGAGATGTTAAGTACAGAACAAGGATGGCTAACTACATACCGATGAGAATCGAACCAACAACATTCACATTTCACGTCCGATGTCCCACCATTGAGATACGGTTGATACGACATTCCTGTTCTTTTGACTGGGATATGAGCACCACCATATGTAGACGACGCTATTTGATAAGCTGAATGTTTATTTCAGGTAATAATAATAATAATAATAATAATAATAATAATAATAATAATAATAATAATAATAATAATAATAATAAAATGTCGTATGGCTTTTAGTGCCGGGAAATCCCAGGACGGGTTCGGCTCGCCAGGTGCAGGTCTTCCCATTTGACTCCCGTAGGCGACCTGCTCGTCATGGTGGGGGATGAAATGATGATGAAGACAACACATACACCCAGCCCCCGTGCCATTGGAATCAACCAAGGAAGGTTAAAATTCCCGACCCGGTCGGGAATCGAACCCGGGACCCTCTAAACCGAAGGCCAGTACGCTGACCGTTCAGCCAACGAGTCGGACATAATAATAATAATAATAATAATAATAATAATAATAATAATAATAATAATAATAATAATAATAATAATATCCTCCATGACTCAGGTGGCAGCGCGCCGGCCTCTCACTGCTGGGTTCCGTGTTTCAAATCCCGGTCACTCCATATGATATTTGTACTGGACAAAGCACAGGCGGGACAGGGTTTTCTCCGGGAATTTCAGTTTTCTCTGTCATCATTAATTCCAGCGACACTCTCCAATATCATTTCATTTCATCTGTCAGTCATTAATCATTGCCCCAGAGGAGTCCGACAGGCTCCGGCAGCCGGCACAATTCCTATCCTCGCCGCTAGATGGGGTTTCATTCATTCCATTCCTGACCCGGACGAATGACTTGAAACAGGCTGTGGATTTCCATTTTCAATAATAATAATAATAATAATAATAATAATAATAATAATAATAATAATAATAATAATAATAATAATAATAATACCTCACTTACCGCGTGCATATATGGTTTGATTTTAAGGCATCTAATCAATCAATCAATCAGTACTGATCTGCATTTAGGGCAGTCGCCCAGGTGGCAGATTCCCTATCTGTTGCTTTCCTAGCCTTTTCCGAAATGATTTCAAAGAAATTGGAAATTTATTGAACATCTCCCTTGGTAAATTATTCCAATCCCTAACTCTCCTTCCTATAAATGAATATTTGCCCCAGTTTGTCCTCTTGAATTCCAACTTTATCTTCATATTGTGATCTTTCCTACTTTTATAAACGTCATTCAAACCTATTCGTCTACTAATGTCATTCCACGCCATCTCTCCGCTGACAGCTCGGAACATCCCATTTAGTCGAGCAGCTCTTCTTCTTTCTCTCAATTTTTCCCAACCCAAACATTGCAACATTTTTGTAACGCTACTCTTTTGTCGGAAATCACCCAGAACAAATCGAGCTGCTTTTCTTTGGATTTTTTCCAGTTCTTGAATCAGGTAATCCCGGTGAGGGTCCCATACACTGGAACCATACTCTAGTTGGGGTCTTACCAGAGACTTATATGCCCTCTCCTTTACATCCTTACTACAACCCCTAAACACCCTCATAACCATGTGCAGAGATCGGTACCCTTTATTTACAATCCCATTTATGTGATTACCCCAGTGAAGATCTTTCCTTATATTAACACCTAGATACTTACAATGATCCCCAAAAGGAACTTTCACCTAGACTACTTGCATATCATTTCTTGCGTTTCATATTCCTCTACCAGATGTCAGAGTAAACCGGATCTCTGTTGGCCGTCTGCGACTGAGTTCTTAGTTAATTTTGTTGGTTATACACTCAGTGTGTCACCTGAGATATTTTACATGCCATCATTGTATGACATGAAGTAAAATCAATATATTTCTGCCCTACATAAATCCGACTACCTCTGTCGGGTTTGAAACCGTGATCTTGAGATCCGGAGACACACTGCCACTTACCCACAGACAGGATTATTCTTCATATGTCCTTGTATCCAAAACGGATCACAAAATATTAGTGTGTTCGTAAATGGCCGCTTTCGTACCTCATACTGTTGTCGAATTTAAAAGAGAAAGCATACCTGTTTCATTCTGTATCATCTCAACTTGTCAAACATCTGCAATACTACAATATTCATAGCATCTGTGTATAAACGACTTGAATTGTTCGACTTAATTCATTTTACTCTGCACGAAGCATAAGGTCTCTGAGAATATCCTCAATCTGTCCGTTTATGGCAATGTTCTTCATTTCTGCCCACAATCTTCCAGCTTTCCGAACTCTTTCACACGTTTTCCTTGGCGTATTCGCATCCGTCCACCTTGGGAAATCACGTCTAGAGCCTTTTTTCGACCATTTCACCTGGTTTCCGCGACGTATGCCCAATCCATCTCCTCTATTTAATTTCAACTTCTGTAGGAATTTCCTATAACCCTTTGTTAGAAACAACTTCAGGCAATCTTACGTACAACATCCATCGTAAACACCTTTTAACAAAGGTGCGACCCCCTGTAGGTGGGGGACACAGACGAAGAATACACTCACGGTATCCGCTGCCTGTCGTAAGAGGCGACTAAAAGGGGCGACCAAGGGATGATTGTCTTGGAACCATGAAACTACTTTTGATTTGTACCATCACGCGCGGAACACCATGGGTCGCTTTTACTTGCGAGTAGTACCATTCTGTTAGGTACTGAATAGTTTTGTGATTCGTAGCACTCAAGCGGGGTTCAGTGTGGTTTTCCAGTACCCGTGAGTCGTACCCATGTGAGCAACACCACGGGTCTGGGCGTTGCCTGTGAGTTGTACCACTATATGAGCGACACCGTGGGTCTGCGTTGCCAGTGATTAGTACCCACTATGTGAGGAACACCACGGGATGTGTGGTTAGGACACCTAGGTGAGGAACCTCATCGGTTTGCGTTGGCTATGAGTGGCGCCATTGTGTGAGAAACACCATAGGTCTGCGTTACCTTTACGACGTACAATACTTGTAAGTAGTACCTTAATGTTCAGAACACCGTGAGTTTACGCTACCTTTGATTAGTACCGCAGCTTGAGAAATATCATGGTTCTACTTTACTCGCGACATGTACCATACTGAGGGGCGGTAGACCTGGTTTTTTGATCCCTTTAGACATCAAGCATAATCGATTCAGGACTGTGCTTTATAAGTGGTCCCTTGGTCAGTAATACTATTATTTATGACCGTTTTTGAGTTGGATCCACTGTTTTTGTTTGTTTGTTTCTTGTTTTTTTTGTTTTTTTTTGGGGGGGTTCATGTCCATCCATTTATTTTTCATGACATTTTTATTTATTTTGGTCGGTGTATTTTTTGAACTTTTTGTTGTCATTTCATTTCGTACCATTAGGGGCCGATGACCTCTACGTTAGGCCCCTTTAAACAACAAGTAAAAAAAACAAAGGTGCGTATGTATATATATATAATTCAAAAAACCCATAGCGCTATATATCTGATAGGCCTTGACCTACTAAGTGACCGCCACTGAACCTGAAGGCTTGCAGAAGTAACGCGTGGTCAGCGTAACGAATCCTCTCGGATGTTATTCTTGGCTTGAAGACTGGGGTCACTATCTCACTCTCAGATAGCTCACCATTGTTCTAACGTAGGCTAAGTGAACGTCGAACCAGCCCTCAGATTCGGTTAAAAGTCCCTGACCTGGCCGGAAATTTAAACCACGGCCTCCGGATATGAGGCAGGCTCGCTACCCCAAGACGGCTGGGCCGGCAAATACTAAATTATAAAGAGGTTAATGCTACTATCAGTTCTGTGTTTTATAACTAATTATGTTGTAGTGACGAAGTGAATCGAAGAGGTTCAATCCATCAGCTCTTAATGAACAGAGCCGGGCTGACCGGCTCAGACGGTTGAGGCGCTGGCCTTCTGACCCCAGCTTGTCAGGTTCGGTCCTGGCTCAGTCCGATGGTAGTTGAAGGTGCTCAAATTCGTCAGCCTCGTGTCAGTAGATTTACTGGCACATAATAATAACTCTTGCGGGACAAAATTCTGGCACCTCGGCGTCTCCAAAAGTAGTTAGTGGGAAGTGAAAATATTATTATTATTATTATTATTATTATTATTATTATTATTATTATTATTATTATTAGTAGTAGTAGTAGTAGTAGTAGTAGTAGTAGTAGTAGTAGTATTGAAAGAACTAATCCATTTAAGTCATCCTTGTGATGTGTGAGTGGCAGGGTGACCGGGAGCCAAACCAGCCGTGGGTGTTCACATAGTGTACGTTTGATCTTTAAGATTGTGTGTGCAGTACAGCCAAGTCGTGCCAAGGCCGTATTGTAGATCGCTAGGTCACTAGGTGATTGGACATGAACACCAGACTTCGATCTGGGAAGGCATGGAAGATTTTCAAGACTAATCACTCTTTTCTCTGAGCTTGTAAGTGTTAAAACTCTTACTTCTCATTTATTGTATAAAATTTCCTCACAAAGTAATTACTTCGTGACAGGCAAGCCTTCGTGACGCCTTTTTTTCTTCACCCGTACAAATTGATGGTTCACATTCTAGCCAGCTGTGGAAAATACGCAGAGTATGTTCACCTTCTCTGTATCAGTGTCTCTGAACTACCACACTGCAATACGGACCTTGTAATCAATTTAACCTGAATTCATGAGGAATTACTGAATTCTTAGTGAATTATTGATTTTTCTAACCTGGCGTTCATTAATGAATCTAAAATATAATTATTACATTTTCAGGTACCACAGATTTCCTTAAAAGTGAGTCAGGCAATATGTGATGGTGGCGATGGTGATTATTGTTCTAAGTGGAAATAAAACTGGGCAACTATACTCTCTGAAGAATAGTCAGAGAAGAAGATGTAAATCGAAAGAGTTGGCCGTGCGGTTAGGAGTGCGCAGCTGTGACCTTGCATTCGGGAGATAATGGGTTCGAACCCCACTGTCGGCAGCCTTTCTGTGGTTTTCCATTTTCACACCAGGCAAATGGTGGGGTTATACCTTAAACAAGGCCGCTTCCTTCCTACTCCTAGCCGTTTCCTATTCCTATTCCATCCTCGCCATAAGATCTATCTGTGTCGGCGCGATGTAAAGCCAATTGTAGAAAAAAGAAACGAAAAGAAGATAGAAGAGATCCGACGCTTCGAGGAATACGATTGTCAGCAAAAGAAAGGAAATATGAAAATAAGGAAAATAAGTGGAAGTAACTGCAGACTCAGGTAGATGATCTATGGTCGCGAACTCACGTTCCAGAGTTGAGATCCCCTGGCGATTTCTACTTTTAGTCACCTTGTACGATAGGCAGCAGGTACTTTGGATGAATTCTACGGTCACCACCTGCAGGACAACAGGGAATACGTGCCTACCGAGCGAGCTGGTAGCTTACATTTGCGAGGTCGTGGGTTCCAATCTCACTGTCAGCAGCTCTGAAGATGATTTTCCGTGGTTTCGCAGTTTCACGCCAGGCAATTGCTGGGGATGTATCTGTATAAGGCCACTGTCGCTTTCATCACTGTCCGTGTCATGCTCCATCCCATCGTCGGTATAAGACGTGTCTGTGTCGGTGTGACGTGTCTAAAACAAACAGCGAATTAAGTGTCCACCAAAATAATACGAGGGTGGAACAAAAGTAGTGACAACATATGCAGTATGCGAAACCATTTATTGTAGAACCACCATATTTCTACAGGCCTACTATGTAATATCCTGCAACATATTGCACCCGTTGCCAGATGTGTGGAAGGCCTAGGATGCCAGTAGCAATGCCGCCTTTGTTGATGTCCACGACAGAGTGCCCTACTGCTTGAAGTTTGCCGTCTCGTATATTGAAACGTTTTCCTCAGTGTGGTTCATTTAGTTTGGGGAACAGATTGAAGTCACAGGGGTGTCTGGTGAATACTGTGGATGTTCCGGCACCTTCCAACTCCACCGCGCAGGAAAGTGCCCATTTGCCAAATGCATCCGCCCATTGTCATGCACGTCAATGCCTTATGTCAAAATGATAATGTTGTTGGCGCGGTGGAGGTGGGAGGTCCTAGATCATCCACCCTATTCACCAGATATGAGTCCCTGTGACTTCAATCTGTTCCCCAAACTAAAGGAACCACTCTGAAGGAAGCGTTTCCATACATGAGATGCCATGCTTCAAGGAGTAGGCCGCTCCATCACGGACATTGCGACAGGCGACGCTGCCGCTGGTATCTATATATGCCTTCTGCGCATCTCGCAACGGGTTAAACATGTTGCTGGGTATTACATAGAAGACCTGTAGAGGCATGGTAGTTCTACAATAAATTGCCTCGTATCCCTATGCATAGTGAACGTTGCCACTATTTTTCTTTCTTCGTATTTCAAGAATTATGGCCTATGTTTTTGGATGAAATCTTGTTTTATATATATTTGGAACTGCGCACAAATATGCGAGTACAAATTATAAAATTCATTTCTTATTGTAATCGACTATCGATCTGACTCTCTTGCTGGATATAGTTAACTTACATGTTACTTTTCACAATATTTTCCACGTAATATACACACATATTCAAGATTTGGCTCATGAAATTTCTTATTAGTACATAATTTATGACGAAAGCCATGAATTGCGAGTCTTGTCAAAACGTATCTTAATCGTTGGTTTTTGTTTGTCCATCTCCTGTCAATTATTGTGTCAGTAGCGTACAAGTATTCTGGTATTTCTGAACGTTTTTGTTTTCTTCTATGGATCACATTATTTGGTAGATTCAGCCGTAGATCTTCTAAATAATATTTTTCTCTTACCAGTTCATAAACTAGACGAGAATATGCTGTTCTCGAGACTTCCAACACTCTTTCCAGGTATGATGCTTTTATTTTTTCCAGTGTAGTGAAAACAGTTAATGATAGTTTTTCCCAAATCAATGTTGTGCCGTATGTAACTATTGGGGATATTTTTGCGTTAAATATTGTTAAGGCTTTGGGATCGTCCTGAGAACTTGTTCTCAGACACTACCATCATCGTCGATGATATCCAAGATGTGAACGATAACAGACTTGTGCTGATTAAAACTTAACGCACCAAAGCGTTCCTCTGCAAGGAGGGAAAAAATTGAAATCTTGTTTTCTTACCTCATAAAAAACCGCCAATGAGATATACTTTTGAAAAAACTGGAGCCCATCTGTAAGCAGGACTATTTTTAAGTAGTTTGTTGTGACTTCGAAGTTTTTCAAAGGAAACTTTTTGACTTGAGGCGTTCGTTTCCTAAGATATTTCCGAACATCGAATATGGCTTAGAGGGCATCATTTTTACGAGAATTGGATCTGTTTAAAAAAGAAAAGGCTTATCCGTTCTCTAAGTCTCTGCATGAGGAATTGACCTGATCGACCGTTGGTATCAAGAAGGTCGTCCGCCTTTAAAACTGGGTGAAGCCCACACGTTAGTGTCACCGATTACACCCATGACGCCACTAGGGTGGGGGGAAAAGTGTGGAGGAAGGGGAAATAATTTTTCACTCTCAACCTTTCTTTGTCGTAATGTTTATCGGCTCTAAACGTTTCCTTTTGAAATGTAACTCAAGTTATCATTTCTGTTTCCTTCAAGCTGTATCATAAGAAAGAGTGAGAACTTTCAAACGATTTGTTTCTTGCGCATTTTGGCGATGATGGCTGCTCTTACCGTAGTTACAACGAACAAAGTGTAAAGTGCATTGCATTGTGAAGAAATAGGAGAGTGGAAAAATAAAAAAGACAGAGAAATGCATTTCACGTGGTGTATAAAGTGTAAAATTAATAATGAGCAGGTTTAAGAATGCTTGCGTAGCGAATGGCTCGCTGATCTGAGTTGCAGCTGCTGTAAGATGTAATCAGAGACATGCAGTCGTGATACTGGGTTCGAACCTAGTCAAGTAGGGGTTACTAGCAATAAACAGCAGTGTAGACCATGTTCCGAAATGCCTTTCCACTTATTATGGCAAGATTATGCTCAACATATTCACAAACAGCCCTCGGCAGAAATCCTTCCATGGTGGAAGTTACAGTAGATTACAGCCACTCTACTCCACCGTCTGGATATGTCTGAGGAAGCGACTAAACGTGTGTATCCCGTGCATCTCACCTTAATATTATGTAAAGGAAAAAGAAAGCCGTCTATATAAGGTCCATGAAGGCCCACGAGGAGTAGAACTTGACCTCGGCAATAACCGAAATAGAGAAGTTAACTCTCTGCCTAGGCATCTTTGCCCCCAGAAATTAACTTGGAACTCACTTTTGGGGTAGACTAGTCAAACCACAGGGCTGTGTGCCTCTGCAGAAGACGAAATCTTGTTTCTAAATGTTTCGAATTCCTGAAGGGGAATCGAGCCGATGTGAACGGAGAACGCCTTTGTCATCTCGGCTAGGCAGCTTCATAACAAAATATACCTGGATAAATACTAGTTGTAAGTGGACTGAACTCTTAAAAGACGCTTTCATTTTCCCTTGTTCCTTTTCCTGATATTACACTCAAGATGGTCTGTGGCAGATATTTAAAAAAAACACGTTATCACATTTTATTTTATTTACCGTAAGACTTTACTGATACAATACAACAAATACATTCTATATGATTTAGGAAAAGAAAACGAACTATATCTTTACGTCTAAGTTGCCTATATAACTAATTGTCTCTGGTAACCAAATCAAACCCAACCCCATGGCACTACAGCCCTTGAAGGGCCTTGGCCTACCAAGCGACCGCTGCTCATCCCGAAGGCCTGAAGTTTACGAGGTGTAGTGTGGTAAGCACGACGAATCCTCTCCGCCATTATTCTTGGCTTTCTAGACCGGGGCCGCTATCTCATCGTCAATTCTAATCACGTATGCTGAGTGGACCTGGAACCAGCCCTCAGGTCTAGGTAAAAATCCCTGACCTGGCCGAGAATCGAATCCGGGACTGCGGGTTAAGAGGCAGGCACGCTACCCCTACAGCACGGGGCCGGCTGTCTCTGGTAACGCATGAGCAAAGTCAGTGATGATGCCTTTCTTTTTGGACACTCAATGATAATATGATGGATGGTCTACATAGGGGCAACACAATCGCAGTTAGGTGTATTCTATTTTTAGTGGAAATCTGCGCAGTTACGATGGCACCATCATATCCTGTTGAGAGTAGACCTATGATTTCCGAGAAAACTCTCATCCAGGTGGCAGCGACGAACCAATGCGTGGCAGAGTTGACTCAGGCCTAGTATCTTGTCTTCTCTGCCATTCTTTAGTTATACTGAAGCGGGTATTGTCCAATTCTATTGCAGTTCTTATTGATGGTCTTCGAGACCGTAGACGATTCAGATAGACGTCGGTGATGTCGCCATGTATCGCTAACTGTGGATTAGTTTCTCGAACTCGCTGACGAGAGTGTTTTTTTTTTTTTATTATTTTTTTTTTTTACATCAGAGATATGGCAGAGGATGGATAGACAATATGTGGGTGTAAACCTTATTGTGCCGGTGATGAGACGCATCGTGGTGTCAAGCTGTCTGTGAGATTGGTGTGCGGGATATTCAACCTAACAGGAGTACAGTACTCGCCAGTCGAAGCCCCAAAGCTGTGCATCTAAGTAAAGTTGCCGTTGAACCCCCACAATTTTCGGATTATATTGTTGCGATTTCTTACTTTGAATTGGATGTTGCGAAGGTGTTGTCTAAAGGAGAGTGTTCTAAGGCGACTCCTAGATATTTAGGGAATCTATTATGTCTCAATAATTGATTTCCAATATATACCTGCAATTCTTTATTTGCCATCTTGTTGTTTAGATGGAAGCAACATACTTCTGTTTTGTTGGCATTAGGTGTAAGTCTCCACAACTTAAAGTACTGTACCAACACTTTAATGTCATCCATGAAGGTCATCTCTTATTTCTCGAATGATCTATCTGTAGTAGCAAACGCCCAATCATCGGCATAACCAAATTCTCTGGAAAGTGTTGCTGACATATCTGAGATATATAAGCTAAATAGATTGGAGCAAGAACAGAACCCTGAGGAAGTCCATTGTTTAGTAATCTTTGTATGCTCACAGTATTCCTCATATGTCTTTGACTTAGCACGTTATTCAAGAGCCGGGCAATCGCCTTAAATGGTATCACTTGAAAAACCTGAAGAGTATGCCTTCTTTTCAAGTATCGCAGTGAAGATCTGCAAATTTGTGACTGAAGTCAGGCCTTTAAGTCCACACATGGCAATAGATCTGAGAAATGGCACTGTACCTTGCTTAATAATCTTCCTATTATAACACTTCTCTCATGGATTTTCTACATGTAAGTAGCTAATAGGCACGTGGTCGAGAGTTTCGCAAGCCCATAATATTAATAACCGTAATATTTTTATGTCCAATTACTTTTATCCGAATTATTGAGAATAATACATAACCCTCTTATCTATCCTCTCTCGTAATAATTTTCACCCCTTTCGCTTTTCATCTCTTATCTTTTCCTGAACTCTTCTCTTTTCTTCCCTTCAGTCCTCTTCTCCTTTATTTATACCTCCTCTTCTCTTCTCTTCTCTTCTCTTCTCTTCTCTTCTCTTCTCTTCTCTTCTCTTCTCTTCTCTTCTCTTCCATTCTCATTTTTGCTCTGTTCTCATTTATTTACTCTTTACTTTCTCTTCTTTTCGCAGCTCTTTTCTTCTCTCACCGTGTCTTCTCCTAGTCTCTTCTCTTGACAGCTCTTCGCCTATTTTTATTCTCTGTGTTCTTTTGTTTTATCCTGTTTATCCTCTCCTTATCTTCGGAAAAGTTCTCTCCTCTGTTCTACGCTATAATCAATTTTTCATATTTTCTTTAATTTACTCATTCGTTCCTGCTCTCTTCCTTTCTCTTCCCATCTTATCTGTGCTTTTCTGTTTCCTTCCCTTTCTTCTCCTAGGTTTTCTTTTCTTTCATCCCTCCACCTTTGTTCAATTTATTCTACTCCAATCTTCTATTCTCTTCTGCTTGTTTTACTCCTGTCCTCTTCACTTCGCATCTCTTCTCAATTCTGTTCTATTTCTCTTCTACCGGGCGAGTTGGCCGTGTGCGTAGAGGCGCGCGGCTGTGAGCTTGCATCCGGGAGATAGTAGGTTCGAATCCCACTATCGGCAGCCCTGAAGATGGTTTTCCGTGGTTTCCCATTTTCACACCAGGCAAATGCTGGGGCTGTACCTTAATTAAGGCCACGTCCGCTTCCTTCCAACTCCTAGTCCTTTCCTATCCCATCATCGCCAAAATACCTATCTGTGTCGGTGCGACGTAAAGCCCCTAGCAATATATATATATATATTTCTCTTCTTTTCTGTGCCGTCTCCTCTCCTTCTTCCCTTTTCTCACTCAAAGAAAGTATTTTTACACACTTTAGGTTTTGCTGATAGTTCACCTTTCATGAATAGCGGACAGAAATGAGAAGTGTAACGGATCGTATTTCATGGCTCAGAGCAAAGGAGAGGGATCCTCGATTACTTTTCATACTGTCTTTTGTAAGTACTTCCCTTGAGGTTCGTGGTTGTGCTGAATTAATCTAAATCGTATTTCCAAGACGAGATAAACATCAGGAAGATGTGCAGCGAAGCGTACTCTGCAACTTGTCATTGTGATCACTATCGCATCTGTTTCCTCACAGCAGGCTGCTCCGGGGCACCTCTTCCTTCACAACACAAATTGACAACGGCAATCGGATTACTATATAGCTCATAATTCTTATTTTAAGTTCAACTTTCTGAAATGCTGAAATTTGATACCTATGGTTCACTTTTACAGGGATATGTTCTAAGTTGGAGGCAAAATCATTATTATTATTATTATTATTATTATTATTATTATTATTATTATTAAAAACCTGACAAAGGTTGGAGGATTTAAAAAAAGTTGGAAGTAAGTTTATTCCGAACTCCTAGTCATATAAAGGGAAAAGTAACTAAAATTTGTCAAAATATGTCACCCAAGGTAATTTCAGTTTCTCTGCTATTTGGAAGAATAACACGTAACGTCGAAATTAACACGTAAGTAGAATAAATGGCGTGAAATCAAAATGCCTATACGAGATAGCTGAGGTCATACGACGTGATGATGGTGATGATGATGATGATGATGATGATGATGATAGTTGTGTTGATTATTATTATTATTATTATTATTATTATTATTATTATTATCATCATCATCATCCTCATCTGTTTACCCTCCAGGTTCGGTTTTTCCCTCGGACTTAGCGAGGGATCCCACCTCTACCGCCTCAAGGGCAGTGTCCTGGAGCTTCAGACTCTTGGTCGGGGGATACAACTGGGGAGTGTGACCAGTACCTCGCCCAGGCGGCCTCACCTGCTATGCTGAACAGGGGCCTTGTGGAGGGATGGGAAGATTGGAAGGGATAGGCAAGGAAGAGGGAAGGAAGCGGCCGTGGCCTTAAGTTAGGAACCATCCCGGCATTCGCCTGGAGGAGAAGTGGGAAACCACGGAAAACCACTTCCAGGATGGCTGAGGTGGGAATCGAACCCACCTCTACTCAGTTGACCTCCCGAGGCTGAGTGGACCCCGTTCCAGCCCTCGTACCACTTTTCAAATTTCGTGGCAGAGCCGGGAATCGAACCCGGGCCTCCGGGGGTGGCAGCTAACCACGCTAACCACTACACCACAGAGGCGGACTATTATTATTATTATTATTATTATTATTATTATTATTATTATTATTATTATTATTATTATTATTATTATTATTTCCACTCGTATTCACTTTCCATTGACCTTTTCTAATTAATTCACATCTCAGATACTCTCGTAAGCCTTTCCCTCACCTCTTACTTTCAGTCTATTTTCTCAACGTATCCTTCATCATTCTAGTCTTTGTTCTATCTGCTAGTCTTCTGTTCTTTCTTTATATTATTCTTCCTTTAGTGCGTTCTAAATGCGTTCGTTATTGCTGTCATCCCAAAACTTCCCCTTTTCACGGTCTTTCATTTCAGCCTTCACTTCACAACTATCCTTATTGCAGGTCTCTTTCTGTTCTCTCTTTAAGTCTTCCCTTCTCCTCCATCAGGTGATTTCCATTCCTTTATTGATTAGAATGGAATACACCCTACCGGGCGAGTTGTACGTGCGGTTAGGGGCGCGCAGCTGTGAGCTTGCATCCGGGAGATAGTGGGTTCGAACCCCATTGTCGGCAGCCCTGAAGATGATTTTCCGTTTTTTCCCATTTTCACACCAGGCAAATGCTGAGGCTGTACCTCAATTAAGGCCACGACCGCTCCCTTCCCATTCCCAGGCTTTTCCTTTTCCGTCGTCGCCATAAGACCTATCTGTGTCGGTGCGACGTAAAGCAAAAAAAAAAAAAAAAAAGGAATACACCCTTCTCTTAGTTTCAGACAACCAGAAACTGGAGACAAAATACAGTTTTAGCTTAATGTAACCTAAATTGTTCTGATAAATGTATTTTATAGGAGTTCTAATTACTATTATTTATGCCAGTTACTTCATTATAAATGGTTGTCATTATATCTTAGTAGTGTTTTCGTACTCATTCTATACGTTTTCATAACTTTTTAAGTCCTATATGTTAATTGGTGTTACATATTCTTACCCTTTAATAACTGCATTATTGCATATTTTATTTTCCTTTGTCACATGTCTTTTATAACACAAAATAATTATTGTGTTGTCCTTCTTGGTGCAATCCCCTCTTCGTTTAATAGTTTGACAGTTGTGCTGAATTGCTTCTCTCTTTCTAAGTTATCGATAACCTTAGGTATCATTAGACTATAGGCCCTATTTTATTCTAAGTGATTAGATTTCCTTTATTTTCTTCTCCTTTCTTCTCTCCTCTTATTATGACGGATAAAATTAATATGAGGTTAAGGTACTAGTCTATATTATATACTCACATTATAAGTGCATGTATGCGCGCACGCACTTTTGTTTTAACACCTTGGTGTTTCCCGTGTTGATGCTCGCCCGCCCGCAGGTATTTCCTGCCGTGGGAGCGCTCAGTAGCGATCGTGACGATGACGGGCTGTAGAAAGGTCAAGAGCGGGCCCTTCACTCTAGGTAAGAGATGAAAACACAAGCTCAGATGATGTTGTCGTACTTGACCACAGTGATTGGATTTGTATCACGATACTGCCTAAGGACGACCTTATGGGCATAGGGTTAAACACGTCAGATTTCTGACTGTCAGTCTATGTTGCAATGAATTCACCATAATAGGACTGCAAATTGATTTCCTTTTCCTTTTTTTTTTAACGAACAGTTATCGATCGTAAGAGACGCAGGGGTGCCTTGTCCGAATTAGTCTGCTGTAATTTGAACTCTGAACTTAGAAAGATAATGAGCGAGTGAATAATCGAATATCAGTAAATTAGTTGGTACATAAATGTTATGGCGTTCAAAAGGTCAGTAGTTTTATGTCTAATCAATCCCCAACTACAGAGTGCTTCTGAAACGTGTTTTGTGTGAGGAACGTTTGATGCATGGCATTATTACGAGTAATAATGTTGCATTTTGAAAGTCCTTCAGTTGCTAGACAATACGTTTTATGAAATTCCAATGTATCGAAATTCTGGAATTCTTTAACACACCCGAAACCAGTGACGCGCAGAGTTGGATTTAAAAACCCTCAAGTGTTACAGACCCATCCAGGGATTGAATCAGCAATCTTGGGGATAGAAGGACGTTGACCAATCGACCGCACTACCGAGATGCATATTATTATTATTATTATTATTATTATTATTATTATTATTATTATTATTATTATTATTATTATTAAGTCACTCCGTAGTGTAGGAGCAGTGTGTCTTCCCTCTGAGGGCTGGGATGAGGTTCACTCAGCTCGTGAGACATACTGAAGGAGTGATCTGATACGAGAGGCAGCGGACCCAGTTAAGAAAGCTAGGAAACTCTGCTCAAGGTGTCACGCCGACTACTTTCCAGTATCTCCTAGATATCTTCCAGGGTGGTAGTGGAACTGGAAGGTCAGGGGCCTTAATTGTCTATATGTGCCAAGCCAAACCAAACCCCATGGCACTACATCCCTTGAAGGGTCTTGGCCTACCAAGCGACCGTTGCTCAGCTCGAAGGCCTGCAGATTACGAGGTGTCGTGTGGTCAGCACGACGAATCCTCTCGGCCGTTATTCTTGGTTTTCTAGACCGGGGCCGCTATCTCAATTCTGATCACGTAGGCTGAGTGGACTTCGAACCAGCCCTCAGGTCCAGGTAAAAATTCCTGACCTGACCGGGAATCGAACCCGGGACTCGGGGTAAGAGGCAAGCACGCTACCCCTACACCACGGGGCGGAATTTTATATGCGCCAGGAATTTGCATTAGTATTATTATTTTTTATTATTATTAGACTAGTAGCAGGAGGGGGTTGGCGTCAGGAAGGGAATCCGGCCATAAAACAGGCCCAAATCCAAATGTGCTCCATAGTTCACACCCGCGACCCCACAAGATGCAGAAACAACGGTAGAAGCTTATGTTGATGTTTATTATTATTATTATTATTATTATTAGTAGTAGTAGTATATTTACAATTTCCTTTCACGTCGCACCGACACAGATAGGTCTTAAGCGACGATGGGATAGGAGTGGGAAGGAAGCAAGATTGGCCTTAAGTATGGGATAGGAAAGGCCTAGGAGTTGAAACGAAGCGGCCGTGGCCTTAATTAAGGCACAGCCCCAGCATTTGCCTGGCGTGAACATGGGAAACCAATGAATATCATCTTCAGGACTGTCGACATTGGGGTGACCAAGCCGTGCAGCCACTTGCTCAGTAGTAGTACTAGTAGTAGTAGTAGTAGTAGTAGTAGTAGTAGTTGTTCCCAATTTGAGTTTGGCCTGGACATCTTTTGTATAGGTCTAATATTTTATAATTCGTTCACTATGTACTGAAATTAAGCACTTCGCTTTCACAACACCGGGCGAGTTGGCCGTGCGGTTAGAGGCGCGCAGCTGTGAGCTTGCATCCGGGTGATAGTGGGTTCGAATCCCACTGTCGACAGCCCTGAAGATAGTTTTCCGTGGTTTCCCATTTTCACACCAGGCAAATGCTGGGGCTGTGCCATAATTAAGGCCACGGCCGCTTCTTTTGAAGTCCTAGGCCTTTCCTATCCCATCGTCGCCATAAGACCTATCTGTGTCGGTGCGACTTAAAGCCACTAGCAATAGCTTTCACAACAAGAAGCCATTTATTTTACTAGATACAAGTTTTCATTGTGGAGTTGGGTTTTAACGATATGCTGTTAGAGATTTAGTGAAATGAAGAAGAATACTGATTTATTAAGCGTCACATTACTACAGTTGCGCCAGAGATGCACTATTGTCTGCCATCATATTTTACAATTAACTTACTTGGGTGTGGCAAATTCATTTTATTTATTTTATGACTGGTTATGTAAGATAATATTACTACAATTGCTGGAAATAATTCACGCGCTAGACGGTAAGGAACTCGTGACTTTCACTGTATCTGAACATCACCTTGCAATAGCAGTCGGTGTAATAACCCCCAGATCATGTCCTGCTCTCAGAGGTTATTGGACTAATGTTGAACTTTTAGTATAATTAGAAGTTGCTTCTTTCTCTATTAATATATTTAACTATTAGAATATTAAACACACTAGCTCAGCACGTTAAGGCAATCGGTCTCCCCAAGACAGCTTGTCGAATCAAACAAGTGTAGTTTTCCACTTTCTTGGCTCAATGGTCTGCACAGCTGCCTTCTGTTCAGAGAGTCCTGGGTTTGAATCCCGGCCGAGATGGAAATCTTAACCACGTTTTGTCAATTCGTCTGTCTCGGAGACTTAAGTTCATTATATCTTGTAAATATGTTAAAAAGTGAGTTTCATCATTATTGTGCAAAATAAGCAACAACTTGAGGCTAGCGTCATGATCGGATAAGACCGAAAGCCAAATCTGGAATGGAAACTCAAGGGTACATTAGTCACTTGACAATGAATATTGCAAGTATTGGAAATATCAAGGGGCCGATGACCTTCGATGTTAGGCCCCTTTAAACAACAAGCATCATAATCATGAAACTGTACGTATGTTGAGCTCACATCCCGAAGACTGATCATATTCCAAACAATTTCGATGCTCATACGAGTGAGGCCGTTTACTGTTGCTATATTCCCTGAGCCAGAATTTACTATCATATTTAAGTCTACCAAGCCCACTGAGATATATGTAAGAGTGTTATTCACATCATCCATCACGTCCGCCTCCGTTGTGCAAAGATTAGTGATGTTAGCTGGCGTCCTCAGAGGGTCGGACTCGATTCCCGGTACAGCCGGACATTTGAGAGTAGCGGGAGGGCTGGTATGTGGTGACAACGGTGCATACAGTTCACCTCCATTGGAGATGTGTCTGAAAAAAAGCTGCACCACCTTGGGACGAGGACATGAATTTGCATTACCGTCTATCACAGGGACTATCGGCTTAAGTTATGGTTTCTAGTGGCGCTTCCATACAGTAGCATCCAAAGAACTGCCATGGACCGATGAAAAAAACATTTCTTCTAGCCCATATTTAAAGGTATAACAAAAACCAAACAAACTCCATGGCCTACCAAGCGACCACTGCTCAGCCCAGATTATGAAGTGTCTTGCGGTCAGTATGACGAATCCTCTCGTTATTCTTGGCTTCCTAGACCGGGATTTAAAGATATAGTTCACTCTAAATAGCCTACTATATATAGCAAAAGATTGGATGTGTAGTAAACCTGCACATAGACAAATCATTTCCATACGGGCCATGAAAGTTCTTAGAGGAATGGACGGTAAATACTTCAACTGTACCTAGTATTTATTTCTATAATAATAATATAATGTTATTTGTTTTACGTCCCACTAACTACTCTTTTACGGTTTTCGGAGACGCCGAGGTGCCGGAATTTAGTCCCGCAGGAGTTCTTTTACGTGCCAGTAAATCTACCGACACGAGGCTGACGTATTTGAGAACCTTCAAATACCACCGGACTGAGCCAGGATCGAACCTGCCAAGTTGGGGCCAGAAGGCCAGCGCCTTAACCGTCTGAGCCACTCAGCCCGGCTATTTATTTCTAGCACGGACACAGTAAACCCAGGAGCCTGTGTCTCGCAAGAATTATTTTTTTGACATCTTGACGGGGATTCGGACTCACAATCTTCCGCGTGCAACAAGCACGCCTTTACATCATCGGGCAGGTATTAACCTAATCTAGGCCTATATCTTCTTCTTGGCCTTTTCCGGATTACTCGGGCTCTGCATTATGTCTGGATTAACCCTTAAACGCACAGCATTGCGTATGTAAAAAGGAGAATTTACTTGCTTGTTATATCTGCTTTACTGAGCTCGATAGCTGCAGTCGCTTAAGTACGGCCAGTGTCCGGTATTCGGGAGATAGTGGGTTCGAACCCCACTGTCGGTAGACCTGAAGATGGTTTTCCGTGGTTTCCCATTTTGACCTTAATTAAGGCCATGGCCGCTTCCTTCCCACTTCTAGCCCTTCCCTGTCCTATCGTCGCCATAAGACGTATCTGTGTCGGTGCGACGTAAAGCAACTAGCATTAAAAAAAATCCGATTATAATATATTACTTTCGGAAAGGAAACCAATTATATTTAAAATAAATAATAAATTGAGCATTTAAGGAATAAGCCCACTTTTACGGTCAATATCTTTCCTGACGTCGACCATATGTGAAGGGATGCATTCACTATCGCGTGCTCCTGTGGTGGTTTATGGTGTAACGTGCTGTATGTAGATCAAGATGAGTTGTAATACGAACACCAGCACTCAAAACCCAAGCTAGAGGAATTTGCAATACCAAGTTAAGTCCCCGGGCCAGCCGGTAATCGAACCCACGAGCCTCTAAACCGCATACCATTACACTGACCATTCTACCAAGCAGACGGATAGTTGCCTAACCAATGCATAATGCTCATAAAACTACGACACAAACCAATATTGATAATAATAATAATTTCGTGTGGCTATGTCTAGCTGGGTGCAGCCCTTGTAAGGCAGACCCCCCGATGAGGGTGGGCGGCATCTGTCATATGTAGATGACTGCGTGTTTTTGTGGTGGAGGAATAGTGTTATGTGTGGTATGTGAATTGCAGGGATGTTGGGGACAGCACACACACCCAGCCCCCGAACCAGTGGAATTAACCAATGAAGGTTAAAATCCCCGACCCAGCCGGGAATCGAACCCGGGACCCTCGGAACCGAAGGCCAGTACGCTGACCATTCAGCCAACGAGCCGGACTACCAATACTGATGAAAAATGTTTATTCTGTAGACATTTTGAGAAATTTCTATATCATTGCATAACTAAATTTGATTGATATTTTGAGCTATGGTAATAAAGTACTTCTCGAGATACCTCTGGTCATTTATTTTATATAACATAATTCCATTCACTTAGATACATTTGTTTGGAGGTTATGAAATTCTCTCACTTCTCTTTCATTATTACTTGAACACAACCTATACAATGGACTTGCCATATCCTATAAAGTTTACATCGGCAGGGGAATATATGTACATGTTCTTATAGTAATTTACATTTATCAATATGTATTTGTATGATGGATATTGAATACATTATAATTGAATAGGCCACGTGATTACAGTGGAGAAACATTTGGTGCCACATCGTAGGACACGTTGATAAATTTTTATAGGTTCCCAACTGAGCCCAATCCCGCTGTGAGGAGCTCGTTAATTGGCCGATACCTTCGGTGCTATATATTAGTTAAATTATTCCCCTATTAGACAACAGACTTGGAGGAAATAAATTGAACTGAACTTCAGAGATGAAGCTTTACATATCTACTTGTTCATTCTGAGCTGGCCCTCTGGACAAAGTAGGGGAAGGAACAATACAGCCAGAGGATGCGCAATTGCAAACATCAAAACGCACCCCAAATAGTTAAATATCGTGGTCCTTTGTCGGCCTATACGAAACAACAAAATCAACGACGATAATAATAATAATAATAATAATAATAATAATAATAATAATAATAATAATAATAATAATAATAATAATAATAATAATAATAATAATGAAAATCGCGTATGGCCTTCGGAGAGGCCTGATGCAAGTCTTGCTAGTTGACAGCCATCGGTGACTTGCGCCTTTATGAGAACAGGACTCTACCTAGAACGAAATCCAATATTGAAGACAACACAAATAACTAGTTCCCGAGCCAGACGAGGTTACAATTCCCGATTCTGTGATAAATCGAACCTGGATTTCCTTGGGCCCAAGCCTAGCACAGCATGCTAACAAGTTAGCCACGGTGGATATAATAAAATCATTGAATAACCAAACCACGAGTGAAAACCCATAACGGTCTCTACAATACCAAGAGAATAACTGTGGAAAGAGGAGCAGGAGAACTGGTGCAAATTAAGTCAAAAAGGCAAACATATCTCTTTACGCGAATTTACCCTCGCCAATCGATGGATTCGCAAAGAGACTGAGTTCACCAGCACTGAATGGAAAAGAACCGCAAAAAATGACAGCAAACGAAGCCGCCATTCGAGCCATCTCAGGTAGACAATGCGGTGAGGTTGAAATTCTGGCTCTAGTCTTAGGATCATGCTTTTTTGGCGAATATTCATGGAATGCTGTGCACCACGCGATTCGACCTTCAATGGTTGAGAGATTAGGCCAAACAGGTTACAGCATATATGAAGTAGTTCACGGCATCGCAGTCAACGATCGTACAAGAAGAATTTACATAATCGCCTTTGAACCTGGTAAATGAAATGGCGTATGGCTTTTAGTGCCGGATACGTCCGAGGACTTCGGCTAGCCAGGTGCAGGTCTTTCGATTTGACTCCCGTAGGTGACCTGTGCGTCGTGATGAAGATGAAATGACCGAGCTCAATAGCTGCAGTCACCTAAGTGCGGCCAGTATCCAGAAATCGGGAGATAGTGGGTTCGAATCCCACTGCCGGCAGCCCTGAAGATGGTTTTCCGTAGTTTCCCATTATCACACCAGGCAAATGCTGAGGCTGTACCTTAATTAAGGCCACGGCCGCTTCCTTCCCATTCCTAGGCCTTTCCTATCCCATCGTCGCCATAAGACCTATCTGTGTCAGTGAAACGTAAAATAAATAGAAAAAAGGTGAAATGATGATGGAGATGACACATACAGTACACCCAGTCCCCGTGCCAGGGGAATTAACCAATTAGATTAAAATTCCCGACCCTGTCGGGAATCGAACCCGGGACCCCTGTAACCAAAAGGCCAGCACGGACTTTAAACTTGGTGACAAGAAGGGATTGATACTCGATGCGACCATCCGATTCGAGACACGCCGGGAACGACCCGAAGAAGTGGACGCGGGAATGAAAATGTTATACACCCCTCCTGTTCCTTACTACCTGGAGCAGGGTCTCTCTTATAACCCCAGACCGAGCGCACAGTGTTTGTACTATGCGCTACGGCAGCTGCCTCAGCCCAACTGACATCGCCCGCGGCCGCCCTGCTTTAAGCGTGTATGCTATGATATGAAATCTTGCCTTATAAAAGATGCTGGAAGTGACATCTTCGTGATGAGGGGTTTCATAAACACCATTAGGATTTTCTACACACCAATAGTGAGGGTTATGACTGTCCATACGACCATTAAGATGAAACCAGGCCTCATCCGAAAAGAACACAAGCTGTCGGTCGAATAAACGATCATTCAGTGATGCAAGATCATTTTATGTATCAGTGCGTCGCAAAGAAAACTGAAAAGAAACTTAGTATTTTAATGATCACCTTACCCGAAGCGCCGCCTGAAGATTTCTGTACCGGAGGTACACCTGCCCCGTACATCTAAAAGAAGCGCCTTGGGGAATGCCATCTAAGAACTAAAACTCGCAACAACTAATACAAGACGTTTGAACATTTCCCTACAGATTTCTCTATCATAAACTTATATTATGCCCTCTAGTGTGAAGAGTGACCATTAATGTTTAAAGTCATTTTGTATTCTAAGGTTTCCTAAACTGAATTGATTATTCTTTGTTTTTGGTGTGTTAAAGTTTCTTCAGATGTTGAAATGTTGTATATTTATTTTTCATCCAGTCAACAGTGTCTGGTATTTATTTAATTGCCCAATAAGAATTGGGGGGTGTGGCGGGCCTTAGCTCAGGGTTTTCTGGAACTTTACCTTCGGGTATAAAAGCTGGCACATTTTCGGACCAGGTTGCCTTATTGATAGTTGCAGTCTACTGAGTGTCTGTTTATAAAGGAGGCGGGGCGCCTCGTCCATCTTCGAGAAGTCCACCAGCTCAAGGTAATGGCAGTTCTGGCTTAACTAAGTGATGGTCTTTGAAAGCTAGCTCGAGGGGAAGGTTTCCAGTCATTAAAAATGTAACCTTAATTTTCTAAAAATATAAATTTAAAACTTTAAATGTAAATTTCAAACAAGCGGAAGGAACTTAACCGAAATCAGGGAATAGAGAGTGAGCTACCCTCTAATGTTCCCTATCAACTTGATTTTGAGGTGACGATGATTTTGTAAACTTTTTCAGTTTGTAGCCTAATCGTTGTAACTTAAATATTTCTTCTTATTCTTGCGTTACGGCCTCTGTAGGACCACGGACAGCTCCTTCATGGATTGCATTTTCTTCTTCTCCTCCCAGAACCTCTTCATCCTTTCTCTTCTTCTCTCCCGCTCTTCTTCCGAGATATTCAGTATCCTCTTCTCTTGTCTACTCCACTGGTGACTCTCAATCCTTTCCCTGTATCCATCCCTATCATTGATCTCTGGCATATTAGTCGGTATGTACTTGCTTCTCCAATTTTCCTTTTCTTCCACCTTGATCCCCAATTCCGACCAATCTTTCCGGAGTTCAACAACCCACTTGGTTCCTGTCTTTCCTCGTGTCCTCGCTGTTGTTTCCCATACTCGTTTCGTCATTCTATCCATATTCATCCTGATTACATGTCCCGCAAACCTTGCTCTTTTCAGTCTGATTTCTTCTGAGATTGTCCTCATGTTCCGGTATAGTTCTTCCCTGGGTCTCCTCATCCATCTCTCACCTCCTCTCTTAGGGCCTAGTATTTTCCTCAATATTTTTCTCTCCTCTTTCTCTAGTTGTTCCGCACCATTTCTTCCTAGTGCTATTGTCTCAGCAGCATATAATACAGCATTTCTCACCGTTGCCTTGTAATGTCTAATCTTTGCGTCTGTAGATATATTCTTTTTATTGTATATATCTCTGGTCATACAGAAGGCTGATCGCATCTTCTTTATCCTCTCTGTTATTCCCTCATTGCTCCTATTCCTTCCTGTTATAAATTCTCCTAGGTACTTGAATTTGTCCACCTTTTGCACGGTGCCTTCCGGTGTTGTCCAATCCTCAGTGGTATTCAATGTCTTTGTCTTGTTGTAGGCGATCCTCAGTCCTACCCTTCCGGCTATATTGCTTAAGTTGTTGAGTTGTGTCTTTGCATCTTCTTCTGTCTCACTTACTATAGCTATGTCGTCCGCAAAGGCTAGAGAATCTACTTGGGCCCTATTGTCCTTTTTGTCCCCAACATGCGTCTTTGGTATTCCCATTGTCTCATTCATTGTTCTCCACTGCCTGATGACTTCATCCAGAGCTATGTTGAACAACATTGGTGATAATCCATCTCCTTGTTTTACACCAGTGTTGATATCAAATTCTTCAGAGAGTACTCCTCTGAATCTCACCCTTGCCTTTGTGTCTGATAGAATGTCCATTATGAGTTCATGTGTAGTGCCATCTAATCCTCTGTTCTTCAGGATTCTTCCAAGGGTTTGTCTGTCGATGGAGTCATATGCCTTAGTGAAATCTACAAAGGTTACCACCGTTTTTTTGTTCTTTAAGGCCCTATGTTCTATCAGTTGTTTCAGTATAAATATCTGTTCTATGCATCCTCTTCCCTTCCTAAATCCTGCTTGGTAGTCTCCAATTGTACTTTCTAACTGTTCTTCCAGTCTATTGAGCAGGACTTTCGACAACACCTTATAGCCAATCTCTAGTAGCGAAATTCCTCTATAGTTGTTTGCATCCCTCTTGTCTCCCTTCTTATGTATTGGTATTATGATCGCATTCTTCCATCCTTCTGGTAACTTCTTTGTTCTCCAAATCTGGCCGATGATGTTGGTCATGTTGTCTACTGCCTTGTCACCTCCCCCCTTAATCATCTCAGCTGATATTCCATCTTCTCCGGTTGCTTTGTTATACATTAGATCGCTTATGGCCTGTGCGACCTCATCTCTAGTTGGAGGACATGACTCTCTCTCTCTCTTCTGTGTTTGTCCCCAGCTCCAGCTCTTCTTCAGGTGGTTCACAGTTTAACAGGTCATGAAAGTATTCTGCAAGTATCCTACAGTTTTCCTTCGCACTAACTGCCAGATCCCCATTCTTATCTCTTATAAAGAGTTCTCTGCCTTTATATCCACTCAGGCTCTGTTTGAAATTCCCAAAAAAGTCTCTACTATTGTTTTTCCTGAGGTTTTCTGCATCCAGTCACCTCAGTAGTACAGGCTTAGCCTCTGCAACTTCGGGCCTTAAGCCCAAATAGGGTTTTAAGGTTTTCATTCTAATTTTCAAGGAGCGCAAGTGTCCGCCTTTAACCTGTTGTTTTTTCACAAAGGCCTGGTAGAATGGGTACTCGATACCCCTGTTAAACTCTTTTCGTTCTTTTCATGTAATTAGACTTTTCAGCATTTAAAAACAGTGAATACGGTTCTATTTTGGAAACTGTAGGTTGTGCCTTTGATAGGACTGGACATTTATGGAAATAGATTCCTAAGTTGTAACTTTTATAGAGCAAGGACGCTTTTTCTATTAGTGTAAAGGTTGAATGGTGCCTTTGGAAGGCGGTAATGTTATAGGGTTCGGAGAGTAGTCTCCTAGATAAACTTGTAGAGCAAAGATGCTCTTACTAATGGTGTAAAAGAAAGTGGGAGAACCGTCTCCTTGATTATGGACTGAATGGAGCAGTTGTGCTCAAGTAACATTTGTACATTGGGAGCTTTAAGCTCAGATTGTTAATTGGCAATTTGTTGATTATTCTGATTTTTCCAACATTGTACCTGAATTGTTGCTTTCTTAGCAAAGTGTACAATTTAAAATTTGAAAAGTAACCAAAAGATAGCAGAGAAATAAATATAGCTCTAGTTTTAAAGTTTTAAATGACCGAGCTCGATAGCTGCAGTCGCTTAAGTGTGACCAGTATCCAGTAATCGGGAGATAGTGGGTTCGAGCCCCACTGTCGGCAGCTCTGAATATGGTTTTCCGTGGTTTCCCATTTTCACACCAGACAAATGCCAGGGCTGTACCTTAATTAAGGCCACGGCCGCTTCCTTCCATTTCCTAGGCCTCTCGTATCCCACCGTTGCCATAAGACATATCTGTGTCGGTGCGACGTAAAGCAAATAGAAAAAAAAAAAAATTAAATGAATCTTCTGATTGTCTTATATCGACCCATTCATGCCCCATGCCCGCACCGTCTTTTACCTCCGTGATCCACACAAACGCAGTAACAATTTCATTGTTTGATTTCATTTTCTTTGTACAATATACATCAAATACTGTACTCTACTTTAAAGCGAATGCTTGTTTTGTATATTTCTTGTCATTCCTGGGAGCCTCACAGGTTTGGGGGAGAATAAAGTAGTAGTAATAATAATAATAATAATCATCATCATCATCATCATTTTGGCTGCGTGCATGTCGCCCCGTTTGAACTATGCAACATCGAGCGGTATGACTTCTTAATAGGGGGCGGATTTCTTTGACCTAAAAATGTATGAAATATGTATGCATTTATGACCTAAAAACATAAAAATATGACCCATGAAATTCAAAATATGACTTAATGAATAGCATCTAAGTTACATAGAAACACGATTGCTACAGGCTGCAATTTTTTTGAGTTTAAAAAGTTTTAATTCTTTGAAATCTTTAACCCAAAATCAACAAAAATGATGAATATTTTATGAACTCGTTAAGGTTACACTGCATACTCCTAGACAAGGACGGACTTTGTGGAAGACATAAACACTACGGTTACTTTCACTGTTCAATATTCAGTCAGTTTTAATTTATACACAAAACATATGTTATTTGAATGAAACTTTCATACCTGACCTAGTCTCCATTATCATAATTGTTGCAATTTATGACCACATGCATCTTAAGATTGTTGAATGAGAATCCCCTCCTGTTGTCGCTGAGTATCGTCTTGTAGCGAGAAAAATTTATTTCGACATCATATGATGTAACGGGAGCGTACTTGAATAGAGTTAAATAACTAATAAGTAAATAATTCCTGGAAATCTGCAGATGAAGGGTTTCCACAAAGAATGTCACTTATTCCACGCAGGTACACAAGTCCGCTATTTTTTTTCAGTACATTTTCTAATTTTCCACACACTCCAGATGTTATAGTTCCTTTCGCATGCTTTAATTCCTGTTCATTGCACTTTACAACATCCAGTGTATCGTTTAGTTCTGCACCTGAAACTTCCAGTTGCGTGATTGCTCCAGATAAAGAATTAAAATTGGACTTTATGTAAGCCAGGTCCGCTTTTAATGTAGTGCTTGAAAATAAATCTTGAGTGGTTTTTATGGAGGACGATTCTGTAGGATCAAAAGACTTCACGGTCTTCTCCACAACATCTAAGTTGTTGCAATAATACACTGTGGCATCAAGCCAAGTCCCCCATCGCGTTACAACTGGCTTGGGAGGTAGGGGTAGTGAAGGTGCTTCTCCTTAAAATTTCTGAACGCGAAGTGGAGCTTTGACAAACACTTCCTTACAGTTCGATATTAATTTATCAACGTCAAGGTAGCTACTTCTAACTTCTTCAGCTGCCTTATGCAAGGCATGTGCAAGACATGTCACATGTATCATTTCGGGTATAGCATTTTTAAGTCCCTTGGCTGCCTTCACCATGTACGGAACAGCGTAAGTTACAAATAGACAAATGTGGTCACTCTTTGCCCCGTTTGGCCACAACTGATTCATTGAATTGTCGAAGAAAACTGCAATGGTGGAATGGTTTGTCTTCTCTAGCACTTCACATGTCAGGAGGAACGTATCTCCAGACCGGTCTTCCTTCAGCGTGCCAACGATCACATTTGCTACATATCTTCCATCCACATCTGTGGTCTCATCTATTGAAACCCATATCTTACAGTCTCCCAAGCCGCGCCTTATTATACCCAACTTCTCTTCATAACAAGGGGTCAGATAGTCCTTCCTGAGAGTAGATTCGTTGGGAAAAGGATGCTTTGTATATTTTTCAAGAAACTGTCTGAAACTTCAGCTGTTAAGTTTCTTTAAAGGAATATTAGACGAAACCATCATCTTGCAGAAATCTTATGAAAATTGTGAACACTGTGAACTTGATGTCGGAGTTTTGAATAGCAGACGCCTATTTTCGAGTGCAGGATATCTAGTTACACAATTCATATGTTTTACAGTATTACAGTGTTGTTGCACAGAGAAGCGTTTTTCGTCAGTAACTTTTACCTCACACAATTTACAGAATAATATCACTCCATCCGTACTGAATATGTGTTCACCGAACTCGAGAACAAAACTTCGCAACTTCCCACAAATTGAGACTTTTGTTTTAGGCATATTGAAAGGAACTGAATGACAGAAGCTCCCTAATGACCAAGGTCATTCAGTGTGTTGAAGGTGAAAGAGGGAAGGGCGAAGGAGAGAAATAAGAACACCGAGCTCGATAGCTGCAGTCGCTTAAGTGCGGCCAGTATGCAGTATTCGGGAGATAGTAGGTTAGAAACCCACTGTCGGCAGCCCTGAAGATGGGTTCCCGTGGTTTCCCATTTTCACACCAGGCAAATGCTGGGGCTGTACCTTAATTAAGGCCACGGCAGCTTCCTTCCCAGTCCTAGGCCTTTCCTGTCCCATCGTCGCCATAAGATATATCTGTGTCGGTGCGACGTAAAGCCAATAGCAAAAAAAAAAAGAAATAAGAATATGACAAATAACTGCAGAATTACCTCTGCTTCCGTGTAAACAATAGCCCGGTTTCCAGGAATTGACCCAGCTAGCAAACAATAGCTCCTGCCTATTAGAAACATTCCATACACTACTTTAGAATGGTTCTTCAGTAGTATATTCCAGTATATCCTGAAAAATAATTTCTAGAGCGTATTCCCTAGCACGCCTCTTCAGTGATGCTTAGGCCATCTATGACAGCTGATGGCAGAACTGTTGAGGATCCAACCAGCCTTAGGGCTGAAGACTGAACATACATACATACATACATACATACATACATACATACATCCTGATTTTTATAAAATTAAATTCAAATGAAAATTACCAAAATATGCCGTTATAATGATATTTTGTTCAAAATATGCCATAAAACTTAAGAAAGCCTAAATATGCATTTATATGCCGAATAAAACTTGTTTATTGTTTTTATTATCATTTCAATGATTTCATTTTACATAAGAGTGATTCTAGTCTTTAACACTAGAACTGCGATCGTTTTCTGTTGACGGCTCCGCAACACGGCGCTTTATTGTTCGAAGATTTGTGTGTCAGTACCGAGAGTGACAGTGATTATTGTGCGGAAGCGGTTGAAAATGCAGTAGATGAAGCAGCGAGAATGATAGTTCCGGAAACGAATAAGATGAAGAGCATACCATAAATCTGAAAGCAAAAATGTCATTAGTATCGAGCTGGTTAAATAGGTTTTGGAAGATCTGAATAGAAAACTGTTGCATGAATAAGTAAGACAATATTTGTAAGTTCCAAAAATCATGTTTTTAAAAATAAGTTTTAGTGCCTGTATCTTGAACATTCCATTCTGTGTGCATAAACAATTAGTATTTTTCTCTAATTCAAGTAATTTTTTACTACACTATAGTATGATTCAACAATTTTTTTACTTATGTCATAATGCCATTTATCTATTGGTGAATGGATATGTTAGGATTACGATATAGGTCTAGGTAAAGGCAGTGTTTTCTGGTATCCATTGCGCTAGGGAAATAGGCCTATACTTGCAGTAGGCCTACTTCACAGTTAAAACCTGAAGCACTTTTAGAATTAATAAAAACGCAATAACAAATTCGTCAACAATGAATTGATAACTGCCAGGCTGAGTGGCTCCGATGGTTAAGGCGTTGGCTTTCTGAGCCCAAGTTGGCAGGTTCGCTCCTGGCTCAGTCTGGTGATACTTGAAGACTCTGAAATACGTCAACTCCGTGTCGGTATATTTACCTGCACGTAAAAGAACTCCCGCGGGACAGAATTCCGGCACCTCTGTGTCTGCGAAAACCGTAAAAGCAGTTAGTAGGAGGTAAAACCAATAACATTATTATTAATTGATAACTAGTCGGAAATGACATGCCGGTGGGACTACTTCCTTTGTCCGATGACCCACTGAAGCAGTGAAGGAAGAAGTGTGAAAGTGGTTTAATTACAACTCTAACCAACGTAAGAAACTGTGAAAGAGCTGCCATTCACACTTTATAACTCGCGACACTTCTTCATCACAGACCATAACACATCGCATATCTTATTCCATTCAAGTTTTAGTACCGTGTTGTTCTTTTGCAGTATAAAGCTGACTTGCAAATGCTGGGATGAATCAATTGCACAGCCACTGTCATTGTTTGTGGTCTACCGCAAGACGGTCGTAAAGCTGTTCAATTATGGCTGTGAATGTCTCGTTGGAGAGTCGTTAGGACACTCTTTGGGGGAAGATAGGGCCGCAGCTACAACGTGTCTGGGGTACAAAGGACTTCCTCAGCTCCCTTAGGTCGTTACACGAACTTTATGTAGCGTTATTTCTACCAAAGGTCGTTCTTCTTTGTTTCCTTAATACTGTCACCTTAAACGGCAAGATGCGGTGATAATTTCTTCCGAAAGGTGTAGCATGGAATCTTTGCCCTATTTACGTCGATCTCAACTGATGTATTTAAATTGGAAGCTCTTTTTACACATTACAAATAAACAACCTGTTGGTGTTTCTCGATAGATACAGTGGTTTTGAATCCATTTCTTGGTACACGCCAGAACAAAATATAGCTCCCACACAAGTCTGTCTCCTTTGTGGTTGTGAGTGTATGGAAGATGTTAAGGTCTAGGTTGTGCTGAGTGATGGCACCGAGACCAAGTCTAGTTCTTCTGAATGTTAGGGAAGGTGCTACGCATAGGTGCAGTCGAGCTGCAACAGCACCCTCTGGCCCAGCAAGGAAAGCAATGGCAAACTAGCTCATTCCTTATACACTCCTTGTATACCTCATTATGGCGCCTTTATAGACGCATAACGTTTGGTACTATTATTGGAGGATCCAACCAGCCTCCAGGACTGAAAGCAAACAATGGTTCACAAATAACCGAAAAGCAGTTAGACTTGACTGCTCTTTATAGTCCGCCTCCGTAGCGTAACGGTTAGCGTTATTAGCTGCCGTCCTCCGGGGCCCGGGCTCGATTCCCGGTACTGCCAGAAATAAGCCGGCCCCGTGGTGTAGGGGTAGCGTGCATGCCTCTTACGCGGAGACCCCGGGTTCGATTCTCGGCCAGGTCAGGGAATTTTACCTGGACCTGAGGGCTGGTTCGAGGTCTTCTCAGCCTAAGTTATTAGAATTGAGGAGCTATCTGACGGTGAGGTAGCGGCCCCGGTCTAGAAAGCCGAGAATAACGGCCGAGAGGATTCGTCTTGCTGACTATACGACACCTCGTAATCTGCAGGCCTTCGGGCTGAGCAGCGGTCGCTTGGCAGGCCAAGGCCCTTTAAGGGTTTTAGTGCCATGGGGTTTGGATGGGGTTTTGGCTCTTTATATGTGAACATATTTTGCGAGCCCTACAATTTTAAGTGACAGTATTCGGGAGATAGTAGTGGGTTCGAACCCCACTGTCGGCAGCCCTGTAAATGGTTTTCCGTGGTTTCCCATTTTCTTATCAGTCAAATGCTGGAGCTGTACCTACCTTAATTAAGGCCACGGCCGATTCATTCCCACTCCTAGCCCTTTCCTGTCCCATCGTCGGCATAACACCTATCTGTGCCGGTGCGACGTAAAGCATCTTGTAAGGAAAAAATGTTTAAGTGAGATTCACCATCCGAGTTGGACGTGCGGTTAGGGACGCACAGCTGTGAGCTTGCATCCGGGAGATAGTGGCTTCGAACCCCATTGTCGGCAGCCCTGAAGATGGTTTTCCGTGGTTTCCCATGTTTACATCAGGCAAATGCTGGGGCTGTACTTTAATTACAGCGATGGCCGCTTCCTTCCCAGTCTTAGGCCTTTCCTATCCTTTCGTCGCCGTAAGACCTCTCTGTGTCAGTGCGACGTAAAGCCAATTGTCAAAAAAAAAGTGAGATTCAAACGACAAGGATATAAATTTCAATTTGAAAAATCCCATAGGCTTATTCACTGTCGGATTTCAAACCGCGGCCGTTTTGATACGAAGCTAGTGACTATGTCACAAAAATATACACGTTGGCGCATGACGTTTCTAATTGTACCCTGGAGGACTGGGGTCAATTAGCTTGGTCCGATGCGTCACAGTTCTATTTGTTTCGAGCTGATGGTATGGTTGGGATATGGCGCAGGCCCCATGAAGGTATGGATTCCAGTTGTCAGCAAGGCACCAAACGGGCTGGTGGTGTGGGGTGTTTCCAAGTGGCATGAGCTGGAACCGCTGATCAACCTGAGTAGATCGTTGACCAGCAACTGCTACGTAAAACTACTTGATGATCACTCGCAGTCCATGTACCCTTACAACGATGATGTTTTCCAGCAGGATAATGAACCGTGTCATCGGGCCCAAGCTGTCCATAATTCGTTCTAGGAGAGTTCTGGAGAATTTCAAAGACAGCTTCAGCCACCTCGTTCGCCTGATATGAACCCCATTCAACATAGATCAGGACCTCACCACATTTCTCCCACATGTAGAATCGACTCCATGAAGATATTTTTTTCCATTTTGGCCATTTAGAGGAGGGCCTTCTTGATATTAGATACCTATCCAATGACTTTTCTCATTTCAGTGTATAGATTTCCTTTAAGTGTATTGTAATGGTCACAGGATTATTTGCCAGTAGCTAACATTATAATAATGTACGCAAATATTTACAATATTCCTCACTTGCTTAATTTTCTATCTCCATACCAGAATGTATTATGTCCCAGTCGAAGGTAGTATTGAGGAGTTAGATCATTGGGAGTTCCTCATTTCATAAACTGTCTCCCCTACCAATGAAGTGCTAGTTTGGACGTTGGCGACCTAATGAATACCGCAAGCTAGGATAAGTTCCCATCGATCAGTAGTTCGGAGCCGGAATTTAATAATAATGTCATAGATTCTATGTGGGGGCATGATTAGCTCAGTGGCATAGCCATCGGCTTCCCACCTGGACGGCTGAGCTTCGAATCCCGGTCGATCCTGAGTCGAGATTTTCATCTCAAGAATCACATGGCGTCAGGAAGGGCATCCGTTCTTAAACCCCCAGCCAGAACCAAAATGAGCACGGGTGTCTTAAGGAAACCCAGAAATAACTGAGATAAGCTGAAGAAAGTTTTTCATAGGTTCTATGCCTTACTAACTACTTTTAGAGACGTCGAGATGCCAGATATTTTTTCTTTGCTATTTGCTTTACGTCGCATCGACACAGATAGATCTCATGGGAACGATGGGATAGGAAAGACCTAGGAATTGGAAGGAAGCGGCCGTGGCCTTAATTAAGGCACAACCCCGGCATTTGCCTGGTGTGAAAATGGGAAACCACGGAAAACCATCTTCAGTGCTGCCGACAGTAGGGCTTGAACCCACTATCTCCCGATTACTGGATACTGGCTACACTTAAGCGACTGCAGCTATCGAGCTCGGTAGCCAGAATTTTGTACCTCAAGAGTTACTTAACGTACCTGTAAACAAATAAGTAGTCCATCACTTTAAAATACCATTGGACTGAACCGTGATTGAACCCTGCGACTTACCCTCAGAAATCAAGCGCTTTAACATCTGAAGTAGTCCTACTCATTTCGGCTGGAATTGGAATTTGCTCTCGGTAGGGTAACCAACTCATTTCTGGTCCCCCTTTAGCCAACAACTCATGGGGTACCCCATATGCCATGCCCAATGTGGCCTTCGGATTTCTCACGTAATCTTATGTTTCCACATGGCTACGTCGTTAGAATCACCATTACCCGAAACAAAATACCCAGTTTTTGTTCGGATTAAACTATCCTAACACTGTTGAGAAGACACGAAATGCTTCCTCCACAACTCCTAACAGTGAAACAATGCCCTCTTCTCCTTCTTTGGACACCAGTCGCTATCCAAGAGCAGATCAAGCAGAGGAGTTGGAAGTAAGGTAGAGTGAGCAAGGGACGTCAATCCCCTTTGACACTCTCACACACACCTGCTCCTATTTTCAATTCTTGTCCGATAAGAGACCCCGCTGTCAGATGAAGAGCTCCCCCATCCATCATAACAACTGACGGAGAGAACGCGTAGGTTCATGACTGATGCAAACCGTCAAGTCACTCAGCTGTATCTTTAGTTTCAGCTTGTCTGACCATTTAAACTAATACATGGACACAGTGGGTTGTCATACTCCCAAATTAATTTTGGAGTAGTAATAGCAATGCCATTTAGTCTGGGTCAATCTACGAAATTAGTTATTAACAAGTGTCAAAATGTCTCGATTATATCACTTTAGAATTTATAAAATTAAAGATAAAGACGACGATGATGATGATACTGATGATTCCTCGCGAAAAGTCACTTTGAATACATTATTCAAATTCCTGTAGCTATGATATATTTAGTTGAAGATTCGACCAAGTAGGGTTCGTCAAGAACGGTTAATGCCGCCCGATGCAGATAAAAATGTAATCAAGAAGGATTTAGCATTTTCCGTCGTTACTGACAAATTATACTTCCCTTAATAACAACATTTCGTACTAAGCAGAAGTGAAAACTCTTTCATTTCCATTTGCCGATATTAGCCCTTATGTTAAGAGTTCAGTTGAAAATTATATTTTGGTATCGCGTACAAATAAAACAAACCCCATTGTGTAGCCCAGACACCGAAAGGGAAGGCCGAGGAATTCACGTCTTTGATGCTTATTCATGCGTGCATATATTTTTTTATAGTCCTGGCACTTGGGAGCTGGGGGTGTTTCCTATTCATCCCCGATAGCTCAGACCCTCCGTTCTCAAGGTCATTATCCCCCTCCTTAAATAAAGCAGTGAAATACCTGCCGTGGACAAAACTTTTGAGTCTCGTCCAAGTAGATGTACCCCCTTCGGCTAGAGGAGAAGAATGAACATGATGGACACAATATTTTTCTACAGCTGAACGGACAGAACAATGCGTGTGATTTAGATCACGTAAGTCTGGGACCCAGAATGTCGTTAGCAGGTTTGGGAACACACCATCTATGAAGCAGGTTGCAATTCTCACTTATACACACTAGCATTGGTGCATTTACCAAAGAATAAAGGGTCATTGAATAAAATCATTTCAGTCTAACTGTACTTAAATTCATTACAGTATTTGGGGTTCGAATCCCACCGTCAGCATCCATAAAGGTGGATTTCCGTGGTTTCCAATATTTACACCAAGCAAATATCGGGGCTGTAGCTTATTTAAGGCCACGGCCGCTACCTCCTATTCCTAGTCCTTCCCATTCTTGCGTCGCCATAAACCTTCAGTATGTTGGTGCGACGTTAAACTACTTGTGCGACATTAAACTACTTGTGTGACGTTAAAATTCTTGTGCGAAGTTAAACTACTTGTGCGACATTAAACAACTTGTGCGACGTTAAAATTCTTGTGCGACGTTAAACTACATGTGCGAAGTTAACCTACTTGTGCGAAATTAAACTACTTGTGCGACGTTAAAATACTTGTGTGACGTTAAACTACTTGTGTGACTTTAAAATACTTGTGCGACGTTAAACTACTTGTCCGACATTAAAATTATTGTGCGACGTTAAACTACTTGTGCGACGTTAAACTACTTGTGCGGAGTTAAACTACTTGTGCGACGTTAAACTATTTGTGCGACGGAAAAATACTTGTGCGACGTTAAGCTACTTGTGCGATGTTGAAATTCTTGTGCAACGCTAAACTACTTGTGCGATGTTAAAATACTTGCAAAAAAATGATTTGCCTACAAATATCTTCTGAATGTTGTTGATGTTACGTCCCACTAACTACATTTACGGTTTTCGGATACAGCATGGTGCGGGAATTTTGATCAGCAGGAGTTCTAAACCTACGAACTCGAAGCTTGTGTATTTGAGCAGCTTCAAATACAACCGGACTGAGCCGGGATCGAACCCGCCAACTTTGGCTCTGAAGGCCAGCGTTCTACCCACTGAGCCACTCAGCCCGGCTACATCTTCATGAATAGGTTGTTATGACTGCTCCAACTTCAGATTTCAGCTCATACCTTCATGGGTCTTCTCTCTGGTTGGCAATCATGGGCAAGTCTTGAGATCCCATTCCCATTCATTCTCACTGGTAGTTCTTGTAATTTTCATTGTTAGTCACAATTTTGCGAAGAAATGAAAATATTGTACGTTCTTGCTTTCATATTTTTATTTCATTTTCGTTTAGAATTTAGCCCTATAATAGTATACCCCTTAAATATTATTTCACTCTCATACTTTTGTACTGGCGTAGCCGTTGTTTTACAAAATTTAATTGAGCTGCTTCTCGTATACTACTTGTCACATTTCCTCAATTGTACCATAGGTGTCCTGAAATCGTTTGGGTTTGTTCCTTCACTTCTTCCGAGAAAGTGAAAACAGACGTTGGTTCTGTTGGTTGTTACCTCCTTTCCCTTTGTTATTGTCCTTTAAAGTCTACAGATTAAATAGTGACCACCACATAAGAGTTTACGGCAAACTAAAGCGAGGTGCGAATAGCAAGCTGAGAGGAAAGGTAACCTGTGTTCCTGCAGAACTTTACTGCTCCTTACCTCTGTACTCTTCAAAAAGAAGGAATTGGGAAACCACCCCATATCATTTTTAAATGACGTCATAGCAGCTGCTAAAAATTACTGCCATTTTTTCTTTATGCAGACCTGGAATCTTCGAGGAAAATTCCCTGAGACCCGTTTTAATTAGTTTTTTGTTTCACTTATCACTCTCCTTATTTCGTTATCCAAAAGCCTCAGGTGATTGTGGAGTGTCCGGTAGACTTGCTGTTTTAAATTTACCCACAAATTAAAATCCCATGTAATGATATCTGGAGAACGAGCTGGCCATACTCCCTTAGTCACCGAACCCATTTCTAATTTCAGCCATATAATTACGCGCAGTGTTGGCCGTTTTCCTGAGAATAGGCGTAGCCTTCCTCTTTCTCAGTCAATATGTTAAAGGAGGGAGGCAAAATTGTGCCCGTTTACCGTTCCCCAAATGTTACAGAAGGGAAAAAAGTAAGATTCGTCCAATTATTCTTCGTGCATTGACTGCACGCCTAACACCCACTTCCGTGTCATGAAGAGGTAGAGGTAGGAGATTTTTCGTTGTCTCGGTGTTGAGTGTTCTGAGAATTAATGTCCCCACCGAGGTGATATCAGGCTTCACCAGACATGATCAAAAGCGAAGGATCTAAATCTCCGTTGTGCACAGATTGCAGTACCTACCGGCAGAAGTTGGCACGAGCAACAGGGTCTGCAGTATTTAACTAGTACACTACGGAAACTTTATAGGGAAGAAATTTCAGATTTTTAAGCCCTCTCAGCACTAAGGTGGACGAGATACTACACTCCTGTGCTAAACGTGGCTCACATATCTTAAAGTTTTTCTTCATTTAAGACCCTCCTTTCTATAATGTATTTTTCTGTTTAAGAGGGATCCGTTTGCGCGCCACTTTTCAAACAAAGTACTGACGTGGCTTCGATGCTATAGAACTTACCAGAAATCGTTACCGTACAAAATATGTTTCAGTAACAAACACTCGTTCCTAAGTGGTGTTCTTAACCATGATAGATAATTGTTACTGTACACTTTATAATCATAATCACTGACGGAATCAAGTAAATCATGTGTCTCACTAGCACAGCTTCAGAGCTCTACCAATGATCGAGCCTTACAGGACAGAGAATGGGACAAACCGTTGTTTGCTGGTCACTGTAGTACTTGTATTTTTCGTAGGTAATCGTTTGCTGTATTTGTGGCCGGCATTTATAACCATCGACGCATGAATTCAGTCTAAAGTAAAATAACTTCCCCGAGGAGAGCATAATTGTTTTCTCCCCCGCCCCGGCCCGCAGATCAGTATTTATTGGTACAGCTAGCTGTCCGATTAAGAGGGCCCTGGGTTCGTGGCTAGGGAAATGGATGTTAATGTTCGTCCTTACACACATCTCTTCATCTACATACAACAGAGCACACTATTAACCACCACAGAAAGTGGCAGTAGTGAATATAGTAATCCACATAGTGTTGGCATCAGGAAGGAGCACCCGGTCGTAAAATTGGACTAAATCCACATGTCGTGCTGACGACAATAAACTGGGAAAAGAGGTCAAGAAGAAGAGTTTAATATATATATATAGCTGCTTATTTCTGCTCTTCTGGTACAGGCCTCAAGGTTACATTATTTATTGTTTTGTTTACGCACTGCTAAAACTTGTCCTTCATCCATATAAAGGTCACCCTCGAAAGTGGAATCCCATTTCTCAAACCCGAGTGGACAATTTATGGTCTTATTATGTGATTTATTATTTCATATGCTTCTCAAGAGTTTATAGAGTGTGGTTCGCCTTCTTATATTACACACTCGTAGTAACACGAAGGATGTGTTGAATGATATGGATGTTTACTGTACGTTGGGCAAATTAATGTCAGCAAAGTCTCCATTAACAAAACTGACGTCGGTCTTTCTCCGGGTATCTCAGGTTAAAACTGTTATGTGAAGAAAAATCGTAGTTAGACAGGTCTTCTTCGTGTTCGTAAGCTTCTCTCATCTTCTCTATTCATCTACTGCCCCATAATGACTCACTTGTTATCACCGTATGGGTGTATGATACGCTTTTTCTTTCGTTATGTTTCTTTGCTTTAATAAAAGTAGGGTTTTAACTGTTTAGCTTCGCCGATATCTTTATATAAAGATGTTGCTCCTTAACTGAGTGCAACCCGCTAAGTACAGAATGTATTGCGGGCTAGGATTAAGCTTCCGCTTGCTATTACTGGAGTAATGATTTGATTTTAGGATTACTCAAATTTGACCGAACTTAGAGACCTATCAGTGCCTGATGATTCTCCGGAAGGTAATTCCGGAGAGAAAATAAAAATGAAGCAACTCAGTCCAATAGAACGGACGGACGGACGAACTGGAAATAGCTGTTAGTAAACGTGTTTAATATAAGCTTATACAGTAGATTGACATTGTCAGATTCGAAACGAAATATATTTCGAAGATACAATTTTGTTCGTAAGATGAATACAGTTTGAAGTATGGTAGCACATAGCAACTATTATTGTGCAGTACTGTATCGTATTCCTCTATAAATTATATTTATTGTCCCGCATCTTCATTCTTTCCTCATACAATTTACTTCTAAGTGTCAAAAGTTTGAAAACAATAATTAAACTTGCCTGAAATCTTTCAGGCATTTGATTACTCTGGTGGTGATTATGTAGACGATTGTTGTAAAAGGAAGTACAACTGGATGACCATCTCCTCTTAATTCTAATCGGAAGAGAACGAGCCGCCCGTCAAATAAGAAGAAGAAGAAGAACCATAAAGGGCCTGAAAATAGTATGTCGGCAAATTTACGTCGCTCCGCAAGTTTCATGATACAAGAACTGGCTGAGAAAGATCGGATAGGAAAGATGAAATTGAGGAGCCTGACACAAGGAAATGCAAGCAATATAAGACTTATCTGGGGTTTACGAGGTCGCCTGTCCACGCTCCCAAGTTGCAACCTCCTTTCAGCCAACTCCTTAATCTTCGCCCACATGTTCTCGGAAATCCAACACCGGTGTGGTCGGAGGAGAACACATAGAAGGTGAAATTTGAAAATTTCCCATACGGTATAAGAATCTTCGAGCGAGTTGGATATGCGGTTTGTGCCACGTAGCTGTCAGCCTGCATTCGAGAGATAGTGGGTTCGAACCTCATTATCGGCAGCTCTGAAGGTGGTTTTCTGTGGTTTCCCATTTTCACACCAGGCAAATGCTGGGGCTATATTAATGTCGTGTAGCTATTGTTAGCCTGGTGCAGGGTGGGTGGCATCTGCCTTGTATAAGAAACTGCGAGTAATTATTTTGGACAATAATGTTGTGCGTGGTAAATCATTTTCAGGGATGTTGGGAATAGCACAAATTTACAGTTCCCGAACAAAGAGGAATTAACCATTTAAGATTAAAATCCCCGACCTGGTCTGGAATCAAACCCAGGGCTTTCTGAATCGAAGGCCATTAACGCTGACCATACAGCCACGGTCACTTCCTTCCCAGTTCTAGTCCTTTCCTATCCCATCGCCGCCACAATACCCTGAGACGTAAAACAACCAGCAAAAAGAAAAAGAACAAAGAAACTTAAAACAAGCTACAAATTAGTAGAATTATTCATTTGGAAAGTCCAGCTCCTTTGTTGAATTGTCAGCGTTGTGGCCTTCGATTTTGTGGGCTTCGGGTTCGATTCCTTTCCGGGTCAGTGATTTTAATTGCGTATGGTTAATTCATCTAGTTTGGAGACGGAATGTTTCTAAGCATCTAGCCATTAAACAGGGCCAAATCCACGCAAATCGCCGATCACCAAGAAATTGGGAAGGACCAATAATAATAATAATGATAATAATTTTATAAATAAATAAATCAAGAATGAAGGATTTGCATGTCCAGGTAAGTATTTCGACAAGTAGTATTAAAACTTTGTGTAATATTCCTGTGACTTATTCTATTATATTCAGTCATTAATTTCGGCGAAGAATGCAATTCTTTAAACAATTCCATTATTGTTACTCGATTCCGGGTGAAGACTGCCTGTAATTTGTTTTATTGTCGGGCTGAGTGGCTCAGGCGGTTGAGGCGCTGGCCTTCTGACCCCAACTTGGCAGGTTAGATCCTGGCTCAGTCCGGTGGTATTTGAAGGTGCTCAAATACGTCAGCCTCGTGTCGGTGGATTTACTGGCACATAAAAGAACTCCTGCGGCACTAAATTCCGGTACCTAGGCGTCTCCGAAAACCGTAAAAGAGTAGGCCTAGTTAGTGGGACATAAAGCAAATAACATTATTATTATTATTATTATTATTATTATTATTATTATTATTATTATTATTATTATTATTATTATTATTAATTCGTTTTATTTATTTATTTACAAAACGGAGGTCTCTCTGGGCCACAGTCCTAATGAGAAACGTTACTATGGTCCTTGTTTTACAAGCTGGTTGTGTGTACAAGATTTACCTGCCCTCACTGTATATCACGTAGCAGGGCATTGCCTTGAACAAAAGCACTCCCTCGAACTCGGACCCTCCTTTTGCTAGGGGAAGTAATCGCACGTGACACATCTGCTCCAGAATGCATCTCGTCTTGAGGTAGCAGCGGTCTCTCCGGGAATATTAATGATCTTTCTCTGACTCAACTCTTTTCGTGATCCCTAACCGGACGATAGTACTCAGATAAACTTACATTCATGTCCAGTACGGCCTCTCTCACAACATCATCATTTCTTTCTACAAATAAAACATTTCCGTTATAGCCTGAAATTCATGATGTTACACTTGTGTACACAGTTCTTTGTATTTATTGTTCCGCATCGTTATTCCGCAATCCTTCAACTGAAATAATTTTCCATCAGTGTAACAGTGTGCCTGGGTAGGCCTAGTTTCTGGCATGGGGTAGATCAGATTTGTTACCTTCATTGCTCTGTCTCAATATCGTTCTGACGATCTGAAAGTGACTGAGGAATGAGAAATGCTTTTTTTAATGCTATTTGTTCGGGGCGTCGACCCATGTGGATCTTTTGCCTCTACTGGCACCATTTTGTATGAACCTGCGTGTAATTGGAATGTGTCAGGAAAGGAAGATCAAGGACGTCACAAATACCTAGTCCCCAGACCAGGGATATTAATCATTACAATTCAAAACCACTGACCCGGCCGGGAATCGAACCCGGGGCCACCGGGTGACAGGCGGACGCGTTGCCCTCTACACCACGGGGCCGGACGATAAGGGATATTAGTAATGTCATGCTAGTAATGTCATTCCTTGTGCGACCAGGCACTGCTTTGTGAATGGTGTGATAATATCGCTCATAGGGAAAGTTGGTGTGTGTACATTTCGGTGGGTTTGGCAAGCAGATAATGGCAACTTCTGACTTGGTCAGGTAGTCGGCGGGAAACTACCTCAGTTAAGTCCTATAGATCAGGGGCTGCGTGTTTGTGCCGTCTTCACCATTATAAATTTATTTAAATTGGGTGTTGAAATAGCAAACCACTGGGACCTCTTTTCAATTCGTGGCAGAATCAGGAATCGAACATCGACCAATTGGATGGGAAAATTAACTTTGTATTGGCACAATTTCCTTTCTTAATTCGTGTCTAGCCCTTACTGATAGTGGAAATCACTATACATTTCTGGATGTGAAGCAACCCATAAAATTAAGATTGAAAGTGAAACTCAATACTATACCATAATGTATAATTTGTGTATACACTTATATTGTTGATTTTAATAGTGACTGTACCAAGCATATAATTATTGAAAGTGTTGCCAAACAGCCCCTGAGATGAACAATGGAATATCAACGTTATGTTTCCATTAAATTGGAGAGTTATGGTATTGGGTATCAGCTGAATATCAACAAGACCAAAATCATGACCACAAGGTTACTATCAAACATGATTTATAATGAGTTAATGAAAGAGGTGAATAGTTTCTCTTTATTGGGATCAACCATCAGTAGAAGTGGCTCAAACTGTTCAGAAATACGCCGAAGACTTGCTCTTGGAAGAACAGCATTCAAAGGCCTAGATAAGATCTTAAAGTGTTCAGATGTATCTTTGCATACTGAAGTCAGAATGGTTAAAGAATTAGTCTGTCCCATAGCTACATATGGTTGCGAAAGCAGTACCGTAAAGAAACAAGATAGAAAGCATGTTGATGCATTTGAGCTTTGGAATTGGAGAAGGATATTGCGTAGCCTATCCCTTGGACAGCCAAGAAGACGAATGCATGGGTCACTCAAAAGATCAAACCAAATCTGTTTCTCGAGGCATTCATTACAAGATTACAGCTGTCATATTTTGGTCACTTTATGAGGCGTCCTGATTAATTGGAAAATACTATTATGCTTGGGAAGGTGGAGGGGTCTCGGAGACGCGGCCGCCCACCGTTGAGATGGATAGACTCCATCAAATCCAACATGAGTATGTCACTGAAGGATCTGAAGTATATGGTTGAAAATCGAAACATCTAGAGGCAGTCCATCCATGCAGTCGCCAGGAGTCGACGTCGACTTGATGGCACCTGATCATCATCATCATCATCATCATATGGTATTGTAATGCGTTCTTGAGAATGACTAAAAAATACCATGAATATAGTCCGGCTCCATGGCTAACTGGTTAGCGTGCTGGCCTTTGGTCACAGGGGTCCCGGGTTCGATACCTGGCAGGGTAGAGAATTTTAACCAACATTGGTTAATTTCGCTGGCACGGTGGTTGGGTGTATGTGTCGACTTCATCATCATTTCATCCTCATCACGACGCTCTGGTCGCCTTCGGGCGTTAAATCAAAAGACCTGCACCTGGTGACCCGAACATGTCCTCGGACACTTCCGACACTAAAAGCCATACGCCATTTCATTTTACCAGAAATATAATGAAGCACGTGTTCATTATGCAATATTTTAAAATAGTACCTATTATTTTGCATACATGAAATATGGAAATCGCGATGTGGGTTCGAATCCCACTGTTGGCTGTCCGGAGAATGGTTTTCTGTGCTTTCCCATGTTTACGTCCAGTCAAATGCCGAGACAGTTCTTATTCATAGCCTACAGCTGATTCCTCCTACCTCCTTACCCAGTTACGTTCACAACCATTTATTTCATCTTCATTAGGTCCTCAAGTGAGGTCGGCGTCAGGAAATGCATCCAGTCGGAAGCCATATTATTTCTTCTCGCCTCATCTCCGATCCTGTATCAGGAAACGGAACTACGAGGTGTACATACGTCTGATGTGTTTCTACGTACGTTTCTGATGTATAAATAAATATCATTTTCTAATGAAGCAGTTGCATGAAAGTAATAGTTTCGTTCATATTTTAACGAAAACACATGCTGAAATTTCGAAAAAAGAGTGCACGTTATATTTTATATGTGGTAGCTTCTGAATCTCCAGATAACTGAGCTTGTGTTTTGAATGTCTGCTCTCGAGAGTATATTCCTCAGAGGCAAGCGTCTTCTTCACACCTCTTTGAAGATGTTGCTAATTACAAGCCAGCAAGTGCTAATTGCAGGCTATTTCTTATTATGGCTAGTTGCTAAACAACAGGCACGCTTAAACTCATTATCTATGCTAAGTTATGATTGGTTTTTACACAGTTTGCATGTAATTCTTAATTTTATTTGACTCCTATTATACAGGTACTGTTTTCGCCTCTAAGTAAGGTGTTAACTGAAGGACATGATCCCTCCACGGCTGAGAGGTTACCCATCACTACCATAGCTGCTGCATCCTAGGTTAACTCCTGGTGACAAGATGAGACATTTGTGCTGGTCAAAAAGGCTAGATCTCTGGTTTCTCCTGTCTTCTTTTCTTACCATTAATGCTGTCCGGCTCCATGCCTAAATGGTTAGCATGCTGGCCTTTGGTCACAGGGGTCCCGGGTTCGATTCCCGGCAGGGTCGGGAATTTTAACCATCATTGGTTAATTTCACTGACACGAGGGTTGGGTGTATGTGTTGTCTTCATCATCATTTCATCCTCATCACGACGCGCATGTCGCTTACGGGTGTCAAATCAATATACCTGCATCTGGCAAGCCGAACTTGTCCTCGGACACTCCCGGCACTAAAATCCATACGCCATTTCATTTTTTCCAGTAATGCTGTACCCCGATGTTAAATCACTCAGACCGTAGAGCTTTGATCTTCTCAGCTCATGTTGGTGAGTTCGATCCCACCTCAGTATGGCAATATTTGACCAACAATACAATACCCGTGGCGTAAAAGTCCATTATGGCTTTGGCCTGCCAAGATGATGCCTGTCCAGACAGATGGTCTGCAGTCTACAGATACTGGAGTGCCGCGTGATCAGCGTAACTTCATTCTCAGTCTTAGGTTGCTTGGCTTTCTTGACCGGCTCCGCTGACTCTCCTATCATCTCACCCTGATCCAACCGTCACTTCTCTGGACTGGCTGGAAATCGAACCCGGAATTCCGAGTAAGAAGCAGTCTGGTGAACTCTACATCTCGGGGCTGGTCACTGTGATGTTCGAAAGTTTTCGAATACGGCAGCCTCGTGTCGGTAGATTTACTAGCGGTACGTAAAAGAACTTCAGCGGGACAAAATTCCAGACCCTCGGTGTCTCCGGAAACCATAATTGTAGTTAGTGAGATCTAAAATTATTATTTTAGTGTTATTAGCTGCCGTCCTCGGGGGCCCGGGTTCAATTCCCTATACTGCCAGAAATTTAAGAATGGCAGGAAGGCCGGCATGCCGGTATGTGTTTAAAATGGTACATGCAGCTCACCTCCATTGGGGTGTGCTTGGATGAGGACACGAGTTTAATTATTATTATTATTATTATTATTATTATTATTATTATTATTATTATTATTATTAGGTTAGTAGTAGTAAAATGGACGTCGAATTTAATACGAAGGCAGATTAAATGGTCTCAGTTCAAAATGTTTGCACACGATATCTAAGACCATGCGATATTATCTATTAAAAAATGAAACAGATCACAAAAGAGGAAGAAAATCTTCTCGTCGGGACTAAAGCCGATCATAATTATAAGTAAATCCTACAGGAAATCAACTTCTGTTTCAAGTATGAAAGCACCAAGCGAGTTGGCCGTGCGGTTAGGGGCGCGCAGCTGTGAACTTGCGTTTGGGAGATAGTGGGTTCGAACCCACTGTCGGCTGCTCTAAATGTGGTTTTCCGCGATGACCAGTTTTCACACCAGGAAACTTCGGGGGCTTTACCTTAATTAAGACCGCTTCCTTCCCACTCTTAGCCCTTTCCTATCCATTGTCGCCGTAAGACCTATCTGTGTCGGTGCGACGTAAATCCAGTTGTAAAAATCGTACCATTTTCAAGTTGATGCATTTTGTTTACAGTAAAATCTTGCTTATTTTTTGTTTTCTTGTATGCCCTTGAAGAAGCTCCGTTTGAGACACTTTTTATGTTTAAGTAGATATCCGTTTCACTTCTTATGAGACCGGGCGAGTTGGCCGTGCGGTTAGGAGCGCGCAGCTGTGAGCGTCCATCCGGGACACAGTGGGTTCGAATCCCACTGTCGGCAGCCCTGGAGATAGCTTTCCGTGGTTTCGCACTTTCACTCGAGGACAATGCTGGAGTTGTACCTTAATTAAGACCACGGCAGCTTCCGTCCCACTCCTGGGCCTTCCCTGCCCCATCGTCAACATAAGAACTATTTGTGCCGGCGCGACGTAAAGCCAATTGTAAATGAATAAAAAACATCTTTTGAGATTATTCAAGCACACAAATATGTTGGGATGCGAGGAAACACATGATGAATTGAAGGGTGCGTGAAAACTTTCAAAACCATCGGCGGTTCTTTAAGTCGCAAATAGCACTAACTATAATACTGTCGAATTATTTTTATTATGACAAATTTAATTGAATTCAAAGAGACTTCTTTCGTGGTATAACACCTAATGACGAGTGTGACCCGACAGGACTTATTGACAGGTGAGGAAGAGTGCGGAAAGATGAATCATCAACGCAGCAATGCCAATTGTGTTCTTTACCTGGATAGCAAGTCGCTCAATTCGAGTGTTCGGGTTTAGTTGAGACTGGATGAATTTGCTCGGTTCCTGTGCGTGCCCTTGCTTGTCCCATGGCCGCCTGAAGACCTATCAGTGTCGGTGTGACGTAAAGCCAATTGTAAAAACTAAAAGAAGTCTGAAAGGGTTTTATTTGTCTTTTGCCACGGGTGGTCAACACAGAACACAGCTGTTGGTGAAACCCGGATGAAGTGTGAGGTCGGTAGAAAGGTAAGGTAGACCATACGTTATAAGAAAATGTGATTTCCTTTAAATCAAAACTTCTAAGAGGAAAGCTTACAATCACATCAATAACTAACAAAATTTATCAAAGTACCGTATTTATACATTTGCATTTTGGGAGGGGTCTAGATCCTCTGGACACCGCCTCTCCACCTCTCTGACTATGTGTCTGCATAGGATATCGGACTTCACACACAGTCTACATGAAGATGCTGATTACGATGCCATAGCCTCTACATGAAGCCAAGTTCCCGGCTACATTGGAGCATGTTGAAAGAACCAATTTTCAAGACAGATGACCCCCCACCACCACCACCTAACCTTATCCACGGATTACGCCGAATGATAACGTAATTTTTATGCTCTCATTAACCTTTGTTCATCACCATGTTCAATAATCTTCAGCAACGTTATGAACAATGCGTGGCACGTGATGGAACGTATTTTGAACACATACTGTGCCAATGTAATTAATAATATTTCAGTGTTGATTCTTTTGCCGCGTATGGTAGGTCCAGATGCAATGGTTAGCAGCAGAGGCAAGAGGAGACCACTGTTATAAAGGTGCTATATTTTTCAGCTTATAGTATAATCAATCTCATATACAAGGTGATTCTGAACAACACCGAAAGGCGTAGTATTGGGGGGGGGGGGGGAGGGGGCGGGGATGGAACGGTGGCAAGCTGTCAATTATCCAATAAAGAACCCAGGTCTAATAATGAATGGTTTGGGCGCTATCGGGGCGTCAAATTTCAGTAACGCCTCCAATAGAGTATTAGAAGAGTGTGCGTTCCACATTTTAGCATTAATCCTCCACCAATTAAAACAAGCATCATATTGTGTATTAAATTGCGGTTCGGATCACGTAGCTGTGAGCTTATATTCGGTGTATTGTGGGTTCTAATCGCACTTTTGTGTCCTGAAGACGGTTTTCCGTGGTTTCCTATTTACAAACCAGAGAAATGCTGGAGCTGAACCATCCCATGCTCACCATAATAGCTGTTTGAGTTGGTGAGACGTAAAACCAGTATGAAAAGAGAAAGAAATGGTCGTTGACTACTTGTTTCCAAGGTACCCAGGGAGATCGGTGACATATTTTCTCACTTTTGACTGAGCTAGTTGGATAAGCGGTTTAGGTCACGGAGTTTCCCAATCTTATCCCTTTGTGTCAGTCTGGCGTAAAACAAATAGCAAGAAATAAAATTAATAATGTTATTGTTTTAACGTCACGCTAACTACTTTTGACGGTTTTCAGAGACGCCGAGGTGTCGGAATTTTGTCCCGCGGGAGTTCATTTACGTGCCAGTAAATCTACCAACACGAGGCTGATGAATTTGAGCACTTTTAAATACCACCGGACTAAGTCAGGATCGATCCTGCCAAGCTGAGCTACTCAGCAAGGCAAAAAAAATTAAGGCACTTTCGTATGGGACAAAATTCCGACACACAGCATTTGGTAAATCGTTAAATAGACGTCAAACAAATGAAATAATTAAAACATTGTAGGGCCCGCATTTAAGCGTACCGATACTTCCTGGATTTATTTCCAACCGAAATCGCACTTTCATCCAACGAAACTGACACGTACTGTGCAGTCTCCGGGGGGCAGAAGGATTAAAAAGTGGAGAAGAGAGTTCTCCTTCCCCTGGAGTCAACTGTGGAAGACGATAAGTCAATAAATAGCACTTTATATTCTTGAGCTGAGAACAACAACGAAGAGTTAACCCAAACAAGAATTTATTACAGTCCATTGGAAGCGGTGAATGAGGCATCTCCCCATGGGTCCACATACCTGTCTCGTCCCAACCCTTCCCTGAAGGGGAGGCTGTTCGTAACGTTCCAGCCGGCCCTCCCTCGCTATCTGCCGCGGCAGCTCCGGCAACGACGATAACCTGGCTTTGTGTTCAACAGGTGAAGTCATTATTGATTCCAAATGTCAGTCATTTGTTAACTGATAGGTCTGTCCGCACGTCCACATCCGTGAATAGTTAACAACGCACCTTCATAACTGTGCACTCAAAGGCATGTACATTGAGAGGGGTGTGGTTAGTTTATTGCGAGATCACAGTGACTTTCAAGAGAGGATATCTCCTGGATTTATGGACATCCACTTCAGTCTAATACTGGAATCTAAAACAACTCTCTTATTTAATAATAATAATAATAATAATAATAATAATAATAATAATAATAATAATAATAATAATAATAATCCACGAACCTACTACGCTGGCGTAGCAGGGGGAGAGGTGATACTCCCACGTGGCACGTCCCAGGTGGCGGATAGGGGTGACCTTACCGGCTTGCCGGCGAACTTGAACGAAATAAAATAGCTCTCGCGGAACAAACACACATCCCCCTGTGGGTGGGGGATGCAGGCGAAGAATACACCCACGGTATCCCCTGCCTGTGGTAAGAGGCGACTAAAAGTGGCGGCCAAGGGATGATTGAATTAGAACCACGAGACTACTTGTAATTAGTACCACCACGCAGGGAACACCATGGGTCGCTTTTACTTGCACGTAGTACCACTGTTAGGTACACAATACGTTTCTGATTAGTAGCGACAGTGTGTGAATCAGGATGAGTTTTACAGTACCTGTGATTAGTACCACTCTATGAGCGACACCATGGGTCCGCCTTGCCTATAGTTAGTACCTACTATGTGAGGGACACCACGGAATAGCACGAGTCCCTGTGATTAGTACGCCTATTTGTGGAACACCATAGGTTTCCGTTGCTTGTAAATGGCGCCGCAATATGAGAAACACCATAGGTCTGTGTTACATGTGCGCATTACATTACCTATGAGTAGTACCATCATGTGTGGAATACCGCGAGTCTACGCTACTCTTGATTAGTACCGCAACATGACAAATGCCATGGTTCTACTTTCCTAGCGATAAGTAACATTAAGGGGCCGATGACCAGGATTTTGGACCCCTTTAGACTACAAGCATCATCGATTCAGCATTGTGCTTTAGAAGCAGTCCCTTGGTCAGTAATACTATTGTTTAACGCTAGATTCTGGGAATGTGGGGCATTACGGACCGGATCCACTGATTGTTTTAAATTCATATGCATGCATTATTATTCTTCGTCATCATATTTTGAATTCTGGTTAGTGGATGATTTTGAACTTTTACATTGTCATTACATTTCGTTCCAATCCGTACCATTAGGGGCCGATGGCCTAGATGTTTAGGCCCACTTAAATAACAAGCATAATAATAATAATAATAATAATAATAATAATAATAATAATAATAATAATAATAATAATAATAATGCCTGGCCTCCGGAGAGGCATGGTAGGCTACATATCTTCCGAGCTGACGTCCAAAGGCAACCTGCGCGTCTCGTATGGGACCGTAGCAAGGAGGAAATCTAGTGTTGAAACAGCGCAAGCCGTCAGCCCCCGAGCCAGAGGAAATAACCAGTGAAGATGAAAATCCACGAACCGGCCGGAAATCTAACCCGAGGCCCCTTGGATCAAAAGCCAGCGTGCTAACCAGTTAGCCACGGAAACGGAAATAATAATAATAATAATAATAATAATAATAATAATAATAATAATAATAATATCGGTTTCGTGGATGAATAATCAACGTATTGGACTGGGTTCTGTTCTCGGCCGGGTCGGGGATTTGAACTTCATATGATTACTTCATCTGGCTTAGGGACTGGGTGTTTGTGTTCGTCTTATGCAATACACCACAGTTCCAAGCGCCACAGAAACACCCAGTAGTGAATATTTCTCCCCCACATAAAGTTATCATCAGGGAGGGCATCCGGCCATAACTAACCCAAGTCCAAATGAATTGCTGATCCCAAGAAACGAGAGAAAGGTGAAGGAGAATGGTTTTACGCCCACTAACGACAACACAATTCGTACTCGAAGTACCGGAACTCCAGCTGTGTTTAAAATGTTAAAATAAACCATCCATCCAACCTATTCAGTAGTAGGCCTACACCTCGTGACCACCGTCTTCCGTTTTCAGGATTTCGAAATAATACCTATGGTTATGCATTTGGAGGAAGAACCTTTTCGTAACAGATGATTCAATGTACTTTCTTTGGTATGAAAGTCACAAACACAGTTAAAAAATTGCCTGAACTAATGACAAAAAACTAATTAATATCATCTTCACACCGTTAGCCTCGTTGAGTAAGGCTGCCGTGCCTGTTTGTTACGTGAAGGCCCCGAGTTCGATTCCGTACCAATCTGAGGAATTTAATTCTGAACTGAGGGCTGGAACCCACTTCAGACCGACGGAGGAGCTTGCGTGATGTGAGAGGCAACGGATCCGGTCGTGGAAGCCAAGTAATAATAGGGCTGAGCTTGTTGTCACACTGACCACGTGACACTCCAATATTTGTAGTCCAGCTGGCCGGGCAGCAGTCGTCTTGACAGTCAAGGCTGTCCGTTACGCCCTCCGTTTTTTCACCTCCACACGAGTGATGTTTAGAGTACTTTCCGTATATTTGTACAATCATTCTTGCAGAAAATAATGTTATGGAGTATTGTTTCTTCGCCTATGGATAAAAGCGCACACCTCCTTTTACTCCCAAATACACAAGGAACAGAGAAGGAGAAGGATCGTTTCGCCATTCTAATTAGAGGGGCAGTCTAGACGAGGCAGTGAAGGTGTGGTCGGTTCACATGCAAGTACGTGCGTTCCATTCCCCGTCAGGTAATCGAAAAATTTAGAAATGAGATTTCCCCCTCTGCAGAGGTACATGGCTCTGAGGTTCACTCAGCCAACATAAAAATATTAGCATCAGGATTAATTTCTGGTAGGCTGCTAGGCGGCTAGCCTGCTAGGCTCTTCGCCCCTTAGCACCTACGTTAGGAATAGTGGAAGCCCTACCATTCCACTCCCCAAAGGGCATTCATGGCCTGTACGACGGATATAGCTGTACATTACTTTACCGTTCTAATTATTATAGAGTAATACTATAATCCTATTGCAAACTAGAAGGATAGTGTGTGTTCTACCAATGACATTAGCTTGTAGAGCAGTAAACGTTATGCCACTGGAACATTGAAATGAACATCGTTAATTGGAGCTCACTATGGTTCTTCTTCAATGTTACGAATAAAGATATACTCCTCATGTCGAACACGTATAATTCTGATAATATACGAAGTAACGTATTTACGAAATTACCTGCAGAAGATTTATGAAAAACCTCGTGATACTGGAACCTTTACTTGTCGATGATAGGATGTCATTGCTGCAGAGATAAACTATCATAGGTATGTGACGATAAAGCAATATAACGAGGAAATGAAATGAGTGAGATGAAATATCACTTTAATATACCACAGATCATAGAGTTGTAAAACTAGTTGGCTGTGTATAGGTAAAGCTGACGTCCTTCCCTCCTGGCGACAAGCAGTCTCGTCTTACCAGTGCCACCGCCATCGGAGTGTTTCCTGACTCCAAGAAAATTGTGTTCATCCACAGGGATAGTATTCCTCTTCTATCTTTCTTTCTCTCCTTCTTTCTTTCTTTCTTTCTTTCTTTCTTTCTTTCTTTCTTAATCCGTTTACCTCTACGGTTGGTTTTTCCCTCGGACTCAGCGAGGGATTCCACCTCGACCGCCTCAAGGGCAGTGTCCTGGAGCGTGAGACCTTGGGTCGGGGATACACCTGGGGAGGAGGACCAGTACATCACCCAGGCGGCCTCACCTGCTATGCTGAACAAGGGCCTTGTGGGGGGATGGAAAGATTGGAAGGGATATGCAGGGAAGAGGGAAGGAAGTGGCCGTGGTCTTAAGTTAGGTACTAACCCGGCATTTGCCTGGAGGAGAAGTTAGAAACCACAGAAAACCACTTCGAGGATTGCTGACCTGGAAATCGAACCCCCTTTGCTCAGTTGACGTCCCGAGGCTAAGTGGACCCCGTTCCAGTCCTCGTACCACGTTTCAAATTTCGTGGCTTGAATCCGGGAGATAGTCGGCAGCCCTGAAGATGGTTTTCCGTGGTTTCCCATTTCTCACACCAGGCAAATGCTGGGGCTGTTCCTTAATTAAGGCCATGGCCGCTTTGTTCCCATTCCTGGGCCTTTGCTATCCCATAGTCGCCATAAGACCTATCTGTGTCGGTGCGACTTAAAACAAATAGCAAAAGTTATCGAAAATCTGCATCGTTCATATAACTCAGGCTCGAATCGAAGCGCTGACACACCTACTTCGGAGTGCTGTCTTTACCTCACATTCACTCAAAAAAAAAAAAATGGCATATTACATACTTCATATTTTGGACACAAATATTTTCAGTTACACTCTCAACCATCGATTACCTACATTCACCAACAAATGCAAGACGAAGACTAGACGAGTCCCAGGTGCCTAAGATGATTTTTAAGACAAAAATTCTGGCATAGCAATAATAATAATAATAATAAGGGCAGTGTCCTGGAGCGTGAGACCTTGGGTCGGGGATACACCTGGGGAGGAGGACCAGTACATCACCCAGGCGGCCTCACCTGCTATGCTGAACAAGGGCCTTGCACTGGCACTTCCACAAAAGAAAATGACATGGAGATCCCCGAACATGCATTTAGGAGAATTTCAACTAGACCATGTGGCTATTTCCAAGAAAAACCAAAAAGAAATTATGAACGTTAAAGTCAAAAAGGGAATTATTGACTCCGACCACCACCTATCTCTTGTTAAAGTAAAGTTTCAACCCAACAGGAAGAAAACCAAAACAATCAGAAACCCAAGAATCGACCCTGAATTTCTGAGACAGAACTCAGACAATTTCCTTGCGAATATCTCCAACGATGCTCCTTCAAACTGGCTAGAACTCAAGGACACACTCTTGAAAGCTTCACAAAACATCAGCAATCCCCCAAGGAAACGCAAACACAGGTGGTGGAATGACACCTGTGACAAGGCCATAGAAGTCAGAATTAGGTCCTGGCTAAACTGGAGTTCCCATAAAACTGATAAAAATCGTGATGAATTCTTCAAAACACAGAAACAAACCTCAAAAATCATCAGATCTGAAAAACGAAAATATGATCAAAACAGACTGGTAGAAATAGAAGAAGATTTCAAGAAAAACAATACACGGAACTTCTACAGAACATTCAGAGAAGAATTATCCAATTACCAGGCACCTAGTCTCTGTTTCAAACGTACAGATGGGACTTTAGAAACAAGTAATAAGGGAAATTGTGAACTCCTAGCAAACCATTTCATGGACCTTTTAAACTGTGAATCTCCAAAGGAACAATTCACCTATGAAAAACCAACACCTAATCCAGATTCAGAACCCCCCACATTACAAGAAGTCAAACAAATAATCAAAGATTTAAAAGACAACAAAGCACCAGGAGAAGATGGAATAATCGCTGAAATGTTGAAAATTGGTGGTGACAAACTGGCCGAGAGTATTCAAAAAATCTTACAGGACATTTGGTTTTCTGAAGAAATTCCGGAGGATTGGAAATGTGCATTGATTCACCCACTTCGCAAGAAAGGAGACAAATCAGATATTAATAACTACAGAGGAATTTCTCTCCTCTCACTCGTATATAAAATCTTCTCTAAAGCTCTACTTAATAGATTAGAGAAACAAACAGACCACCTGATCGGAGATTATCAGGCTGGATTCCGAAAAGGGAGATCCTGCGCAGAACAAATCCTAAACCTAAAAACTATACTACAGATTCGCAAAACCAAACAAACAGTAATCACCTTTGTTGACTTCAAAAAAGCGTATGATTCCATAGATCGGCAGACCCTGTTCAACATACTAGAGGAATTTCAAGTCGACAGGAAAACGAGGGAACTGATTAAACAAACTCTGACCAACACAACATCAAAAGTTAAGTTCTTGGGAGAAATTTCTGAACCGTTCGAAATCAGAACTGGCGTCCGACAGGGAGATGGACTATCCCCACTACTATTCAATTTAGTTTTGGAAAAAGTGATCCGTGAATGGAGAAAAGAAACTAAAGGTATAAACATTGGCAGACTTCTTAAAGACAAAATTCACCTTGACTGCTTAGCTTTCGCAGATGACCTTGCGATCCTTTCGAACAACAGACAAGAAGCAATCCAATCCATAGAAAAATTGAATGAAATAGCCGCAAAAACCGGACTTCAAATTTCATTTGAAAAGACGCAGTTTATGGAAGGAACTAAATCAAGATTCGACAATCAACCATTAATCACCAATTGTGGAATAATTTCCCAAGTAGACAAATTCAAGTATCTAGGTGAAATTATTCAGCCAGCAGGGTTAAATCAGGAAGCTAACAAAGAAAGAACTGCTAAACTGCAAAGGGCTTACAAAATCACATGGAACAGATACAACAAAAGATGTATATCAAAAAATGCAAAATTACGACACTACAATACAGTCATCAAACCAGAGGCACTTTATGCATCTGAAACACTGATCATTGGCGGCAGGTCACAAATGAAAAGCATTGAGAAACAAGAGAGGAAAATTCTCAGAAAAATCCTAGGACCAAAGTTCGAAAATGGAATTTGGATGAAAAAGAAACCACACGAAATTTTTCAATTCACAGAAAAAATCACAAATACCATCAGAAAGAGACGACTAAAATTCTACGGACACCTACACAGAATGGATAACAACAGGCTGACAAAGAAAATTCTAAACCTAGCTCTAACCCTGAAAATCCGCAACAATTGGTTAGCAGAAATACATGAAGATCTACAAGAAATGGGTATCGAGGACGAAACCATTCAAGATAGAATGAAATTTAGAAGCTTAGTAAACAAACATAAATTTGCAGAGAAACCAACAAGAAAAAATACAGGCTGGACAGAAACACGCAGAAAGGAACACAGTGAAAAAATGAAGAGATATTGGGAAGAAAAGAAGAAGAAACATTGTGCAAAATAAGTTCAAACGCGCTCCACAGCTGGGCACAACGAATCAAAAAAAAAAAAAAAAAAAAAAATAATAATAATAATAATAATAATAATAATAATAATAATAATATGGCCTCAGCTACCGGGTGCAGCTGTTTTGATTTGACGCCATATAGGCTGCCTCTGCGTCAATTTCGACGTTGTGCTTTACTCTATCAGGTGGCAGAGGGACGTACATTTGTCGACCACTAAATCGCTAGAGACCTTTCACATGCCTACATTGCTTGATATGGCGTGCCGAATGGCTTTCTTCCATCCTTCAAATAACCGATTATCTCTGGCTGATTTGAATCCGCTATTTTGAGATCCGAAATCCGCTTTTCTACCACTGATTCATCAGCTACCTCTAAACATATAATTGCACAAAAATAAATAAATAAATAAATAAATAAATAAATAAATAAATAAATAGTTGACTTTAAGTTTAGTACTGTTTATTCAGATTACCGAGCTCGATAGTTGCAGTCGCTTAAGTGAGGCCAGTGACCAGTATTCGGGAGATAGTGGGTTCGAACCCCACTGTCGGCAGCCCTGAAGATAGTTTTCCGAGGTTTCCCATTTTCACACCAGGCAAATGCTGGAGCTGTACCTTAAGGCCACGGCCGCTTCCTTCCCACTTCTAGTCCCTTCCTGTCCCATCGTCGCCATAAGACCTATCTGTGTCGGTACGACGTAAAGCAACTTGCAAAAATATGTATATATTATTTATACCTATATTCACTAGGATGAAAGTGGAATCGAATTAGCCAGATTTTGGGTGACGCCAGCGTTGGCTGAATTCTTACCACATTCCGCAGACAACCTCACATAGTGTTAAGATATGATCAGAACTGGTATTACGCATAGCCCTACTTGTAACATGTTGTACTGGACTGGTTCTCTAGTGTTTCCTGTTTACATCTTAACACCCTTGATATATTATCATCCATCTGTCTTTGAACGTTCTCTACAAAACCTGCACACATATAGAACTTCCTTCACACCTTACTCTTGTTGTAAATATATATTTTTTTTTCGTTGTAGCTTCATCTAAGAGGGGGTTGGGATATTGGCATCTTGTGCAGTTAGTGCGCATTTGAAGCCTGTGCAAAGACCTACACAATATAGCGTGTGTATTCGTGTGTTTAATTAAGCTAATCTATATATTGGTTACCAGCCCCGTATTTAATGGATGCAATGTACGATGGAGAACTATGAAAACATTTGCCTAGAATACAGGAAAATATGATTTTAACCTACTTTCTTTCTCAGTTCTACTCCCCAGTCTAAATGCACACTGTTCCAGAAATTCCTGGCAGTGTCGAGAATCAACCCGGAGCAAGTAAGCGATATTTTACTGCCTTATGCTAAAAGAAGGAATAAAAACCCAGCTCGCGAGACTTTCTGTTTGGGTGTGTATATCGCATTATTATTATTATTATTATTATTATTATTATTATTATTATTATATCCGGCTCCGTAGCTGCGTTAGCGTGATGGCCTTTGACACAGGGCTCCCGGGTTCGATTCCGGCTATTTCGGGGATTTTAACCTTCATTGGTTAATTCCAATTGTTCGAGGTCCGGGTGTGTGTGCCGTCTTCAGCATGGGAATACATCTTAGATAGGGCTCCATCCTTATACACGCGAAGGTCGTCTATACGGCGTCAACTCGGAAAAATTGCACCAGGCCTCTTCAGAGACCATATATTATTATTATTATTATTATTATTATTATTATTATTATTATTATTATTATTATTATTATTAAATAGCTTTTGAAATATGGTGTTAGAATGCTGAAGGTGAGATGGATAGATCGAATCACGAATAAAGAGATACTGAATCGAATTGGTGAGAGGAGATTGATTTGGCTAAATTTGACGAGAAGAATAGAATGGCAGGACACATCTTAAGACACCCAGGACTTGTTCAGTTGGTTTTTGAAGGAAGTGTAGGTGGTAAGAACGGTAGGGGTAGACCAAGGTATGAATATGACAAGCAGATTCGAGCAAATGTAGGATGCAGTAGTTACGTAGAAATGAAAAGGTTAGCACAGGATAGGGCGGCATGGAGCGCTGCATCAAACCAGTCTATGGACTGATAACTCAAACACATTATTATTATTATTATTATTATTATTATTATTATTATTATTGTTATTATTATTATTATTATTATTATTATTATTATTATTATTATTATTATTATTATTATTATTATTATTATTATTATTATTATTATTATTATTATTATTGAATGTAAGGATGATAGTACAGTGACTTTGTTTGTGGAATCACACCAAGATGGCTCGGCTTCGAGTACCTATGACACAGGGTTGGGAATTTCACGTCAGAAATCACGTGGCCTCAGAAAGGGCACGCGACATTAAATTCCAGGTCAAGTTCAATCCGAGCAAAAGCGCTAGCGCGGCTTCATAAATACCTGAAAACTCGAGTTAGCTACGCGGGTTGGGCCAAGTAGCTGTTAGCTTGCATTCGGGGGTTGATGTGTTCGATTCTCACTGATGATTTTATGTGGTTTCCCATCTTCACACCGAGCATACAATTTGGTTTTAGTTTTAATATTGACATTACTGGGGACATCGTAAATGATACCACACTTATCTACGATTATGATGATGAAGAAGGGTTAACTACTTTCACTCGGTACTTTCATTGTGTTGTGTTCACTGTCTCTGCACTGCTTGACAGGCTGAGGAAGATAATTCCCTGGTTGGATTTACTGGAAGAATCACGAAAAATATTATCTATGTATGTCATATTTATTTATTTATTTATTTATTTATTTATTTATTTATTTATTTATTTATTTATTTAATTTATTTATTTAATTTATTTGGCTTCCCAGAGGAGTGCGACAGGCTTCGGCAGTCGGCACAATTCCTATCCTCGCCGCTAGATGGGGGATTCATACATTCCATTCCTGACCCGGTCAAATGACTGGAAACAAGCTGTGCTTCTATATATATCTGAATAAGATTGGGCATAATAATTACATACTTTATTTAGCCTAGTATAAAATACGAGCAACGATAAAAACAAACATCTTCAAACAGTTTTAAATATACACCATCTAGACCAGACAAGGTTTGGCAACAGGTAAAACTTCTCCAGGTAGTATTCCAATCCATGACCTGTTCGGACAACAATCAAAGCAGTTGGCCTGATTTCATACTTGGTCATCCTGCGGTGTCACTGTTATGCATAATGTCACCGACGGGGAATAGCACGGATAAATAAAGGCCATGTATAATTCAGCCTCTGATTGACAGTTATAATGCCCGCTAACGCACATGAGAATAGCTTTTCAAAACCACTTCTACAATTTTAAAACTGTATTTTCAAAATATATCGATGATGATCAACAATGCCCTTTTTGATGCCAACTCTGTGTTGAGGTGTATTCTAAAACGAACACGAACCTAGTCCCCGAGCCGGGACGCGAATTTTGAAATGGTCTGAAGGACAATCAATCAACTATACAATAGTATATCCTACCCCAGTCCCACAATAATCCTCGTTATATATTTTAAAAGTGTTCTCACCTTATCCTACTCATATTTGATGTATCTAAATTCAACCTGGACAGAACAGTTGGCCGTATGGTTACGGGCGCGCAGCTGTGAGCTTGCATTCGGGAGGTAATGGGTTCGAAACCCATTCTTGACAGCCCTGAAGATGGTTTTCCATGGTTTTCCCGTTTCACGCAGACAAATGCTCGGGCTGTGCATTAATTAAGGCCACGGCCGTATCCTTTCCACTCCTGGCCTCTTCCTATCTCATCCTTGCCATAAGATCTGTCTGTATCGGTGTGACATAAAGCAACTTGTAAAATAAAAAATTAAACAGAAATCATCCTGGTTCATTTTAGGTTTTGAATGAGTGCCCTTCCTGATACCACGTGATTTTTCTGGAGAACATCACCAATCATCACAATGGGTTTCCCTAGGATTCGGTATACGGCCGTCATGATTGAAACGCCTCAGATCACTGCAACTTGTCATCCTCTCCATTAACGTGAATGAAAATCCACAGCCTGTTTCCAGTCATTCGACCGGATCAGGAGTGGAATGAATGAAGCCCCATCTAGCGGCGAGGATGGGAATTGTGGCGGCTGCCGCACCCTGTCGTACTCCTCTGGGGCAATGATTAATGAATGACAGATTAAATGAAATGATATTGGAGAGTGTTGCTGGAATGAAATATGACAGGGAAAACCGGAGTACCCGGAGAAAAATCTGTCCTGCCTCCGCTTTGTCCAGCACAAATCTCACATGGAGTGACCGGGATTTGAACCACGGAACCCAGCGGTGAGAGGCCGGCGCGCTGCCGCCTGAGCCACGGAAGCTCATTAACGCGAATGATGATGAAAATAATTTATAATCATCAGTGTATGTAAGTTAGTACAGACGCGTGGAAACACCCTGGTAAAATGAATGTTGCCGGGCTGCGTGGCTCAGATGGTTAAGGCGCTTAACTTCAGACCCTAACTTGGCAGGGTCGATCCTCGCTCAGTCCAATGGTATTTCAAGGGGCTCAAGTACGTCATCCTCGCGTCGGTAGCTTTGCTGGCAAGGAATAGAACTCCTGCAGGACTAAATTTCGGCGCCTCGACGTCTTCTAATACCGTAAAGGTAGTTAGTGGAAGTAAAAGCATTATTATGATTATTATGATTATTATTATTATTATTATTATTATTATTATTATTACTAAAATGAATGTTGTTATTCGTATCGTTAATGCTGTAGCGGTAGTGCTACAGGATTCGCACCATGCGGTTCTTCTTTTCCTGTACCAGCAAGGGAGGTAGGTGTCTTCTTTCCACGGAGATAATGGCCCGGCAGGCCGACAGCCAGTAAAGTAATCTGCTTTGTAGTCCTCGCAGGTAACACCTTTAGGTGTTAGTAATATGAGCTCTGTTATATCTCTGGGGGAAATGTCACGTAAGAAGACAACGGTGAGTGAATTAAAGGTTGTGGCATCATGCTTGCTTATGAATGTGTAACTATCGCATGAATAACCGAGATCATTGGCACTAAAATATTCTACTCGGTCCGAATTATTGAATTGAAAGTGTTAAACTATTGACAAAATAAGGTACCTTTCGCATCTATCAAAACGACAAATCTTTTTTTTTTATTATTAATCTTGCAACCTAGCGAGTTGGCCGTGTAGTTAGGGGTGCGCAGCTGTAAGTTTGCATTTGGGAGATAGTGGTTTCGAATTCCACTGTCGGCAGCCCTGAAGATTGTTTTCCGTGTTCACACCAGGCAAATGCTGGGGATGTACCTTAATTAAGGCCGCGGCCCACTTCCTTCCAACTCCTCGCCTTCTCCTATCCCATCGTCGCCATAAGATCTATCTATGTCGGTGCGACTTAAAGCAAATTGTAAACAAACAAACAAACAAACAAAAAGTAGAGTGGATGGGATTCCATGTAAGAATCGAGGTGGAGTGCCTATGATCACGTTATTAACAATAAACTTGCTTGCCTATTCCTTCCGGGTTCAAGCAAACGTATCTTTACTGCCAGAGTTAGGCAGCCCCCATTGACTGCGTGCGGAAAGTGGTAGTAATAACTGATTTAAGGGGTAAATTAACGAATTTTTTAGCCTGTCTTATCGTGTAATAGGAAGAGATAAGTCCCCTAGAAGAAAGACCATATCGGATAGAAGAATGAGTATATCGGGTAAGGAAAGAAATAAATGAAACGAAAGGCTAGCTAGGAGTCGCAAAGCTGATATTGACGGAGTCGGAGAAGATCAATATTTTGCCTAGAAAGGCAATGACCAATAGACTCTTCATGCTCCTTAGTTGTACTGCATACTGCGAGAGTATCCCGTGACACCTGAAGATTGTACGGGAATGATATAGAGCAGAATTATATCAACATGTATATTTTATAGGCCTAGTCCTATAGATCATTGGCATGGGCAATTCAAAGTATGGGGGGGCAACCATATTTATATTGGTTAGTATCTGTTTTGGTAACATATAAGGAGTGATGTCTGGACTACGCGACATTCACTTTATCAGTAGTCTACTGTGCCTAAGGTAAGAGAATTGTCACCGCTACCATAGCAACAGTAAACATGGTGAGCTGTTCACACTTATCTCTCAAAACACGCCCGTTTGGAAACTCATCATGTCATGACGTTCGAGAAGTTAGGATAAACATATATTTTAAGATTATGGTAAATAATCCTAAATCACATTCCGAGATTTGAATTCCAAATCTGTGAATCTCTCTGATGAAGTGGTCCTTGGTTCGATCGTATCTGTAGAAGAATCAACTTCCTGCCAATGGTCGAGCGGTTGATCGAAGTGTGTAGTTCTCTTGTAGGATGAATGCTTGGGGGTCAGATTGAGAGGTGGCCACGGAGTAGGGAGGAGAGGGGAGGAATTACAGTAGTAGTTGTAGTGTAGGGGAGGGGGTCGCTAGATGGCACTGGTGGCAGGCCCGCTTGCTGCTGGCCGCTTCTCCACACACACTGTACGTACAGTACCTTGCTAGGGCGACACAGGTGTGTGAGTGGCGGAGCGGTACGGCTGTCTTATAAATGTGTTCAGTGTCTTGTGTGTGACGCCTTGAGCAGTGAAGTTCTTTAAGATCTTAACTATCAGTTATTGATGTCCCGAGTGGAATTATTGTGGTTAAAGTTGCCCGGCTGTTGTAGGAGGTGGAATAATACCCGTCAAATTCTACGACCCTGCCCGGCCACAAAGTGTTTTCTACTTTTGGATTGTTAGTGCCACCGGGTGACACGGACTCCAGGTAAGAATTAGTCAAGGACTTAAGGCGGGGAAGAATGAAAGCAAATTTAAAATCTAGTGTGAGTGACATTAGAAATATATATGATAAAAGTATAATTAGGTATATTTAATTTTATCGGCTCAGCAGTAGGATAGGTCACTAAGATTTTAAACTGTTATTTTATTTTAAGCAACGCTTTATATTCAATGACAATACTTCGGCTCTTTTTTTAGGAAAACTTTTTCTTACACTTGAAACTTTGAACCCATTCCGACGAAAATGTAAACACTGACTTCGTTGGGAATAGTAGAGTGTTAAACGGTTGGCAGAGTTAATAGTTAAAGTAATAAAGTGCAGCTTTCCTCCGGGTAGGCAGGCTGACTATTCGGTTTGTAGGAGCACGATACTCATGCGAACTTTTTAACCTGTGTCCCTCCGTCTTAGCGCTAGGGTAACGTGTTGCTTCCTCACGCGCTTGAGTATGCGCAATTCACTATTTCTCAAATGGTCTGTTTTTCATTGAGACTTCTTATGCTTCTGTTTCCACCTGGACGCACATACAAATTATGTGTAATTTATGCGCATATTGATAGACTTAGCGTTACGCTTTCTGAGATAATATTTACACACGCACAAAATACTCCAATTCTCTGACAATAAACATATGTATATTCTCTGGATATTACGTTTTTCTAAAATTAAAAAAAGGAAACATATCTGTCTTCTTCGTTGGTCAGTTTTCTCTTTCATTTATGAAGTTCAGCATTTTAAGTTTCACAAATAAATATCAGAATAATTTAGTATGGAACAAAAAACTTTGTGTGATGTTTTCATTTCAGTGAACATCATTTTATAAACTTCAATAATAAGAAAGTAGGTAGTGTGGCATGGAAGGGCACTCTTAAGGGAATAAACCATTGAAAAGTAGTACGGCTTATGCTTTAAATATTTTGTCTTTATTTCTACTCACCCAGAAATGTATACTACTTTGCAAACGATTATATTACTTTTAAGACGGCTGTGTATATTTGATACGTGGGATATTATAATCCAATCCTGAAATTCAAGCATTCGTACTTGCATTAATACACCCCAAGAGGTATATCTAAGAAAAGTATGTGAAACGGATATGGTTTCTGCTGGGGCCTGTTTTTATGCAGCGTTGAAATGACATAGGGCAAGCTAGAGGGTCGGTTAGTATGGAAATGGATAGTGGCTATTGCTAGGGACGGGGAGAGTCCATCCACCCTTGTATTAGCGGTGAATGGGGTTGTCAGAGGACTGGGCAGCGCACACAAAGCGAGGGTCGACACTCTCACACTGCAGCTCTTTGACCCGGCTGACCCTCAACAACCCCTTCGTTCGGCATTCACACACTTTCTCATGCTGGCCTCAGGTAATGAGTAGTATGGCGATAACACAAATACTGATAAGCGCTAGATGTGTCTTGAATTGAAAATCAAATTCTGTTCACCAATTCAAATATTTATGTCGAATCTCTGAGCGTGATTTACCCGGTTCTGATAGGCTTTAGTTTGCATGTATGCGAGATTTTCGAGACGTAAACGCACAAACTTTTTATTTAGATTTCACATAAGATTATCCATCCTATAGGTTATTACATGCTTGCTTGCCCTGAAATAACATTTGGCCAGCCGTACCGCATGCCTAGTTAGGTACTCTCTGCCTATTAAAGTTTTACAGTCCTTTGGCATGTGGGAATACTCGGATTTCGGATAACTGTTCATGTCTTCCGACCACTAGCAGTTAAAGGGACGTGCGTAATGTATTATTATTATTATTATTATTATTATTATTATTATTATTATTATTATTATTATTATTATTATTATTATTATTACTTGCGCCAAACTGGATTGTTTACAGTTCTTTGTGATCTTATTGTATTCTCATAATAATATTTACATCTGAGCGTATCACCGAACATTTCATGGTAGACCTTATGATATATACTGTAGTTACGTGATTCGGTCCTGGTAGTGGAAAATATTTTACCTTCAATATAGTCATATTTCTATATCTTAGATACAAAATGAACTGGTCTTCAGGCTGAATCCTTGCGAACACACATTGCACGTTCGTTGGTCCAAGATAGCCATATAAGTACAAGTATCATTTAACGACTTTAATATAGCATCAGTTGATTTAGTTTTCATTAATAAAATGAAAAGTTTAGAATATTCACACAACTCCCGTTATTGGACTCGAAACTTCTCACATATACTGAAAAATATATTTTGTTCTATCATTATTTTGCAGTTGTCTATAGAGTACTTGATCGTTGTAGTAGTTTTTTCTTTTATACTAATCAATGACGACGGTAATATTAGACATTCCGAGTTAGTGTGCTTAACTTCTTAGACGAATTGTATCTGAATTACGATCACCATCTGTAATTTAAGTTTGTTGAAGAAAGTAACTTTCTTTGTTACAGTGTATGTCATATTAGTCTTTGAAATGCGTTATATTATTATGTTCCGCACTCATATTTTCTGCATCACTGTTACGAAAGTTTTATGCATTAAGATATAGCACTATAATGAAGGTTCCTTATCTCTAAATACGTTCCATACAAACATATTTCGATTTGTAAATTTTTTAAGAGAATAAAATATAAAATTGAAACCATCGTAATTTTAAATTTACGTTAGGGAATCCAGTTTTCTCTGGTTAAAAGTCTTTAGAAGTGGTTTGTATTAGATCTGTTAAGAGATGTGTTTTAGGGTTCCTTCGCCGCCGGTTTAGCCCGTCCTGATAACTGAACATAATATTCCGGGAAATTCTGTATCAGTTCTGTTGCCGTGTTCATTTAGGACTCTCTTAAACAGATTGTAAACTAAGAATTTCATTATCTGCCGGAAGGCCACTTTCATCAGATTTATATTTCGGTACTAATGTTGCAATATAAACAGTATTTCAAAATTTGCTAAGCGAATCCTCAAGAGTTAGCAAATAGAAATAGTGAACGTAGAACAGCCGATGCCTCTAGAGGAAAGGTATTAATTTGTCGTTGACTTCAGCCTTAAGGACCGAGTAAAACCCTTGTTCTCTTTTGTTGGCCGCTAAGTTAAGCGCCTTGGCGCGCTATTGAACTTGTCACCTGGAGCGTGAGAATGCTGCATGCAAACACGGTGTCGGAACTATGCCTCAATGTAATATGGATGTACAAAGACAGAATTAAGTGATGTGATTATGACAAAATAATAGAGGCGTGTTATTGATGATCATGCCAAGGGTATTCGTATGTTCTTGTTCTTCTGTTGTGGACACTCGAAATTCTAGAATACTCAATAATAATAATAATAATAATAATAATAATAATAATAATAATAATAATAATAATAATAATAATAGGCCTACACACATTATTTAACCCTTGAAGATTACGTCAAGAAAAGTTACTCAAGAAGTAAATTGCTCTCGAATATATTATTAAATGAAATGATTTTGATTAATTGCTAAGGAATTTGCAACTTAATAATCATTAGATTTGAAATGAATGATCGAGATAGGAATTAGAGGAACTACTGTAGCGAGTCCGTAAGATTAAATTTGCCGTATGGGAATGGTATCAGATTCTCGCCCAGCCTGACTGAATGGCGTATCCTTTTTCACATCGTGCAACGACTAACGGATTCATTCCTCTTCTTCACTGTCCGTTTTCATGTTGACGTTGGAGCCAAATGGGTATAGAGAAAAATAAATTAAATTATTTTATAGGACGTGCACTTTGGAACACAGATCATTGTCACCACGGTAAGTTCCACAGAGTCGAAACGATTGGGTGGAAAGAAATTGCATGTGGAAATTAATCTGTGATCAACCTACCACAATAGTCGCTATTAATAGTGGAGATCTGTAGTAGTGACTGTTGTTTTAAGGAGAAATACAACTAGATAACGATCCCCATAAACAATGCACGAGTTCACAGAAAGTTTCGGGACGTACAGAGAAGAATTTAAGATAGAATTTCATTCGAAAATGGAAATAAAGGAATCAAAACTCTTCTGTTAATAACGTTGATAGCCCCCGCAGTCGAGTTTGGAAATCTTTGTATCGTTCTTTTTCCCACTATTTTGTTACATTATAAATACTTTTCCATTACGGTATGTCTGTATTTTTATTATTATTATTATTATTATTATTATTATTATTATTATCTATCAGTTATATATAACATTACAAGTTTCATAAAAGGAGTGAGTATTCAGTCCTACTTGTAACGTGAGCATACATGAAATGCCTTGTGGCATCTGGAGAGACCTGGTGTAGGTCTTTGGTTTTGACACGCGTAGGCAACCTGCGCGTCGTGATGAGGAAGAAATGATGACGAAGACGGCACATAAACCTAGTCCCCGTGCGAGAGGAATTAACCAATTATGGTTAAAATTCCCGACCCTGACGGGAATCGAACCCGGAACCCCTGTGAAAAAAAGACCAGGACGCTAACCATTTTGCCATGGAGCCGGACACAGTGGTAGCTAGAACGTTGTTGTATTTATTCACGAAATGTGGAAGATTCTGTATCACCTAACGAAAATCATCTTGCTGAAAATTCAGTTGTATACCATCGGTAAGGTTTTGGAGTTCTGAAACTGTTAACATAGGCCTAAAGGATGTTTTAGTATAAACCGGAAAAGGTCCTTTCATAAAATCATTTATTGTTCTTTTCTATTTTACATCGTGCTAATATACACAGTATGTTGATTATTCTCTTCTGCTCCGTTGGGCAAAACCTTAGAGTTCGCTATTTTTTTCCCTCATACGTTGTTTGGATGGAAGCTGAACGATTTCTTAGTCTTAGCTAATACTGAGTCTGTAGAGAGTGAGTTGAGTCAGAGATTATTTTTATTGTTATGTTGTAAGAGTGTTTCAGATTAGCATACTACGTTCTCGCTGACTTCGGTAATCAAATTATTTCACATTTAAAAAGAACAGTTTTCATTACCTATTATTTTAAAACACGTGGCATTACATTTTACAAATTATTTATTAGATGGGTGGATTAGTTTTCTTCGAATAGTCTTGCTTTTTCATTACATCTACTGCGTTATACGTGCTAATTTAGCGAATGCAACGCTCATATAATCGGTATTGGTTTCATCAGAAATGCAGGTGTTACTTAGCAGTAGGAGCTGGTAACATCTTGCATGTGTTCTTTACCAGGCTTTGCAGACTGTGCCTTCTTTACAATTCGTACATGGTGTGTACTTCTGAATTCTATATGGCCGAAGTTAAATATTATTTCGATTACGATATTTCTGTAGCATCTTCCTGTTGTCTCCTGTTCACACATTTATAAACGTATAAAGAACATACGCGCTTAAAAGTTGAATGAAGAAATATCGCTATAATGTTTTCCTGGGAGGTATCTTGCCATTGTAACACCAATGTCAAAAAAATAAACTCTTGGGAAACTATGGGATCGAATCCTGACATTGAAGAGGATTTCCTGATTAAAAAATTACCGGCACTCAGGGTAATCTCAAACGACCCATATGTACATAGAATTATTATTATTTAATGATATTTAAATGCTAGGGACAAATGATATTAGACTATAATGACAAGCACGTTGCATAACGTCTTTCGGATAAATATTCCGACTCATCAATGCTAATGAAGACTAAGACGCTTAAATACAGTCGTATTTCATTACAATATCCAAGCCTAGATCAATGGCTAAATGGTTAGCGTGCTGGCCTTTGGTCCAATGGGTCCCAAGTTCGATTCCCGGTTAATTCGTCCGGCTCGGAGCTGGGTGTTTGTGATGTCTTCAACATAAGAAATGATCATAGATAGGGCCCCATCCTCAGACACGCAGGTCGCCATCTATTTGAAAAAAGACCTGCACCATATTTCTCCACATATATTATTATTATTATTATTTACATTTTCTTCGGGAGTGATTTTCAGCCGAATATCTAGATGGCCTGTAACTATCATATTCGTGTTAACTGTAAACCCACTTTACTATAAAATGCTCATCAGTTTTAGCAACTCAGGTTATTGGGCAGATTTTATACGCCTTAAGTGTTCTGGGCCATTATTTCCTGAACCTCTTACATGATGCAATTACACTGGAGTACTTTGCTTAAGGTCTAAATTATTTTAGGCTATTGGTAATGTACTGCAGTATATACTATCTTATTACCGCTTACAATTTCGTTTCGTATTGTTCGAGAAATGTACCCCACAGCAAGAGTTATGTCGTATATTTTACTTATATAATTATTATCCACCCATTAAACTGTGAAGACCAAGATTATATATAGAGAACATATAATTTTGATTTTGAATATCTTTGCCAGTGTTATGCTAAACTCAGTGGCTACATTTTACATTGGACTTCAAGATTTTGCAATATGGACACTTATTGTGTTTAAGGAAAACAGCACTTCCTAATATTACTTCTCTCCCTGAGTATCGTTAACATCATTACGATTATCTTTCTCATTCTGTAGGGTTAATTTCGCGGGTTTTCCTTAATCCACTGAATCACCTGCTTTGTAATCTGTCTTTTAGTTTTAATTACGGAAAATGTAATTAATAAAAATTAGGAGTGGTTGCATTGTTTGTTTGGAATAAACATATCTTGTTTCCATTCCGTGCTTGGTTTTCCACGTAAACCTACCATTCATATCGATTCTCCTTGATATTTTTGGATAGCTAACGAGTAGTTTCCCCCCCCCCCCCCCCCGAAAAATTCCTTTTTTAACTATATGTTTGTAATGAAGTTCAACTGAGGGACGTTGATTGATTTGATGCATTCACCTGTCTCGCATTCTTCTCCCACACCTTTTTTATTTATCGAGTGTACAGCTGGTCTTCTGTAATAGGGAAAGCATTTCGAATTTAAGCATTATCAGTTTAAACGGTGGAGCACCTCCCTTTTCCGGTCTTCCTATCCATTTTTTGTAGATATATCTTTATAAGCCATTAATGGTATCTACATCTTCTTCCGAATCATTTGTGTAATCTTTCCGTACAAAATTTTACATACTTTTAGGAAATGTGTTCAATATTAACGTTACTTCATGTCTATCTCCTTTTCAGCGACTTTTAAAAATAATTTGTTAAAACACTACTAAGAATAATCTTTTAATATACATGAAATATTGCCTGTCTTCGAATCTCAGATACGTAATGAAAAATATCCGTGTAAAGAGTTCAATTTCAATATAACATTACCAAGAGACGTAAAATACTTTTTTAAAATATCTGAGTCCTCGATTCTGTGATTCTCTTCTGCCGCTTGGTGTTGTGCATCATCCTGTTTAATTTGGCATAACGTTTTCAAGTTCAGCTTTAAGAAATATTCCTTTATAGGAAGATGAATTAGGATTGAGATAATTTATCAAGGGAGATGTTCGATAAATTTCCAACTTCTTTTGAAATTATTTACGAAAAGACTAGATAAAGAACTGTTAGGGTATTTACCCCTGACGACATCCCTAAATTCATATCAGTGGTGATTGATTGATTGATTGATTGATTGATTGATTGATTGATTGATTGATTGATTGATTGATTGATTGATTGATTGATTGATTGATTGATTGATTGATTGATTGATTGATTGATTGATTGAAGAATATTATACATGGCAGTCCTGCACCAGTTTTTAGCACGCAGATAATTTATTCTATGAGATTTCATGAAGTCTTGTATAAATATTCCGCTATTACAAAGATGCGTAGAGAGGTACGGATTGCATTAGGTGACAGACTCAGCGATGCATTTAGTTCATCATGCGATCGTTTGATGGCAGCACTATCTTCCTAATGGAGGGGCTACCGCCAGACGTTTATAGGGGTCCTGACCTGCACCCTAGTGGCAGGCAGCGTATTTAATAATTCAATCTGTAACATTTTGTCACGCATATTGTTTGCCAGCTTTATTACTGCGAAGAAACTTACTCCAATTGACTACCAATAACTCGAGCAAATAATACATATTGAACTCATATAACTCTCTTAGGCTGAGATGTTTTTATGCTGTGCAAATATTGAATTTATGTACTGAAAGAGTATATTTTAAAAAAATTTCAGGATAGCTGCAAATTTTTGCGCTTAAATATCGAATGTGAAGTTGGCTATTGCAAGAGAACTGCTGCATGTTTGGATATATGTGTTGAATGTTTAGTAATGTGAACAGCTGAAATCATGCCTTATGTTGAAGTAAATTTATTTTATTGTACTCCACCCCATCCTTCCCCTTGGACACCGTATATTTTGTAATAAGGAATGTTGGAACTTCTTTATTAGCGAATTACGGGTCGTCGCAAGTGACTAACTGGAACAATTCCGAATGACATAACCTTTTATAAATATTTTCAACTTGTGAATAGTCCTTCCATTCAAACGAAGTGTTACAGAATTGATTTCTCCAGAATAAATGAACGTGATAGCTTTTGTCGCTGTATTACCTTATCACTATGAAAAATTCAAATGTTCGTATTTTAATTCACCTGCCAATTCCTGTTGCAATATTTTCAAAGAGAAATTCATTATATAAATGCAGTGTTATGAAGGAAATGAGATCTTCGATGCGGAGTGGATAGGAAGCAGGATAGATTAGACTGTAATTTGGAAAGAATATGGACTCAGCCTACAAGCGTACCTTCATCGCAACATTTTCGTTAGTTGATGTGAGGGTAGTTGATGGTGGGGGACGTGAGTGTTTTTTCTTTTTTTGAAGATGCCTAACTATGGGATTCTAGGCCACATTTTTTTGCATTAATGGGCAGACTGCTAGTTGAACTATCGCAAAAAGTGTCCCCAAAGCAAATTTACGATATTCTTATTTCCATGAATCATGCAGAATGAATTTAAAAAAAGCAACGCAGTTTAGTCTCGTAGGAAAATTGTCTGTAGAATTCTGCGAGTAATTATCTTGCATGTAATCAAAGAACGTGCCCTATTTTTGTATATTCCAAACTACAGAATGATCATGCATGATTAAAGATTTTAGCTGTGATTTATCTGGAATCTTTCAACTTCTGGAAGTGTCTTCATCTTGTGATCGTTGGGAGTAACATTATGATTATATGTGGTGTTTGTAGATTATCGTATTTTATATAGCAGATGTAAACAGATAGTATTAATACTCTGCAAGTTTCTCGAACTACTCCAGACTTAATACAGTTTACTTCAACTCTCTGCAGGCATAAGACAGACCTCATTGGCGCAGTCGATTAGTCGTTTTTAAATACCCAGGTGACATTTGCTGAGGTTGATGGCATTTAAATATTTTCCAATGAGACTTTCCGGTGATGTTCACAATATTGAGAACATTCGTCAGTCACTGTTTCTTCAAACATATAGTAATTATTATTATTATTATTATTATTATTATTATTATTATTATTATTATTGATATAATGCAACCAAAATAGTCGATGTACTGGCAATTCCAGGGCAACAGTCTGGCACTTGGACTTCTCAGTTCCGATAGAAGTTGGAGGAATATTGACCACAAAGCATCATCGTTCTTCATAAATTAGGAGCGTGATAACCGTGCGGCATTGCTACTGGATTCTCACCGAGGTGGCCGCGGTTCGAATTCCGGCAAATCCCTACATGTGGGATATTTGATATGAGTAGTCCAGTCACTGTGGTTCGGATTCCACATAAAATGAGAGGCCTTGAGGCTATGCTCACGATATCAGCAGTCACGTAAAATGACAAGCTTGCCTTTTCCTTATAATTACTCAAATTAATCGACTGACGCTGACCTTGGAGGTTTTTAAATTATCTGATGGAAATGTTGACGCCTTTGTTTACTGTAATACATGAAGGAGCGCTACAACTCTGTGTGTATGGTCCATGGCGCGGCTACTGGGTGTTCGAACAATGGTGTCACCCGTCTTGAGCAGCTCAGCGCGTGGTATGGTTTAAATCAGCAGCCTGGCACCAGACCCAAATTAATGGTGCGGTTGGTTCTCCCGGCAGCCTGCACGCCCAGCCATCTATCAGACTAGCTTTTTATCACGACAAGAGGTGACCAATGAGGGCACTTCTACCGCCTCTTCTGGAAACCAGCCAACCAATCGTGCATCGGCGACCTGTAACGGCTTTTAAAACGCAAACATTATCTTTTTAACTACTTCAACTGTTTCTTAGCTACCCTCAATAATAATAATAAGAAAAGGCGTGAGGTTAGCTCCTTCCAAACTCTTCATCTCTTTGCTACCGTAGGTTCCTTCCATCCCTGTGATGTCTTCATGCCGGGCATTTTCCTTTGAGTCGAAAGTTTAAATTCAACTATTCTCTAAAATACACTGCTATACACTGGATGATGTTTTAGTTTCTGAATAATTGAAGGAAGCGGCATTACACCACATAGCTTGTTTCACTTATTATTTAAATCTGTTTGTGTTCAGGTGATAACAGCTGTTTTTTTATTTTCAAGCCTTTCTTGTGTCGTTTTAATGAGTTTTAGTCTTTAGATCACTTCTCGTTAATAGCGCAAATAGGTTATTTGGGATAGGTAGATAGGCTGAAAGCTGCAACTTCTAGGTATCGGACTCGTTTTTTAAACATATTTCCATACTCATAGGTGAATATCCATATTCCCCGATCTTTTTATTGCCATCGTGACTTTGTTGATGAAAGTTTATACCAAAATCATGAGAGTCGAAGTCTTGGAAGTTACTTGTGGAGAAAAAATCTTGATTTTATGTCCCGCCAACTACTCTTACGGCTTTCGAAGATGCCGGAATTTTGTCGCCCAGCTGTTTTTTAAAGTACCAGTAAATCTACTGTCACGAGGCTGACGTATTTTTGAATCTTCAAATACCACCTAACTGAGCCGGGAACGAACCCGCCAACTTAAGCTCATAAGGGCCAGCACTCTACCGTCTGAGCGATTCATTCCGGCTTGTGGAGGAAAGAAGGAATGCATAGACTAGATCCGGGATCATATCGAAGTGATGGAATTTCTGTTCGTAGTCTTTCTGAATTATTGGAATATCTGTCTTAGGGAAAGTGATTGTTTAGTTTGAATTGCTGAGAAAGAGTGAAGCAAAGATATTTTCGTACGGGTCATTAAGGTACCTGGAAGAATGGAAGGCCTGTTAGCTCTCTACTCATACCCACTCGCCGACAGAAATTAACCTGTTACTGATTTCTGATGAACATTGCTTCTCCTGAATTGGATGCCTCGTTTATAAATATCTCGTCTGTCTGCCGGAGAATCGAACTCACTTCCATGACACTGTTCATCAAAAATTCTTGTTGAAACGAGTGGAATGTTCTTCAATGCTGGTGATAATTGTTTTAAAGAGCAAAGCAACAATGTAGACAGCAATATGACTGTATAATCTGCGCTATAGATGCACTATGCTGCCCTCGTTGTCTGGTGTGATAAGAGGTAACATCTTGGGGACACAAGCAAGGTGGGTTCGATTCCGGCTTAACCCAGTGGTATTTGCATGTGCCGCCTCGTGTCAGTACGTTTACTGGTACGTAAAATAACTCCTGTTTGACAAATTTCCTCCGCATTGGCGTCTGCAAAACCCGTCAACATAATTAGTAGGCCGTAGCACCATTATTATTATTATTATTATTATTATTATTATTATTATTATTATTATTATTATTATTATTATTATTATTATTATTCAATCAAGTAATCTTTGTCAGAGTTACTTTACGAAGTTGGACGTTAGACTACTTAGGTTTCAGAAACATTCTTTACTTATTTGCGTGGCTCCATGGTGATATTTGCGTGTGAAGACAGGCGCAGGAAAGCTGTTGTTTTCTCCGTTCTCATGGAGCATCTTCCTTCTGCATTGAAGAGGCTTGAGAAACGTTTACATATGTTGCATGACTTTCATGAATTTCAAGGAGTAATTTAATTACAATGAACATACTAATTCACATGAAAACTGAATGCACGAACCTTGATATTTCCGAGATTTACGTCTGGAACAATATTTTCTTGCTACTTATGTTCACCGGATGCTGCTTCTCATAAAAATAGTCTTTTGAGAAATACTACACATGGAGTAAACATGCGGCTATATGCTGTGTTTGAGTGTGCCGTATGCTGAATCTTATTAAACCTGAACGACCTATCTCGGTTGCATCTATGATTTGATCGCACTGTGTCGTCTGTGTGACATGAGTCTCGTTGCTATGATGAGAATGTTAAGGAATATTTAGCTTACCCTCATGCATAGTGTTATATCGTCTAACCCTAAAGATTATCAATTCAAGTTTAGTAGCCGTATTACGTGGTGCAATTCTTACTCCCGTGGCAAGGATATTAACAAATTATTATACGTTCATAACACTGGCGACATTTAAACTAGGAGTGAATAGCCTGCAATACAAGGAATACAGACTCGTTAAGCGAATGGGCCTCGTGCTAAGAATCAGGACTGGCATCCGGGAGATAGTGGGTTCGAGCCCCACTGTCGGCAGCCCTGAAGATGGTTTTCCGTGGTTTCCCATTTTCACACCAGGCAAATGCTGGGGCTGTACCTTAATTAAGGCCACGGCCGCTTCCTTCCCATTCCTAGACCTTTCCTGTCCCATCGTCTCCATAAGACCTATCTGTGTCGGTGCGACGTAAAGCTACTAGCAAAAAAAAAAAAAAAAAAAAAAAAATCAGGACCCTCGAAATCTCTTATCATTAATTATACTTTCGGTACAAAGAATGATCGATGTTAAAAGATACGACTATCTTTTACCCCTATTTAAAAATAAATCCATTTTTTTTTTGTTTTACAATATATTACATTGAAACCCTTGTGAAGTATTGATCTGATAACAAAAGCCCTTCGCATTCAACGCGGTGTGATCATTGTTTGTGTCCAGACGTGTAAATGAAACCTTTGTAAACCGTAGAGTTGCCTTCGAAAGGTACACTGTTATCGTGATCTAATGGTAACTTACAACATTCCTCAGTTCAGATCATCATTAAGATGTTCCGGTCGCGGGTGGTAGGCCTACAGGTCTCCGAAAAATGTACACAAGAAAATTATGATAAGAAACCTTGCAAAATAAGGCTTAGGCCTACTCATGAATTATTAAGATATATAAATAATAATAATAATGATGATGATGATGATGATGATGATGATGATGATGATGATGATGATAAACCTGATTTCTACGAAGCGCCGGCTGCAAGCACGCCTGTCGTACATCCCCCAGGACGACATAATGTCAATATAATGAAACTGACCGCAGACACTGGAAATCATGAAGAGGGGTGGAGGTATAACATGATGACTAGTACTACTCTATTTAACTATTCTGATGTGCATTTCGAGATACAGATGGGTAAATTTGCAGCTGATTTTTATTAGCGTGATGTGCATTCATGTGTGCTTTGTTCCCCCTCTGCATTTTTGTTTTATACTCCGAATACAAGCTCTACTTTCTATCGCTTCTTTTTCCGTGTAGCTAACGATATAAGTTATTCGGGTGTTGCTAAGTATAAAAAAAATAATTCTCCTCTTATTTAGTCCGTACCATCCAAGGGTAATTCTCTTTTCCTTCCGGTGATAGACCTTTCAGAATTCAGTTAATTATCAGCCTGTATCTAAAAGTTGTTCAATAACATTTTACATCCTTTATTGTTTTTGGACACTCCGAGTTGCGGTAATTTCATCTCGCAGGAGTTCTTTAACGTGCCAGTAAATCTACCGACACGATGCTGACTTATTTGAGCACTTCCAAATACCACTGGACTGAGTGGGGAATCGCCAACCCACCGCGGTAACATTGTACCCAGAAGTTTTGTAAGCCTAAGTAGATCGATGAGTTATTTGTCCTGTTTTATATTTAGCAGTCGAAATCACTCCGTGAAGAAGATTTTTATGTAGCTTTGACATAGTTCTTTCACTTATTTTATCACTAAGACAATATAAAAGAAAGTTTATAATACCTGCCAAGAAATCGGAGGTAAAATATACAAGAATAAAATTCAATTAAATGAGCAAGCAACCGACAGATTCCCGTTAGGTTAATACAGAGAAGCTTTCTCTGGATTACTAAATGAATCGAAAGATGAAATCAATGGAATAATAATAATAATAATAATAATAATAATAATAATAATAATAATACATTCAAGTGACCTATGTCCATTGACTGATGTATACGACGATCAAGAAAATCATGTTTAGATAATATGTGTAATGGAAATTTACTCAAGACAAACCATATATGATTAGTCGAAAGCTCTATACAATCTTACCAAATAGTTACTGCACGGGTATATTTTTCATTTTTACTTTATAAAAGTAATAGACGCTACAACTTCCGACACATTTTCATAGCATTGCTGCCTAATAATGTCGGAAAAGGAGAGATAATTAATTCCACCCAGTCGGACTAACTTGAATAATTTTAATGTACGAGTAGTGTGTAGACATTGTTTCACGATGATGCCCATAAATAGAATAAGTGTTACAATCCAGAATTACGCAAAAATGGGTTGTCTGCAAAAGCAGTTCTTACTGTTTAACATTCTAGTGACTGTGACAAGGCTCAGACTGATTACTGCTGCTGTGAATCAATAGGGATTATATGCATACCCGCAGTACATCTCTACTCAATCTATCTGTCACAGATATTAGCACTTTATAATTCTTTATGAAAACTATCGTACCTCGTGCATTTACCGTGCAATCTTCAATCCTCTGAGAAGTCGCAGCTATTCAAAACTATTCACCTGTTCCAATAAGGCAGCATCTACTTGGGATTCATTCACTCTTCACGTCCTATTTTGCATCATCAGGGATAAACATATTCTCATGGATAGAAATATATAATTTTTAATGACTGCACTGAAAGGTGAAAAATTGAAGTTTGAACCCATAGGATGTTTGTCTCGACTGTTTACAAGACTACGAAAAGAACAGTCTATATTAAGGGACAAGCAGTGTACGTGATCAAGGTTTATTAACAATACTAACAAGTTCTGTCAATATAGGCTACGTGACTTAGTTTATGTAAACATTCTTTACGTCTGGTCTTGGTTCAGGGAGTCCCTGGCTGATTTTCGCCGGCTTGGGTATTTTACTCGTGCCTCTGGCACGGGGATTTGGTCTTAGTTTTAATAAATACCTTTTCATTCACACACAACATACCACACTACAGAAATATTCAATAGTGAAAATGTCCCTCCTGATAGTTGGCGTCAGGAAGGGTATCCAGCAGTAAAACTACGTCATGTCCACACTCGCTCCCGTAATCCGACCAGAGTATGGGAGGAAGAATAGAATACTCATTAAAGTCGATGTTCAGGGTTGACCCTCGATATTAATATATCTGCGGACATGTCTATTGAAAGCTCAGTTATACCTATTGATGTTCTGGCAATTTGTATCGCATTCTGTAAGACGACGAACTACAGTACTGAGAAACAGGTGACGTGAGATGACCAGAACCTTGCCTGAGTTACGATATTACTCTAGAAATAAAAAAAAGAAAAGTATAACGAGAAACGGGAATTTCCAGCTTAAGAAATTCCCTTGCGGACCTGTAGTAGAGTAACATTTCCAGTTTTTAAATGTAGCCAAGAACAAGCAGCCAGTCATGGTCTCCTCCCCCACACAAACGAGCGTGCCGGCGACCAAGGACCTTCTCATTCAACATATTGTGGACTGGTTGCTGCTTCTAAGCCGGTTCGATTCATTCATAAAGCCAGCTGGTAGTTAGCTATTCCAGCAAACCAGTTCAACACCTCCAAGAGGGGAGAGCGGGGAATCTCCTGCGCCTTTGTTATTAATTTAGCATCAAGGAGAAACAGAGATGGATTGCTTCAGCGAAGAAGAGAAGGTGGTGAACGGTACTGAGCAACAACCATTCGTAGGTTCCTGAGTTAAGAAGAATTCCATTTTGTATGCACTTCGAGGTAGATCTATCCCTTTACTAGAGCTCATGAATCCACCGGGGGAGTTGGCCGTGCGCGTAGAGGCGCGCGGCTGTGAGCTTGCATCCGGGAGATAGTAGGTTCGAATCCCACTATCGGCAGCCCTGAAAATGGTTTTCCGTGGTTTCCCATTTTCACACCAGGCAAATGCTGGGGCTGTACCTTAATTAAGGCCACAGCCGCTTCCTTCCAACTCCTAGGCCTTTCCTATCCCATCGTCGCCATAAGACCTATCTGTGTCGGTGCGACGTAAAGCCCCTAGCAAAAAAAAAAAAAAAAAAGCTCATGAACCGGGCATGCTGACGATGAACCTAAGCTTCAGTACTTCGAGGCCGGAAAAGCTCAAAGTTGCAGATGTAATAAAAAGCTCCACACACAATCGATTTCACATACACAATATTAACTGCTAATAGAAAACATTCTCATCGGGAGATCGATGCGAAGATTACATTTGTGTGATGTGAAAAGTGTCTGCTTCAGCATAGGAAGACGGTTTATTGGAGATCATATATTAAGTTTACAAAGTAGCCATAGTCATAATAATAATAATAATAATAATAATAATAATAATAATAATAATAATAATAATAATAATAATAATAATAATAATAATAATCGAACGGGGCTGTCATGGTCACGGCCGGATTTGACGTAAAATACGTATCTAGGCAGTCGGTATGGGCTAGAATTCTTTTTGTTGATTCAGTATTTAATTTACATACCTTCAAAACCATGCGTACCAAATAATCTTCCAGCACTTGGGCAGTAGATATGCTCGGCTGGAGCTCCGGGAGCGCGGAGCTCCTCTCACGACGCTTGATCGCCTGAGTTAGAGATATTCTCAATGAGGCTTTTGTCACCCAGCATTAGTGCCTTAAACTTTCTGACAATCCAATCTTTACTCTCCATTGTGTTTTCGATAATTTTGAAATAATGTATTGACCGTATGTCCGTATGTACAAATATGATCGTGAGTACACGTGAGGAGAGGCCGTTGTGAGAGACAGCGGATCCAGTCGAGAAAACAAAACGGCATTAGTTTTGGAATTCAGATGGAAAGGATACATCAGTGATGTGTGGCAGGAGGACCATTTCGAGAGGTGCTACAATTGGCAAGTATTTCGCACAGTAATGAAACATTCAGTCTGTTCGTGCGCTGCAAGGTAATTCTTTCATCGTAGTTTTCCACTTACTGGTTTACATCTTCATTACGATGGAACATTATTCTGTGCTAATATTGATAGGCCTACATTGTTTTTCGCAATGGAAGAGAACAGACTACAAAAGTTGCATTGTATGAAGTAACTGATCTCTTATGCATGCTGAAACGAATAGCGGAATTTGTTTGATTGCAACCGGGCGAGTTGGCCGTGCGGTCAGGGGCGCGCGGCTGTGAGGTTGCATCCGGGAGACAGTGGGTTCGAACATCACTGTCGACAGCCCTGAAAATGGTTGTCCGTGGTTTCCCATTTTCACACCAGGTGAATGCTGGGACTGTACCTTAATTAAGACTACGACCGCCTCCTTCCCACTCCCAGGCCTTTTCTCTCCTATCGTCGTCATAAGACCTACTGGATCTGCATCGGTGTGACGTAAAGCCACTAGAAATAGAATGTTTGACTGCACAAGCGTACGAAAAGATTATTGTAATTTCTAGGCATTTAAAAAAACAGATGTAGGCTATATAAGTAACGTTAGTCATTCCCCTCTGGAAACATCCCTGGAGAGCTCAAAAAGGATCATTTCTTCGGGAGTTGGTACCTGATAACTTGAAAAGCTACTATCTCAATTGAAGTTCCGAGGTACTGTACTATTCGAATTCTTCACCAGCATAACAGTAGTTTTTGTTTTACCGACACAGTTACGTCTTATGGCGACGACGGGGTAGGAAAGGACTAAGGGTGGAAAGGAGGTGGCCGTGCCCTTAATTAAGGGACAGCCCCAGTATTTGCCTGGTGTATTTGATAGACGGTTACACTGAACTCCCAGTAAGAAAATAAGTGTCACAAAATAAGGCACAGACTTAAACTTGTTTTACCTAGGCCCTGCTGTTATGTTGCATCGAATAAAAGGTTGTCTGACATACATTCTATAGTGTTCTACTAATTTGTTGTTGATGATGATGATGATGATGATAGGGCTGTTTATAGTTATCTGTGGCTAGTACTGGTCAAGAAGCAACCATTACCAATACATTGGGTACCATCTCGGCATTCATTTGAGTTTTGCGGGATGATGGGCGGGAGGGGGAGGGATCACTGAAAAGTACTTCCAATATGGCCTAGAGCAAGACTTCAAACGTTTTCCTGATCATGTCACGTAAGATTGTGTACACCCTTGTGTGGACCTTTAAAGCAAAGCAAGCAAAGTCACCTCCGTAAGGCCATGAAGGCCCTTGGAGGAGCGGAAGGTAAAGACTTCCACCATTGTTAACATCGGCACGTGATGGGGTAGGGTGGTTAGCTCTACGCCCGGCCGCCTTTGCCCCCAGGAATTAACGTGGTACTCATTTTTGGTGTAGGCTGAGTGAACCTCAGGGCCATATGCACCTCCGGAAGTGGAAATCTCGTTTCTTAAATTTTACGACTTCCTGGCGGGGATTCGAACCCACGTCCTTCCGGGCGAACCGAGCACGCCTTTACCGCCTCGGCCAGGCAGCCCCTTGTGGACCTTTAAGCCACTCTGAAGTTCGTGACCGAGTTGGTAAACAAACTCGGGTTAAACGACGAGACGTTAAAAATAACCCCTAACGAAGTACAAGTTTGTTTGCTGTCTTCTTATACTCCACAGGCGGGTGCAACATTCATTTAAAATTCAGTTGACTATTTAGGTAATTTGTAATAGATTCATTACATTTGTAACATATGAAATAATACCATAAATTTGTCGCTTGAGGGAAACCTAATTCCTGAATGGCCAAAAGTAGGAAGAATAAATCTGGTGCCACTATCCTGTCTTTAATTGAGAAATGGAATCCTGATACAGTAATCAGGTTTATGCTAAATAAACTAATGCACTATTTTAAGCGTTGATTTGATTAGGTTCAGAGGTTTATATCAGTAACGAAGACCTTTTAGAGGCCATTAACTTCGGGCCATTAACTCTACATTATGGATAATGGACACCTGTCTTTGTTGGTTGGGTTAAAGTAACACAAACTGGTCAGCTCAGCCTGATAGTAAAACTTATTGTGCATGTCGTGGTTGGCAACTGATCGGCTATTACTCGCCAAGTAAACTAAAAATCCATCCATGCATTCATGCACTTGATCCCAGTTGTATACCATCACTGACACCCCAGCAGCAAAAGGTTTGGTGGTTATTGATTTCGTTTACGCTGTGGCCCTCGATCAGTCTGCGGTAACCTTGCGTGGAGCAAAGGTTACGTTAGTTGCTTCCTGTGACGTGGCTATTCATAAATTATGTATACGCCTACGCGAGGAACAACGAAAAGGCATTACCTATCGCAACGGGTTCTAATTGGCTCCGCCGCATAATGTAGTGGTGATCTGGCCAACTTATTTATAGTACATCTTCTCTGAATACATTAGCCGTGGTGGGAAGTTTCCTCACGGCCACCGTACGACTTAATTCTGGAATGCAAATTATGAAAATAAGCTCGATCCTATTACAGTGATTTGTAATAATGATAATGATTATCGAGCAAAATGGTAACACATGCTCGTGCGGTATAGTCTGGCTACTAACAGTTTGAGACACCGCGTCGTCTCCCTTGAGATCAAATTAAAACCAGCAGATTGGTATTGCACTGGAAGTTACATGCAGCAGTTCCAAAGTTTTCAGCTCACTGGGCTATAGAACCGTGAGGGACTGCCCAGTCGAGCTGTTCAACGCGCGTGCGTGGTTCACCCAGAAGGGTAGGGATTATATTCCCCTTTAGGAAGTCGAGAAATTTAGAAACGAGCATATAGCAATTGAGGCTTTCACGGTCGGCGCTGCAAATCATATCAGTTTTCCAGTCTACAAGCCCGGAAAACGCTATCATTAGAAACGAGCCTTCCACTTCCGGAGAGGCACACGGCCGTGGGGTTCACTCAGCCTGCACCAGAAATGAGAACCAGGTTCATTCATGGCGACAAAGGCGGCCAGCTAGAATCACATACCCCTTCAATGACTCCAAGACTATTTATTTATTTATTTATTTATTTATTTATTTATTTATTTATTTATTTATTTATTTATTTATTTTACAGGGTGGGGTTCAGGCTATGAAACTGTGTCCAACCATACATTCAACTGCATTTAAAATACGATAAACTAACACAGATAGGTCTTATGGCGATGATGACAGTAAGGGCTAGGAGTGGGGAGGAAACGGCCATGACCTTAATTAAGGTACAGATCCAGAATTTGTCTGGTGTGGAAATGGGAAACCACGGAAAACCAGGACTGGCTATATTTGGATTCGAATCCACTATCTCCCGAATGCAGGATACTGGCCGCACTTAAGCGACTGCAGCTATCGAACTCGGTGTTCTTATAACTACAGTGATATTATAGCTGATTGAAAATGTCTTTCCTTTCATCGGAGAACATCTATATTTCTTAAGCTGACTAATCACGTTCTTTTGTGTATACTATAAAAGTATATTAACATGATGGTACAGTTCGGAGTATATGTAGGATAAGATAAAAAGTGCGTGGAAAGCTGCGTCAAACCACCCTAATGACCCGAACAACAGTTGTTTATACGCATGCAAGATATAAATGTAAATTTACGAAGGTAGGCATGTATACGTAAGTACATAAAATTCCTCCTTCCGATAGTATCATTCTTTGTTGGTTCATAACTTTAAATTGCTTTCCACCGTACGGCTTCTTAAGGTACTGGTTTTAACTGTAGTTTGAATAGACATCAGTTTTTCTGAAACAATTAGTTACTTCAAGAAACTGAAATTTCGGACATCATGCATTCCTCCCTGGTGTTCAGACCTTTTAGCAAGTAACTTGAATAACAAAAGTCTTTACTCCACTTTCAAGAAGAATTGAATTTTTCCTGTATTGTTGTTATGCGTCTCCTTTCCTTGCATACTCGACGATCACCTAGTCCCCGAGTCAGAGGAATTAATCAGACGTGACTAAAATCCAACACCTGACCGAGAATCTACTCTACCCTCTACAAAAAGTACATTCTATCTGTTCTTAGCTGCATCAGATACTTCAGCAGATGGTTGATAGAAAAATGTCTGCAGTATTGGGAGTGACAGTAAACCAGTGCCTTCCTACATCTGTAAAACGATCAAATAAAACAATATTTTAGAGACCAGATTATTAATAGAATTTTAAGTTTTATAATGCAATTGCTTTATAAAACAATGATTTTCGATAAGGTAAATGTAAACTCATGTCCTCACCCCGAGGTGGTGCAGCTCTTTTCAGGTGGTGAGCTGCATGAACGGGTTCAACCACATACCAGCCCTCCTGCCTTTCTTAAATTTCTGGCAGTACCGGGAATCGAACCCGTACCCCCTGAGGACGGCAGCTAATAACACTAACCGTTACGCTTCAGAGGCGGACATGATTTTCGATACAAAAATAAGACAGAAATTGTATAACTTATAGAGTTTAGAAGTAAATTTATGATTTTAATTTTTTTAAAGATTATTCTTTTAATTAAACAGCAAGTTTATTTGACCTCCGTTCAAAAATTACTGGGAACGATAATGGTTCGCACGTCTCTCCCGAATTATCGGACGTTTTCTTAGTTCAGCATCTCTTTACATGTATCTCTGTTCTTACGGAAATCCTCAATCACTACTTCTCAAATTTGGTGTAATAGATATGTGTTAAAAGAAGACATATTTTATATAATGCTGAAATTCTTTCGCTTTACCTTACTGTCATGTAGACAAGTACTTACATTTATTTGTCGTCCGGACAGCTACTTGTGAACATTTCTGAACTATTTACATTATGTTTGCTGATTCAGTTGCATTTCTTATCGTCTTCCAGCAGAAAGATGGAATGTTGGAATTAGCTGGTTATTCACGTTTCGTATGTGATATATCGAGAGAAGACTAATTGTCTGTGTAACTGTCACAATACCAGCTTACAATCGGTAAACTAGACATGCTGGAATGTTGGTTATTTCAGTCCTCTTGAAGAACTACTCCTGATTCTGAGAAGTATCTCACAAAATATACAACCTAAAGTCACATATACCGGCTCCTTTGACTTGTCACTTCTGAATTTTACTATCTCGATAATTTATCTAACGTTGTGGCTGATAAAAGGAAGAAAATGAAGCAGACGCCATACTTACTTGAATTTCTTTTCAAAGTTTACAAAATCGCAACTTTCAATTATTTGTTGCATTACACTTAATGGCTATAACAACTTTAAATTGGTATTTTCATGTAGGCCTATTAAACCCCTTCACTCTTAGGTGAATTTCTTCCTGTGCCATATACTTCACAGCATTTTTTCCAATTATTTCGGGTCAACATTACATGTACATTAGGCTCGGTTTTAGGGTTGGAAGCCTTTCCCAATGCCAAACCTATGTTAAGGGATGTCTTCATTACTGTGTGTCTCTGAGGTTTTTGATAGTGTGATGTTATGTGTATTTGAAGAGGCATGTATTAAGACGGCAGGGCTGAGTGGCTCAGACGGTTGAGGCGCTGGCTTTCTGACCCCAACTTGGCAGGTTCTATCGTGGCTCAGTCCGGTGGTATTTGAAGGTGCTCAGATACGTCAGCCTCGTGCCTGTAGAATTACTGGCATGTAAAAGAACTCCTGCGGGACTAAATTCTGGCCCCTCGGCGTCTCCGAAAACCGTAAAAGTAGTTAGTGGAACGTAAAGCAAATATCAGTATTAGTTATTAGGTATTAAGACGATCACAAACACCTAGTCCCCGAGTCAGAGGAATTAATCAGACGTGACTAAAATCCAACACCTGACCGAGAATGGAACTCAGGATCCTCTGAACCAAAGGTTGCTACGCTGGTCACTGAACACAGGAGACAGACGTGAATTTCTTTCCTGTATATTTAAGAACATTCTCTCTTCCTGTGTTAAATTTGAAATATTTTCTTTGATTTATGACCATGAAAATACGGTTGTGAAGGAACTAGTCTTGCAGCCTCCGTGGCTCAGGTGGCAGCGGGCCGGCCTCTCACCGCTGGGTTCCGTGGTTCAAGTCCCGGTGATTCCAAGCGAGATTTATTCGGAGGCGGGGGAGGTTTTCTCCGGATTTTCCCTGTCATCTCTCATTGCAACAGCATTCTCCAATATAATATTCCATTTCATCCGTCAGTCATTAATCATTGCCCCAGAGGAGTGAGACATGCTTCGGCAGACGGCACAATTCCTATCCTTGCCGCTAGATGGGGGCTTCCTTTATTCATTCCATTTCTGACCCGGTCGAATGACTGGAAACAGACTGTGGATTTCCATGAACTAGTCTTAATAAGAGTATAGGCCTACTAGTTCCTAACCGAAGAACTGTTCATCTTCGGTGGTCATCATTAAACAGGATAAAGTACACACCTGGGCGTTTCGTTTGCACCTATGATTTTATCTTGATAGTTCTTCTTATATTTGGCCTTTTTGCGTATTATTATTTAAACTAAACTAATCTTGCAATTGAAATCTGACACACAAGTTTGGTATGCATTCTAATGAGTAGCCAATGACAAACACAGCATTAACATAAAATAGGCTTGTAATTTAGTACCGCCATTTGATGTTTCAAGGAGAATCATAATTAAGAATTGGCGATAAGACGACGTAGTTTATTGCGGATACATTAGATGTTTCCACTTGTGTGAATCACCGGCGGTAACGAGTGAATTTGAAGGTGCCAGGAACATAAAAATGCTTGTCCTTCATGGGAACGTTCAGTCACTCCATGGATGTAAACTACAGCAGTTTATTGCATTGTAAATGTAAAGTTTGGACGTAAAATCGTTTGACCGAACATGGTCGTGAGTATATTTCCTATTTTATCCCACGTTCGCTAAGGTTATTTACGTCTTCTTGTTGCGTTCCTTTATTCCAAATTCAAATGAGTTGTTAGTGGTAGGTGGGGGGAGGGGGAGGCGCCCACTTGTTGGGGAATGAAAGAGATACGAGAGGACAATGGTGCCGATTGTAGGCGGAGACAAAGGAGCGATAAATTATTGAAACTGGCGAGGAACTGCGGCGTAATGCCCGGGAAAGCCACGCACGCACTACTTGCCAAATCCATACACTGCACTGAACACCTGTTCATACACTATTTCCGCCATACCACAGGGACATTTCATGAACCACACCCAAGGACGGAGTACCACCGTGCTTTCAGCTGGGGTTAATTATTGAAGTGTTGAGTTATGAATGTCATCCTGTGATGTACTCCTTTCTTACTGTGTAACTCTACACTAATACTACTATTCATATACCACTGTTTTCACCTCTGCATATATCACTTCTTTTTGAGTCAGCCGTGTAGTTCAGTGTGTGATGCATTCACCTTGTGTGCCCAGAGTTGGATTTCATTTCAGAAATAAAAGACTGCTGAAACGTCGAGGCCCATATCATGTAAATTTACTGTAATTTAAAAAAATACTTGCTTAAGGATAAAATTTTATCACTTTGGAATCATATTAAGGGCATTTAAAAACAAAATATTATAAATCATTTAAGTACATAAAAACAATATCTAGCTCGAATACTTGGCAATTGCTGCTGAAAGTTTGATAGATTCATGTCTACTTTTGATTTGATCCCAATGTAATTAGGATATAACTGAGTATAACCTTTAATAGTTAAGGACATACGTGAAATAAACAACCAAAAGCATAGTGACTTTACTGGGCTGAAATTAGTTCAAACAGGCAGACATAAGAGGAGTTCAAGGAAACCTATTTTTTTTTTTTTTTTTTTTTTTGTTACTTGCTTTACGTCGCACCAACACAGATAGGTCTTATGGCGACGATGGGACAGGGAAGGGCTAGGAGTGGGAAGGAAGCGGCCGTGGCCTTAATTAAGGTACAGCCCCAGCATTTGTCTGGTGTGAAAATGGGAAACCACGGAAAACCATCTTCAGGGCTGCCGACAGTGGGGTTCGAACCCACTATCTCCCGGATGCAAGCTCACAGCCGCGCACCCCTAACCGCACGGTCAACTCGCCCGGTCTTCTGCTTCTAATGATGATGATGATGATGATTATTATTATTATTATTATTATTATTATTATTATTATTATTAGGCCTATCAAATTACATCTGGAATAACATGAAATTAACCACCCAGGTGCCTATGTAATAACTGCATAAAAAGAATCGTGTACAAATATATTCAGTGTTAAAAATGGTGTTATAGATTATGTAGACCATTGGGTCTGTAGAACAATTATGCTATTTATGTACGCCCTGGGATGTTCTCGCAACCACCAGTTGAATACAATGATTTCAAACCTCAGAATGCAATTTTGTTTACTTCATCGTGAATAAGAGTATTATGACATTTAGAGCCTAAACATCTGTTTCTTGCAACTCCTCACTTTAAAGATGGCATGAAACTGGTTAATCCACTGACTTCGTGACTGTGTTCAATACAGAACAGTACAAGCGTGCGAATGTCTCTTCTTCATCAATAGACTATAGGGCCTACTTCGGACAAAACGAGAACTAAATTTAAATGTCGTTGTCCGGTTAATTACACATATATCTATTAAAAGCATAGATCTTGCGACAATGACGTTAAATAATGTGAGATCTTGCAGTTTGACATGCCTTCAATGCCTTCTCAAAGTTGTAGGATATGTTGAATTAATGCCGTTGCTGGCGAGATGTAGTGTTGACAGTGCACTATGTCTTCTGGTATGGGCTAGAATAAGTTTGTTTCTTTCATTGCCCTGTCTCAGTCTCATCCTTGGCTTTGACAATATGAAAGTGACTGAGGAATGAGCGATGCTAGTAATAACATTCTTGACGCAGTCAGTCCCTGTTATGAATAGTGTGAAAATATCGCTCATAGGGTCGATTGGTGCGTGCATTTCAGTGGGCATGGCAGACTGATAGTATATGCAATAGCAACTTCTGACTCGGTGAACCGAGCTCGATAGATGTAGTCGCTTAAGTGCGGCCAGTATCCAATAATCGGGAGATAGTGGGTTCGAGCCCCACTGTCGGCAACCCTGAAGATGGTTTTCCGTGGTTTCCCATTTTCACACCAGGCAAATGCCGGGGCTGTACCTTAAGGCCACGGCCGCTTCCTTCCAATTCCTAGGCCTTTCCTATCCCATCGTCGCCGTAAGACATATCTGTGTCGGAGCGACGTGAAGCAAAAAAAAAAAAAAGACTCGGTGAGGAAAGTAACGGCGAACTACCTCATTCCTGATTTCCCTAGTACGCCTCTTCAGTGACGCCCAGGCTATTTATTACAGCTGTTGGTGGAGCTATGAAAGATCAAACCAGTCTTCGGGCTGAATATCCAACATACAACAACATACATGTTCAAGTAAACAATTTCAATGGCACTACAAAATTTGTCGTGGTTTCCCATTTTCACACCAGGCAAATGCCGGGGCTGTACATTAATTAAGGCCACGGCCGCTTCCTTCTACTTCCTAGACCGTTCCTATCCCATCGTCGCCATAAGGCATATCTGTGTCGGTGCGACGTTAAGAAAAATGGCAATGGAAATGCCCATGATTTTTCAAACAACAAAATTTGTAAGTCCCAACTCTCGTCTTATTATCTCAGATAGATTTTTACTTCCATACTATACTCGGTTGCTCAGGTGCTAGAGTACTAGCCTTTCTGAGCCCAAGATGATGGGGTCGATCCTGCCTCAGTCCGGCGGCATTTGAAAGTGCTCAAACCCATCCGCCTCTTGCGGTAGATTTACTGGCACTTAAAAGAAATTCTGTGGTACAGCATTTCCGGCACCTCGGCGTCTACGAAAATCGCAAAATTAGTTTGTGGAAAACGTAAAATTAATAAACTAATTACATATTTAATGATGTATTTTATTTTAATTTTCAGTGCGAAGTATACAGTATTTTGAAAAACATTGTATTGCATGATCTCCAGTCGTAGTGTCTTTATTGTTGTGTATAGGCCTAAAGCTCATTTGTAAAATCTGCTTTTTACCAGGCATGGATATAGCTGTTGTTGAGAATTCGCAATGGAAGTTAGGTTTTTTTTTTTTTTACCATATGTTTAATGTTACATTAACACAACTATATTTGCGGCGATACTGGGATAGGATAGGATAGGACAGGACAGTGGCGTGGCCTTCATTAACATTTTCTTGACGTGAAAATGGAAAACCATGTCAAGCTCTCTTCAGTCCTGCTGATGGAGGGCTTCAAACCCAGCATCTCCCGAATGGAAACTTAGTCGCAAGACCTGTGTAGTGTAGCCTACTCGCTCGACATTAGCTTGTATAATACACATATAAACAGAACTATTGCAGTAAGTCTCCATAGAATATTCGTGCTCTCGTAAGTTTAAAAGTACTTAAGAAAAATGCGCTACTTTGCGCTTGAATTGTTATTATTAACCTCAACTTCAGGATGCTAGGTTGCTCTTTTTAAGAGAAAACATTTGACGTAAAAGATCATCAGGTGAATTTGGTAACTCAGTCGTAACTATCCACTCTCACAGAAGGGAACAAATATTGGTAATTGAGAAGTCGTAGGAAGGATTTATGGTTCATATGACTCCTCAGAACATATGAAATTAATGACTATTCCTACATTTTATTGCCCATGATTATCTTGTTGACCACAAGAAGTAAAAAGCTGCCCATGTGAGGTGTAAATCGCATTCCATGATGTGAAATCTCGTAATAAAAACTGATTGCCGCATAAAGAAGGAGCACTTCATATTATCTGGAGAAAGTCTGGCTTACCGTAATGGGGGCAATAATATGCTTGTTGGATTTATCATTTGGAAGCCATCCAGAGTTGGAAGAAGAGCGTAGGCCGGAGCTATGTGAAGGGGATAGTTTATTTGCCATTTCTCACCTTGCAGTTTATCGCGTAGGTGGGGATAGAATGGCTCCTCCGTTTTACTTAGGTTATTGCCTCACATCTTGTACAGTCAGCCAAAAGTCTGTGGGATGATGATTATTTTAAGGTTTTAGGTACGGAAACATTGAACTGTTTCAGATGTAATTGGAATCTGCATGTCGACAAGGTAGCTACGGAATGAAGTAATTAGTAACAGTGTTAAATTAGCTGCAACTTTTTACTATTCTATTTCTCAACTATTATGGGGCAATGATTTCACCAAAAAGCGTCACTTTACAATATCTACTTGCTATTCATCCTGACTTATAGCCCGGAAGTTCAAGGATGACTAAGGTACAACAGTAAACTACAAGCAGCAGAACGAGCATACCGAAAACAAGGAGACAAAATCAGAAACGAATCAGGTCTAAAACAGTGTATTCTAGAAGAATCGTGATTGAAGTAGTTTGTCTGTATTGTGAGAATGGAATCGACAATAAAAGCCCAGAGCTTCCTGTGATAGATGATTAATGGAAAAGGACATGGCCAGGAGGAATTCAAAATACTGTAGATAATGATTCTGGAAGAGAAGTGGTGACAAGATAGAATTTTGTGGAGGAGCCTTGTTCATTTCCACACCCAACCTGTTGGAGTGTAGCAACTGAAGTGTGTGATACACTTACTGCTAATGATGTTTATGATTTCGTTGTGTAATGAGGAAAAGTTTAAACTTAAAGGTGAGGTGCATTGGTTCAATTAAATCAGAAAATACCAGTGGCTTAAAAGGAAACGTATCTATAAAATAACTATATTGTTGTAATTATCTTCAAATATACACTAAAACACTTATTTCTGACGCTGTGGAACTCTATCTCCAAATACGGTCAAGAATTTCTACCTGCGTGACGCTAACTACCAATTTTGACTGTCTCCCGCTTGCAAGGTTAGATGACTTGAATGCTTTCCCATTTACAATGGATAGAGGGGTATTTGAAGACACTGCTAGGAAATATTGCAATTCGATTTCTGCTACACCTGTTAGGAAGCAATGAATTTTTATAAAGTGTGAGTAAGAACAATTAGAAATCAAAACTGTCGCTCTCCGTATAGAAGAATAATATCTACAATATCCCGAAGATACGCACACTCATCTTTACAGCATGTGTGGTTCATGGGCATCTCACAGTCCTCGGCAATATTGCATGTGTCCACTGTGGTCGTCATGAAAAACAAGTTCGACTAGATATTGATACCGCAATGGATTTTCCTGGAAACTCTGTACGACAACCCAATGTTGCTACTGAAGCAAGTACAATACGCTTACTCCTGTGTTAAGTCGTTCTGAGAAAAAGAATCTGCCAGGCTGAGTGGTAATTAGCCAGCATGTAAATGAACTCCTGCGCGATAACATTCCGGCAACTTGGTGACTCCGAACGCCGTAGGTGGGATATAAAACCATTATTAACCTTTGCTAGTTCATAACCAGTCCTTGGCTAATATTTTTTAAATGCACTTCCACAAGCGTTTCTGATTGAGTGCGAAAAGGAAAAGTGGAAAGTTATCAATCCTGCTCAGGATTCAGATAAGCCTCAGTGGAAGGTCAGTTATTCAAGCATCCATGTTCCATAATTTATGTTCATATTACACACTTTCGTTTCTTCTTGCGCTCTTCTTTTAGGGCATCTCCGTGTGAATCTCGATTTTCTGTGGGTTCGGGCTATACCACCATGACTAATATTCTTGCCCAAACTGCTTGTAAACGTTTAAACGTTGCGACGTTATGGATAGCTGCGGTAATGGCCCGCATTAGTGCCTATAAATTAGCCAGACCTGCCAGCAAGACGGCTGTGATCCATCTCCAGTCAAACTTGTTTCCATGACGACCGCACTGTGCGATACAACAGTCTAATTATTGCTGAGCTCTGTGCTACTGCGATGTGTTCATGACACACCCATTAATAAGAATGCCGAAAATTGAGAACGAATGTAGGGATCATTGAAATGTTGTCTCAAGTTGAGCGACTGAATTCCCATCAAACATAAAAAAAAATATGAATAAAAAATCCGTATGGAATCGAAAAACTTCATATTGCCTTCTACCCACATGTGCATGGATACAATTTCAGAGTTTATAAACTCACATAATTATGAGAACTAGCTGCTGTAACCGTCATTGACTAGTTAGTTCTTGTACAATTAGAGCATTGATTTTATCTAGCGAAGGTGATTTTCAGCAGAAGAGACAGAAGACACGTCAATTGACAATATTCACAGCGCAGAGTTATTGTTGATCTGAGGATTAGTGTTGGTGTCAACCTCCGGATCACAAAATCGCAGATTCGAAACCCAGTGGTGTCACTTCCTACGTATTTGTAGTTATGTCAAGTCAGAGTTGACTCCATCAGCAACACTGTTATGGCATATCAAATGCTCAAAATTAAATTTGAAGTCGTTTTCGTCTGAAACGTTTCTTCCCTCTGTGTGTGGGGGCGGTAGGATAACACCCACGGTATCCCCTGCCTGTCGTAAGAGGCGACTAAAAGGGGCCTCAAGGGCTCTGAACTTTGGAGCGTGGGTTGCCGACCACGGGGCCCTTAGCTGAGTTCTGGCATTGCTTCCACGTACTTATGCCAGGCTCCTCACTTTTATCTATCCTATCCGACCTCCCTTGGTCAACTCTTGTTTTTTCCGACCCCTACGCTATTAGGTTTGCGAGAGCTAGGGAGTTTGTCAGTTTCACGCCCTTCGTGGCCCTTGTCTTTCTTTGGCCGATATCTTCATTTTTCGAAGTGTCGGATCCCTTCCATTTTTTCCCTCTGATTAGTGTTGTATAGAGGATGGTTGCCTAGTTGTACTTCCTCTTAAAACAATAATCACCACCACCTGAAACGTTACTGAATGAAACTTACAATCTTCAATATATTATTAAGGAACTAATGCAACTCTACCCTTAGCCCACCTCCTCCTAAATATCGCAACGTCAGTTAGACTATCACTTGAGTTAACACAGCTGGAAGATATATATGCTGAGTTTCACAAAAGTATACACTGCTGTTTTCGCGTGAAACTTGAACACACATGGTCATTTTCCGACAGAAATTGAGCCGGTGATCTCTGTCATAACATAGAAAAGTTTTAGTTTGTAGTCAGAATGATCACTTTCATATAAGAGCAAAAGAACACTAGTAGAGTTTTATAAAATAAGTGAAAATATGGCATTAAGGACCCAGATGTCAACAAAAAGGTGGTCGATGGAAAGTATAAAAGACTAAGGCCATAAGAAAAAATGCATTTTATGCAGTAAACACACGAAAGTGACACACGTGGTAAAAAACTGTAAAGAAACAAAAAATATTAGGGAGAAATATATAGATGGGAAAGAGAAAGGTAACACTGAAAATTACTTTACACGCTTACTGAGCTATTAAATAGAGAATGAAGGACATCAGAAAGAACGGAAAAATTACGTAATATTGTCAGATAAAAACGGGAAAAGAAATTTAAGGAAGGAGAAAACAGGGAAAATACAATAATAATATTTTTGTTTTAACGTCCAACTATCTACTTTTGATGGTTTTCGGAGACGCCGAGGTGCGTGAATTTTGTCTCGTAGAGTCTTCTACGGGCCAATAAATCTACCGACACGAGGCTGACGTATTTGAGCCCCTTCAAATACCACCAGACTGAGCCGGAATTGAACCTGCCAAGTTGGGTTCAGAAGGCCAGCGCCTCAACAGTCTGAGCCACTCAGCCGGCAGAGAAAACACATGTAGGCCTAGTTAATGCACATGAAGAGGTATTCTTGACTAAGTTAGAGTCCAGGAAATACCTCAGAAGACTAAGGTTGCCCAAATCTCAAAGACACATCCAAATAATATTTGTGGGATGTATATTAATAAATTACATTTTAATATTTTTAACACTTTGTCGACTGGAATGTCTTTGGTGTTTTGTAATACTAACAAAATCTAACTGTATGTAACTGTTAGGATTTTAATAAACGAATACCGTCTCCCCTCTTGGTGGTCATCCGTTATTGGGGGAAAAGAGTAATACATGCATACAATCAAGGCCATTTTTAATGTGTAACAATACACCTCCTCAAGACATTTTATAAGACTTCTTCAGGAATTATTGTAGCCTTTAGCCGCAAAAATCTTATCGGACTACACTCCTCGAGGTTTTTCCATTTTTATTTACGCCAGCCTCGCCACCTTACAATGGATGCTGGGACGTAATGACTGAATAGCCGCTGTCTAATGGCAGTGGTGCTTCTACTCGAGTTTCGAGCCCCACTGTCGGCAGCCCTGAAGATGGTTTTCCGTGGTTTCCCATTTTCACACCAGTCAAATGCCGATGCTGTACCTTAAGGCCACGACCGCTTCCTTCCAATTCCTAGGTTTTTCGTATCCCATCGTCGCCATAAGACATATCTGTGTTGGTGCGACGTAAAGCAAATAGCAAAAAGAAAAAAATCTACTCTAGTTTGGCGGGAAATTGAAATTATACAGTGAACAGTGCTATATCTACGAAATCTTGTTACTTTCCCTATAAGACCACCTACCCGTCGCTCTGCGTCAAACGGGCTATTTTACGCCTAATTGTAGATAGCGTGCAATAGTGTTTATTTTCCTTCACATTAGGTATGCTAATACAAAGGAACTTGCGCATAATTTCGTCTTTTCCACGTGACCGTTCAATCTTATTCAGGGGTACAAGAGCTGAGCTGTTACACTATGTGTTTAGTCTAGGGGCGCATGGTTTCTAGTTATTTTGCTGTTAAGTTAGCATGTAGCCACGTAAAGCAATGTTGTTGTTCATTTCAGATATGGAGGACACGAGGAATCCCTCCTTAGATATGGAGGTGTATGATGAGTCTCATAACTCATTTTTCATCAACTCTCACCATTTCACCAATCATAACAGGTAACAGCAGTAGTGAGTTGAGTTGGTCGTCCTCACGGGTAGCACCCTAGTTTTTGTTCTTTCTTTTTGCTTGTTTCTTCGCACAGTTCCAGCAGTCTCCAGCAGGATGCAGCACTTTACATAGGGTTTGTATCGAGCCCAAGTTAAAGTGATTGGAATGAGTACTAATGTGTTTAACATAATTGACTATATTGAAAGTAATGTCTACATGATTGCAGAAATTATCTAGAACGATGTTTTAAAAATTCAACAAATGTGTTCATTCCTATCACAAACTTATTATTCGATACGCAGTTATTACTGTTTCTTCTTTCTCTTTCTTATGGAACGCTTTTGCATGCAGCTTTAAGAACACTAATTCTGTACAACAATTCTAAAGTAGAATATTCAAATAATTTTAAGCTCTATAAATTAATGATTGCGTAGGTGTAGTGTTTCAGGTTGTAGGCTCTGCATGGAAAATTGGCATACTATGTCAGGTTTTATTCCTACCTTTATTAATAAATTGATCGTGATTGACTTTTGTATAAAATGTCCTTAGAAGATGCTGTTATTTTATTTATTGTCTATTTACAAAATCACTGGCTTTATTTATTGATACTCAATATTCAGTTTGAAGTATCATTCTTCGGTGCATAATTCACACATTCTATGGATACCTCTTCGATTAGAAACCGTGAGATATTGCTGAGAATGAATATTAAGTTTCTGCAAGTATGGGTTTTTTTGAAAATAAATTTCTTCAGTAGATGCCTCACGGTCAAGGGGGGAGCGAGCCAGCCTCTTACGTGGAGGCGAGACCTGGTTCGATTCCCGCTCAGGTCAGGGACTTTTATCCAGATTCGAGGGCTGGTTCGAGCTCCACTTACCCCACGTGCGAACTATTGAGAGGCTATCTTACGGTAATATAGCGGTCCCGATTTAAAAAAAAAAAGAAATAACGGCCGAGAGGATTCGTTACGCTAACCAGACGTTTCTTCGTAGTCTGCAGGCCTTCAGATTCAGCAGCGGTCGCTTTTCCACATGGTCCCCGAGAAACTGTAAACATTTCTCGGAACGGTCAACCAACTTTTTGATTCCGGATGCGTAGAAATCATCTCCAGCGCTATGTAACCACCTGGAGACAGCTGCTTTCGCCTCCTGATCGTTTCGGATTTAAAGAAAGACGGCGGAGAAAATTGAGCGGCGGTGTGTTTTTGTGGAACGATAACGCAGTACCTCACACGACCCGCCAAACGTCCGAACTGCTGCAGCGAAGGTGTGGCAGCATCCTCCATACAGTCCGGACTTAGCGCCATGCGATTATCATGTGTTCGGTAAGCTGAAAAAGGATCTTGGTAGGTGACTGTTCAGAAACGATGAGGAGTACGTCACTGGTAAGACTCCCAGTTCGAGTATGGTTGCAGTGCATGGGACTCGCGTCAAGATTAAAATATACTCATTTTGAGAACTGCCAAAGATCCAGACTCGGTCTGAATTATTTCCAATTAAAGACTAGTGCTACGAAAATGTTGTGAACTTGGGGCTACGAAGACTTGTGAGTGAGGAGACGAGCTGCTCGACTGAGCGGTATATTCCGAGCTGTCGGTGGAGAGATGGCGTGAATAAGCTTGACTGGAGCTAGGAAAGATAATATGAAGACACTTGGAAAGAGGAAAACCTATCGCAAATATTCATTTATAGGAAGAAAATTAGGGATTGTAATGATTTACCAAGGGAGATGTTCTATAAGTGTCAATTTTTAAAAATAATTTAAGAAAAAACTGGGAAAATAATTAATATGGCATCTGCCACTTGGGCGACAGCCCGAAAGAAAGATCTTTGATTGATTGATTGATTGATTGATTGATTGATTGATTAAACTGTAGAACTGATTAATACGAGGGGCTGTGCATCTGGTCAAGGAAATGAAGCAATACGGCTGAGGAAGTTATGCAGTTTAAACGCATGATACGCCAGTGTCTGCAGGCATATGGATGGGCAGAAGTCTTCTGGCTGGCCACGGTTCTTAATGGGCTGTTGTGCCACGGGTTTTATTATTATTATTATTATTATTATTATTATTATTATTATTATTATTAGCCTAACTATAATAATATCATCATTTTCATTGACATGTTTCTCGCATTATACTGACCACAGGACTCAGATGTTTTTCTCTTTCTTTAAGCGGAGAATTTTGTATCCATTGTGTGCAAAACTAATTGCGTACGTTGCAGACCCTTTGTTAAGAGACTGTAGTTAATAAACCCTGTTTCAAAGATTGAGAAACTTTGTGTATAGGTTGCCAATTCATGGTCTTTCAGTTTTGAAACATGCACACCACTTCTGTTATTCGCGTGAAGAAGAGAAGTGATGAATGCGTTATCATTTATTGTAATCTTGCTGCTTTTGACGTTCCCCTGATGAATACATACACATGTACTGACGTGTGTGAACCCTTCACTTTACCTGCTCTTTCAACGTGGATCAAATGAAATTGAGACGCGGGCCCGCGTGGAGGGTAGATTATTAAAATTCTGCTCGCACTCCAACCTCCTTTATTAGTCCATCATTTCTGACAGCTCTCCGGATTGAATCTATCCACCTCGTTTTGAAAGAATCTCGGCACACAATAATGTTCCTGGCAAAGAAATGGCATTTTTCGGTACTTTTTAACACGTTGAGTTACAATAAAACAGTTTCCTTTCCTTTAAGAAAGGAGGGAGTGCACTGTGACTGGAAATGTTTGAAACAAATACATATTATGAAGAACGCTCTTAAACCATAATACCAGCAATATAATCATGTTACAAATTGTTTTTAAACTTCATTCAGTTAAACTGTTATTCACTGCAATAGCGAAACAGTCTGTGGTATCTGCATATACAAGACTGTTATTCGATACTTGCCGACTATCTACAGCCATATGCTATTTCCCGTGACGATATATTTTTTTAAAAGAAAGTATAATTCAGTCAATAAATATGTCATAAGTTATACCTTATAATTTGTTCCCTCGTATCTCTCATTATCACGAACACACCGCAAGGTTTGTCTATGTGACATTATTATGGATGCGATCAGTAAGTTATAAACTACATCCGCTCCATAAATTAAAAGCAAAAACTCATTAGTAACAAACAGTCAATTCCCATTAAAGTTGCATTTCAAGGAAATAAATTCGATGTATGTTCCGTTACATATGCTTATTAAAGTTATATATCTTAAATTTCGTTTTCCTTTGGATGAAAGCAGGGGAGAAATTATATCACGTTATTAGTCGACAAATCATTAAAAATTGTATTACTTATGCTTGTTATCAAACTGAAATTGTTTCGTCATCATAATATATGAAAAAAAGATTTGCTAGTGCAACGGTTTTGAGGGGTCATTCATGCACGTTATTTACTAATATACCATTGATGATGATGATGATTATGATGATATATGTTTATGTATACATTATTATTATTATTATTATTATTATTATTATTATTATTATTATTATTATTATTATTATTATTATTGTTGTTGTTGTTTGAGTCATCAGTCCATAGACTGGTTTGATGCAGCTCTCCATGCCACCCTATCCTGTGCTAACCTTTTCATTTCTACGTAACTATTGCATCCTACATCTGCTCTAATCTGTTTGTCATATTCATACCTTGGTCTACCCCTACCGTTCTTGCCACCTACACTTCCTTCAAAAACCAACTGAACAAGTCCTGGGTGTCTTAAGATGTGTCCTATCATTCTATCTCTTCTCGTCAAATTTAGCCAAATCGATCTCCTCTCACCAATTCGATTCAGTATATTATTATTATTATTATTATTATTATTATTATTATTATTATTTCGGCTAGTCGGTACACTAATGATGAAACACTATTGACGGAATTGGAACATGATCTGTAACGTTTTATAATTGCATGGGCCTCTGTTAAGAATACAGCATTGATGATGATGATGAATGCCGCCTTTATTGAAGTCAAGATCAATCAGAGTGAAGACTGCAGTCAAGAAATCAAGCGTCAGACTTCAATAAGCCGAAGCACAGCGGTGAGCATGTATTCAGTTTGAAGGAATGGATACTTCGCATTTAGCGTACTACCAAATGGTGTTTGCAATTATCTTCGCAAAATCCATATATGGGTGTGAGGTATGAACATGGAAAAGAAAACCAGGCAAGAGGAGGGAGATTGTTTTCGACCTAAGGTAACTGAGAAAACCCTGACGGATACCATGGACCGAAATGTGTTACAAACAAAGTAGTTCTGGGGTGTGCGATACCAGACTGTCGCTTAGAGGAAAGATCACGAGGCTACGTTTCACTTGTCTTGATCATGTTACGTGATCGGATTTTCCAGGAACCGAAATGATGCCTGTGAGAGACAAAGTTCGTCAAGATTTATGCCAATGGAGAACAATCAAAGTAGACACTGGAGTAAGCATAGAACAAATAAAGGAGACATTTTAACCCACACATTCACCAAATATTGGACTCTATTAAACGGATATCATCACCACTTATTTAAGAGGAAGCTGCTTTGTCTTAAGGATTATATTGCAAAGGAAACCATGTCTACAGCCGGATTCTAAAGTCTTTGTTCAGTTTGACAGCTCATACAGACGTCATTCTGCAGTACAATGAACTCACCTCCTACGATCCAGAGGGGATTCTCCACGGAGTCTGAGACGTGGAAAATGAATAATACCGTAAAGGTTGTTCCTAGCCATGGCGAATAAATTAAACGATGGAAATACCGGCTCGTTCACTTCCCACAATGCAGAGGTTACACGCAGTGGTCATGTGATCAATACAGCCATCGATTAACTTGGCACTAGTTAACGATATAATGTTTTACTTTGGGGTAGATGAAATTCTGTTTTACATATTCAATCTTTAAAGAAGTTGATGTGCATTGAATAAAATGCAAACTATAGCTATACAATACTATTTTTCTGCTAATTAATCATTCTAGATCTGATATAGGCTACATAGTCTTTAGGTCGTTGTTATGGTCTCGATGATGGAGAATATGCGGAGCAAGTTTCTCCCCTTGGTATGATTCGGACGACAGATGTCCGTCATTGAAGCGACTGTACTATTAAAGTATTCCATTAACCTTCATGTGACTGCTATTTATATAGAGTATACCATATTAATTAGTTATCCAGCATTCCACCTGCGGCTCAACTGCTAATAAAGCTTGAACGATTTAATTATCGTAAAACTAGAAAGTTGTCTGTTATAAGAAACACTGCTAGCAGTCGTTCGATTGACTTTGTATCCTTTGTGAAGGTCTTTGTGCGTGTAAGACCATAGACAAGTGACTCCGTGAATATACCGACGTTAAAGAATTTCTAGTATCATAATCATAGAGTTATTACAGATCAAGTGTAGAAATGTATTCCATTTCATAAAAACCATTACGTATACGATAATTAACACAAGTGGAATAATTTCTGTTTAAAACTTCTGAATTTTGTCTTTCGGAAATTCTCTGTTTGAAGACATGTGAAATTTTACGAGCTATTCTACACGATTTTTGCAAGGAAATAATTTTCCTGAAATGTTTCCAATTATTTGTAATAGGTGGATGCTCTTCCTGTGTCAACCCTATATGAAGGGACTTACTCACAATCCTGTGCCTCCGTATTGGTTTTAGTGTGATGTGTTTTGTGTAAGTATTAAAGGATGTTTACCTAGACGAACACAAACACCCAGTCCCGAGCGCCAGAAATTAGACGCTACTAAAATCATATAAATAACCTTAGATATGCTGATGACACCACCCTGTTGGCAGAAAGTGAAGAACAACTTAAGTATCTACTAATGAAGGTGAAAGAAGAAAGTGCAAAAGCTGGACTAAGGTTGAATGTCAAGAAAACAAAGATCATGGCAACTAAACCTATCACCTCCTGGCATATAAATGGTGAAACAATGGAGGTTGTTCCTAGTTTCATCTACTTGGGCTCGAAAATAACTGCTGATGGCGATTGCAGCCATGAAATTAAGAGACGCTTGCTCCTTGGGAGGAAGGCAATGGCCAACCTTGATAACGTTTTCAAGAGTAGAGACGTAACTTTAAGAACGAAGATTCGTATAGTGAAGGCTATGGTCTTCTCAGTAGCAATGTACGGAAGCGAAACCTGGACAGTAAGAAAGGCTGAGCGCCGAAGAATAGATGCATTTGAACTGTGGTGTTGGAGGAAACTCCTTAGAGTTCCGTGAACTGCGAAGAGATCTAATAAGTCCATATTACAGGAAATCAACCCAGGCTGTTCACTGGAAGGTCAAATACTCAGGCAAAAACTAAAGTACTTCGGTCATATCATGAGAAAACATGATTCACTGGAAAAGATCTTAATGCTGAGGAAGACTGATGGTAACAGGAGAAGAGGGCGACAATGGATGAGGTGGATTGATGACATCAAGGAAGCCACGGCTCTCAATTTAGAAAGACTTCGGAAAATAGTATACGACAGGAAGAAATGGCGCACTTTGGTCTATGGGGTCACGGAGAGTCGAAAGCGACTAAACGACTAACAACAACAAAATCACCTGCCCGATCGGTATTCGAATCTGGTACTCTATGAACAAATGTCTACTACGCTGACCATTCAGCCAGACTTTGCACAGATATGTTATTCTAGAAATCTTTCCTGCCTCAATAAATTGTGATTTGTGATGATAAATGCTCGTGGCGTTCATACTACTTCCTAGAAAAGGGCGATTTCTCTCAGTATTATTATTATTTTCGTGATGTGGTAATTCGTTAGTGTGGTGTGTTAGTTCTGACAGCATGGATGTGGACCTGCAGGTAGCGGAAGCTGCTGCTGTAGATGAAATTGAATTAAAGTAGGCTCACAGGGGTGGTCCCCGGGGTCTGCGACATGGAAAAGCCAATATAGAGAGAGAATGAACCCGGCAAAGGGGCTGGCATAGAGAGTTACAAGGGCGTGAAATACTGTGCAACACCTGCACAAACAGTGCAGTCACTACTGTTGAGAGATCATAGGGAGCCGTGACTTCAGTTACTCCTTATCCTGCGATACGTTTCGTAGTTGCTAATGTATTATGCTGCATGCACATGCTTCTATTGTGCGTGCGTGTTCGTAATTAATTTGAACAGATCATTTATCGTGTACGTATTTTGTGGAAGTCTGGTCTCGAAGCGGAAAACAAACTAGATAGACGTTATCCACAAAGTGTAGTAAATTATTTATTGTGGTATCAAATGAAGACCTGGAGAAGGCAACAAATAAATGATGAATTAGTGATCAAGTTGAGAAAAGGAAATGACCATGGATTAGTCTCTCAGTAACGACGTACGAAGGGTTGTAATAATAATAATAATAATAATAATAATAATAATAATAATAATAATAATAATAATATTTTACGTCCCACTAACTATTGTTACGGTTTTCGAAAACCCGAGGTGCCAGAATTTAGACCCGCAGAAGTTCTTGTACGTGCCAGTAAATCTACCGACACGAGGTTGACGTATTTGAGCACCTTCAAATACTACTGGACTGAGCCAGGATCAAGCCTGACAAGTTGGAGTCAGAGGGCCAGCACTTCAACCGTCTGAGCCACTCAGCCCGGTATGGGGGGTTGATGGTTAAAAAGCATGTTGGCTGGAAAGTAGTGATGAAAAGTGATCCGTTTGCCAACATGACTATATTAAAAGATTTTACCTTGAGCACTATGATTTGGGGTTTAGATAGTTTCACCTGGGCTTAATGCTCGGATCTGTCTCGAAATGAAGGTTACAGCAGGGTGCAGATGACATAAGGTAGAAATAGAGTGCCACTCCAGTCCGCCATAACCTCCAACTAGTGCTGGGATGGTATTTAAAATATATGTAGGGACACTTTCCTCACAAACGCAGCCACCCATTACTAGAAGTACACAGAGTGAATAAATCTAATCTCTATCTAAATGTAACTATAAGATTACTTTCCGTAACCATAACGATGTTTATTCTTGGTTTCCAATTTTCACACCTGAAAAATACCCTGGATATACGCAAATTAAGGCATTACCATTACCTTCCAAAACCTAGCCCTTTCCTATCCTACGTGTGCGACGTTAAAATAGGAAAAGAATGAAAATGAACACGGTAAGTACACAGAACTATTGACCACAGCATCCTACGTCTCTTATAAGGAAGACACAAAATACTAATTTTCTCCCACTCCACTAGGTGCAAGAGGAAGTTAAATTCAGATGCAGTGTAATGATTCTTGAGAATTTGCAATGAAGTTTTGAAATGAACAAGAAATCAAAATGCAGTCTATCTCCTGCAAAATTTTAGTTCCTCCTGCAATATACACAATTTGCACGACCACAAAGAATTCCTTACACGAACATTCCTCCCATGGGCACCAAACTCACCACACAAAATGAATGATACTCCTCCTCTTGTGCTATGCTTATTTCGTTGACTTTTAAAAAATCTACTTTCTTTACTGTCTGTTACAGTAACTACTTCCTTTCACACGGCTTGACGATGGATTCAAGTAAAGTAACTCTAGGCGTCTCATCAGAATTCATGTTTAATTATTCTGCACGAATGTTTTTCTTTCTTTTGAGACTAAATTCACTGTCATGCATGCACGCTTGTGGGGTGACGGAAGAAGCACATTTCCGTGTCTGTGTGTTGTTATAGTTAGTGTCGGCACAGCGGCGCCTATCTATTATCATGTCCACGTAATCTTAGTTTTTTTGCACATAATAGCATGCCATTTTAAACGTTTTGGTTCTGTCACGAACAGCACATAACAACGACAATGTTACACATCTTTCAGTTCTTAGGGTGGTATTTCCTATACGACATCGTTCATTCCGAATGAAAATACGCGATACATATTGTTATGCATTAACAATTCGTCAGTTTTCATTCTCATCCTTGCTTCGAGGAAAATTGAGAATAAAAGGTGTTCCAAAATGCGCTCTGCACAAAGGTATTTTTATTTGGTGTCAAGTTCTACACTAGTTCGCGGCAAATGTCCATGCCATTCTATCCTATGATAATCTTTTCATCTCGTTGTAAATATTGCAGCCTAACATTTTTAAAAAATTTAAAATGTTTGTTCTCTTCAACTCGATGGTCATTTCGCGACTTACATTAAATGTATAAATATTAAAACAATTTTACAGGTTTACATAAACAAAAGACTTACATCGAACATGCATTCTGTAATATATATATATCGTAGCTGTTCGGGCAAAAGGTCATACCTCACAATGCTATTCCCATCCATTATTTTCCTTAAGACTGGTCACGCCTCCCAGCCACATCTGGATATTTAATCCGTCAGAACAATATTCGTTGTTCATTTTCCTATGCTTACGTGTAAAGGAAAATGAACCTTACCGTACCTCACTTGACTTATTTACGCACTCCTACAGTATAACTGCAGATGGGATGTTACTCTTTCCTTATAAATAAACTGTGGGTTAGCTTTGAGTGTCCTATCTTCAGTCGTGATATTAAAACTTGATTTTGCCTACAAAGGTTCTTAAGTAGGTACTGCGTTGTAGAATTGGATGTTATTTCACGCCTAACATTTTGTCACGTTCATGGCTTGACTCACCCCTATCCTTTTTACCCCTCTCATCGCCAAACACTCTCCTTTAAAGGAGTGAATGAATTCTGGAAGTCTCGCAGTCAATCCTTTTAATCAATTTTTCTTCTAGTCGAATTTTGCTTAGGCGTTCTTCTCAAATTTAATTCGATCCCTTTTCAAGAAATCGTTAACTATATGAATTGATAAGAAATGCAATACGGTATTTAATAGCTGGTGATAATGGGACCGTAGATGACGGTCCGACAGCTAGTTAATTTGGACCCTCCTAGAAATTGTAACAGATAACGAAATAGAAAGTGATGTCCGTGCTGAAAGAACAAGTCTTCGTATTCTTCTGGTTTCCTTCCAGGAGGTTGGTGGTATTATAGAGTATTTTGTTCTATTTTATGTTTAATACATCAAGAGTTGCCGGTATCATGGATGTCTAATCATATTCGGAGGTCCTTCCGTCTTTCTTTCTACGATCAATTGTCAGGCTGTATTTGTTATTTCGGAACATGTGAACGAAAATGGCTGTTTTCCTGTGTTTTGCGAGGGATAAGACCTTATATCACTTTCCGGCACGGCGGAGTACATCCTCGTTGGTGACGTTATCTACCCATGAAATGTTGAACATTCTGTGATACATCCTCATTTGAAACGCTGCAGTCAGTTCATTGACGATACATTTAGAGTCCGTCCTTCGACGCTGTAAAGCAGAACTGGTAAGAATAGCACTTCACGGTTGCGCACAAGATATTTTAATTTCAGAACACGAAATCTAAATATTTCTGTAACTCATCAGTTGTACACACAAGATTTCCAAGGGCTCTTGACTTACCAGTTTCAGAAGATCGGCTTCTGCGTTTCCTTTCGCTCTACAACGAATTACACACACCTTAATGATTCTAGAGCCAACATAAACCTCACTGAAGTGTCATTGTGGGAGTACTGCAGTCCTTTGACTTGTTCCATGAATCATGCTTTCACCTTAAATAGCTCGTACAATAAGCTTCCTAGTGCCAAGATTATCAACCGTTAGGGGTGTGAAGGTAAGCATTGAGGCTTTCAGTTCATTGGGTTCCGGGTTTGATTTCCGGCTGGGTCGGAGGTTTTCATCACGCCTGGTTAATTCCTCTCACTCGGAGACTGGATTTTTGTGTTTTTCCCGACACAATTCACTTCATATTCGCACAAAACACCACACCACACCACACGACCAACACCCAACAGTGAATACATCCCTCTACATAGGGTTGACGTCAGGAAGGGCATTCGACCGTTAAACAAGGTGAAATCCATATGTGTGACACAGTTCGCACCCGCGGCCTCACCAGAGTGTTTAAAAATGGAGGATGAAGAAGAAGAGTGTGATAGATAAGTGGCACAGTCATTGGCTTCTTAACAAGTGGCCGCAGCTCGAATCCCTGCCAAAACATGGAGGATTTTTGAAATGATGACACGTCCCTGCGGTTCGGATTTCACGTAAAACTTGAGGTTCTTGGATGCTATCACATAAAAAAACCACAGGCCTGCTTGGTTTTCTTGCCAACTTCACGTGGAACCTTGTCTTGTTGGTATCTGAGGGGAAAACGTTTGAATTTGAAAAGTTCAGTTCTAAAAATTGCATTAAATTCAACATGGTGCCCAATTTTTTCTCTAACATCGAATGTTATTTTAGAAAAACTTCCCGTACAAGTAGAGAATAGTGGCGGCTGGTGGTTTTGGAAATGTGGTGGTGTGCTACGGATATCAAAAAGGGACGAGGGGTTTGAACATGCTTTAAAATTAAAAACATTGTACCAGAGGACTTATGCAATCTAGTAAGTCAAATATACTATGATCATACAGTTACCTATTTATACAGATTAGTTCATACGCCTTTCAAGTGAGGAAAAACTATGCACATTCACTCTACAGCAGGAAAATATTTGCAATATTTTTCGTTCAACAGCTCAAAAAATGTAATATGCCATGTCAGGAGGCAATGGAGATAGTAACATAACGAGTGCTGCTATCTCTTGACAGCTTACGAAAATGACTACTTTAAGAACGACAACGCAATAGGTACCGTAGTCTATTGTCTAAGTCAAGATCTTAATTACTGTGTCATGTGTGTGCGCATGTTGTATTTATGCAAAATATTTAATGGTATATTGCACGAGCTGAATAAATAACATGTTCACACTACTTCGAACAAGAGCCTACTTGAAACGGAAACTTTCCGGGTGTTGCTCTAGTTCCAAAAATGTATTGGTACGCATGTCAGGGAGTTTGACCAATATTTTTGAAGAGAAGAGCAAGCGACGCTCTAAACCCCTGTCCCTGCACAAGCCGAAATCCTCTGCGAACTACTCCTCCATAGGTCTGCAAATAACCTACAAACCTGATGCAAAGGTGAAGGCTCCTGGTGGCCCCTAGACAAAATAAGACGCCAACTGCAGAAACAGAAGACTACAAAATAATGATCTAGTACGAAAATCGGGAATTTCGGAAGAAAAAAAAACGGGGAGTTGTACAAATCTGCAACCCACTTAAAAGAACCACCTCTTGTAAAGAATGAAGTAAACTCGTACCTTCGTGTTCCTCAAGTTGGTGTAGCACATTCGCGATGGAGGCGAAATACGTGTAACCCGGGCTTTCGAGGACGCCAGCTAGTAGACCTAAACATTACACAATGGAGGTGCACAGTAGAGAATTGTATGCTCTGGATGTTTTTTTTTTGTTGCTATTAATTTATGCGACACCGTGCGTTTTGTGTGGAACACGTAGAACACTAGTGTATCGTAGATCGTACGTGTGTTGTACAACCTCAGCCTCTCATGATGACGATGCAACCCTTGCACTTCTCCATTCATAGAGAGTTAATTAGCTCCATATTTGCGGTCTATGGACTTGATTAATCCAGCCATGACGAGGCACTTCCTCTTCCAATAGTCATGCGGTCCGCCTGACCCGTTCGAGAGTTTCTTGTGCATGGATTATCTGGCCACTCTCATTCCCTTATATCTTTTGTTTCCTTTTATTTTTCTTAATTATCATTGTGTCCGTATGTTGCCCCCTTGGCACCGAAGTATTCTCTTCCTGTTACAACATTCCACTCTTCTGCTATTCAAAGGATTTCGTTCGTGATAGGACTGTAAAACTCAAAGTGTAGACATTCTGTCATGATCCTCAGGTATTCGAAGTGTAGCTTCTTTCTGTTTTGTAACTGCCATTGGCCCATTAATTACTTTTACGGTATTCGGAGACGCCGAGGTGCCGAAATTTTTCCCCGCAGAAGTTGCTTTACCTGCTGACAAAAATCTACCGGAAGGAGAAGAAAATAAGTGCGATAGAAAGGAATTTTATAAAAGTATAATTATTATGCAGTAATGTATTTTTGATAAGATAGGCATGAAGGAGTTTTTCAAAAGTAATTACGATCGGCGAAAAATGGTTAATGTAAGCAGGCTATTGAATGGATTTAAAGCAATTATTGTTCAGGGGTGCCAAAGCAGGTAGTCTATATACCTCTGAAGATGGTAAAGAATGGTAAAGGCCCACTATATTATTCCAATAGAGAAACATTTTTCTATGGACTTGATTAATCCAGCCATGACGAGGCACATCTTCATCCAATAGTCATGCGATTGGTATATGAGTAGATTCAGGTTAGAAGGAAAGTCAGGAATGGTTTTGAAACTACGGAGACATTGAAGGAGCTTACTTGTAAATCAATTTAGCAAAAAATTTAGCTAAGGATAACGTGATAGCAAGCAAACTTTAGCAAAAAAATGGAAGGGTATATACCATATATACACTATAGGTAGAAAAAAATGTTTCCAGGAAGAACGTTACAGGAAGCATTAATGGACATGGAGAGGGCATATGCGAGAGTTTACACAAAGCATTTTAGTCAGCAGTATGTAAAGACAGTTGTATATCTGTATCTATATTTTCTCCAGATGTACAGTTTTCCAACCTTAACCTGTACGGAGAAAATAGAACACAAAAAACCAAATGAATACAAAATATAAAACATTATAAGTTACTAATAAACCCTAATAAACAAGCCTCCTCGACATAACGGCAAAATGTTTACTTACTACCTATACATCTAATATCGACAACGCAAGATATTTAATCATACAAAAACCACTATTCCAGATTCTTACATATACTGTCCTACTTATTTAATTTCATGTCCAATTGTCTCATTAGCAGTCTCACACAACCACTTCTTTTAATTTCTTAAAACATATTTTTTTACAGCAATTAATTACCAATTCAGATTCCCTACCCTATTCCATTCTTTTATCACCCACACAATAATTTTCTGATTACTTTGTTTTAATAGTTCTTCTTGACGCACATTCAACATTTTCACTCTCACTTTTTCTATTTCTTTACATCTAACTAGCAAATGCAGGTTTTCATTCACTTCTGCACATAATAAACCCAAAATCCACCACAGTAAACCTCCTCTTACAGCTCTATCCACATTACCAATACTTATCCTTGATACTCGACTTATTAAATATATTTAGGAATTCTCTCTTTCTGCATTCCTCCATCTGTCGTTGCAGTTGAATATCCTTAACCCTCATTAAAATCAATCTCGTACTTCTACTACCCCGTTTATTCCAAACCACATGCCATATGTATCCCATATCAAACCTTTCCACATACATTTTGATCTTCGCCAGCCAGCTCCCGGCATACATACTTTTTAGCTGTTGCTGATAAGCCAATTGTAATACTATACCCCTCCCCTCTCTTTAATCTCATCCACTAAATAAGTACCCTCATGACGCATTCAGCTATATACTCCCCACAAATTACTATTGTCCTCGCATTTGCTGTACACTGCGGGAGTCTCATCAACGTCGTACTGAATTTGCAAGTAATCTGGTTTAGCGCTTCTCTTCCTTCCTTTATACCCCATAGTTTAGTTCCATAAATTACTCTGCTCAACACTAATGACTTGAACACCGTCCTTTGGATACTATAATTTATACCCGGGTACTTTGTCTCCAAAATGTCTCCAAAATCTTAACAACTGAGAGAGCCGCCATCCCCTTCCATTTTGCTTTCTTGATTTGGTCCTCCCATCCCCCTTTTTGTTTATAAGCACTCCTAGATATTCCGACTTTTCTACCTCTTCAATCATCTCCCCCTGTACCACCCATTTCCTCTCCTTTCTCGACCTTTTCTTCCCAACTACCAGTCCCTTCGATTTATTACAATTAATTTTCAGGGACCACTTACTTGCATATTCGAAAACCGCATTCAAACTTCTCTGTAAACCACACCCTGATAAGGTCATTAAAGACAGTGCATCAACATAATGTCTCGGTAGATGAGGTGATACAAAAACTTGAAGTTAAAAAAGCAACTGAAATTCATAAGATTCCTGTGATATACTGAATACAATGAGTTGCTATATATAGTAGAGTTATACCAAATGAATTGAGTTATTATACTAACCCCAGTATACAGGATGATAAACGTAAAGCTGATACAATTAAAGGCCAGTTGGCTTGATATGTGTTGCATGCAGGTTCTAGAAAAGCTTCTTTTTTATTATATTACACACTTTTGCGAATTACTAACTGGATTGATAGAAGGCAGTCCGGATTTAGGAAACATTCCAGTCAGGCTCAGTTTTCATAATTCCAGAAAGATAAAGCATGAGATCAAATGGAGTATCGCTACTAATCTATCCAAGGCTTTTGATAAGATAGATCATGGGAGACCACTGAAAAATGTGGTCTATTGGACTAGACTGAGAATTAGAGTAGGTGAAGCATTATCTGATTCCATAATGATTAAGAGGGTGGTTCCCCAAGGAGATTTGTGGGTAATTTTATACTGTAAAGAGATATAAGGTTTATGAGCGACTGGAGTGAAAGTAACTCATGGGGATCAATGTAGGTACCTAGGTGTTACTGTCAGGAAAAATCTTAATTTAGGTAATCTCATTAACGTGGTTGTAAATAAGGGTTACAGGGTTGTTAGGGGTTACAGTAAGTATTTAAAATGGAGGGCGTATAGGTCAATGGTAAGACCCCAATTTGAGTATGGTTCCACTGCATGGGTACGTCGCTAGGAATCTTTCATTCGAGAAATCCCAAGGAAAGCAGTACGATTTGTTGTGGACGATTTCCCACTTGTTCTGGAAGATTTACCACAAGAGGATAGTGTACCGAAAATGTTGCAAACTTTGGACAGAGAAGACTTGCAAACTCAACAAAGGGGTATGTTATGAGCTGCTATTGGACAGATAGCGTGGAATGACATTAGTAGACGAATTAGCTTGAATTATACTTTTTTTCAAGTAGGCGGCATAATACGAAGGTAAAGTTCGAATTCAAGTGGACAAACTGGGGCAAATATTGATTTATAGGAAGTGGAATTAGAAATTATAATAATTTACCTAGGGAGATGTTCGATAAATTTTCGAATTCTTTGAAGTCATTTAAGAAAAGTCTAGGTAAGAAACTGATTGGGGGATTGAGGAAAAATATAAATCATTCAGATAGCCTCACGGATCGATCCAAGATAGAATTGCCTTAATAATATAAGTAAGAGGATTAGTTACGTGGCCTCAGCTACCATGTTAAGGCTTTCCGACGCCACTTAGGCTGCCTCAGTGTCAATTTTGGACTCCACCAGATGGCATGCAAGTGGATCTCTGTTGGTCGATATATGGCTGAGGTTTTTTTTTTATCGAGTATACTCCAAGTGAGACCCGGAGATCGTTTTACATGCGGACATCGTACGACATGGAATGCCTAATTGACTTTCTTCCTGCCATTCAAAAATTCGATTACCTTTCTCTGATTTGAATCCGCGATCTTGGGGTCCAGTGGCTGACGGCACTCGACCACTAATTCAAAGAGGGAGCTCAACATTATCGTGATAAATAGAATCTAGGTATAGGCTTGTATACTACCCATCAATACATACTTTTTTCTAATGTATCCGCTTTGCTATAAGTTCACATTCGTTAAGACAGTTTCAAACCTATGGTACCGGGAGTGTTGGCCGTGCAGTTAGGGCCGCGCAGCTGGGAGCTTGCATAGCCGCTTCCTTCTCATTCCTAGGCCTTTCCTATCTCATCGTCGCCATGAGACCTATCTGTGTCGATGCGACGTAAAACAAAACTTGTAAAAAACCCATGCTGATAAGTGAGGTTTATTCCAATGTTCGTTTTATATAAGACACTTTCGGAATTATTTCGAGTGATAAGCTGTCTAATAAGTTTGATCTAGATAAGAGATGGCAGCACGGTCTCGTTTTATTATACAGCCCTAGGCTAAGACGTTGTTATAACTGTAAAGTTTGGGATGGTATTTTCTTCCGAGTAATTAACAGACTTTTTGTATGTCAAATTAACGAGAGCGGCTTAATGGAATGTATGCCTTTAGCGAGCCTTGTGAAGCGTTAATGATGGTTGTTATTGAGAAAATTTTCGCATCAAATGCATCACTTCAAGTTGTTTCGTGATAGTGTGGCTTCAACATTTGCTATGTTATTTCAGTTTTATAATACCTACATTGTTACTGACGTATATACCTTCTTAACATAATAATGAATACCAAATTCGTTATCTTGTTTTCTTATTAACGAAAAAGTACCGGCCCCACTATGTAGAGATAGGGTGCTTGACCCGGGCTCGATTCCCGGCCAGAACAGGGATTTTTACCTGTATCTGAGGGCTGGTTCGAGGTCCACTCGGCCTATGTAAGTATAGTTGAGAAGCTATCTGACAGTGAGTTAGAGGCCCCGGTCTAGAAAGCCAAGAATAACGACCGAAAGGATTCGTCGTGCTGACCACAAGACTCAACCTAATCTGCTGACCTTCAGGCTGCGCAGCAATCTCTTGATAGGCCATGGCCTTTCGGGGCTGTTACACCATGGGGTTTGTTTTATTAACGAAGAAGTAGTCTGTATGAAAATTATTGTTGCGATTCAGGGCTGCACGTGGTTGAACAAGTTAGTAGCGTGAAGTTCGTCTTTCGAAAATAGAAATTATCTGCCTTCCAGTAGTTTTCTTAAAATTCTAATGTTGAAAAATGTAGAATGGAACTACCATATTATTATTATTATTATTATTATTATTATTATTATTATTATTATTATTATTATTATTATTATTATTATTATTATTATTATTTAGTAGTAAATACATTGGAATTGCGGGAGATCCTGGTGTCTATGCTTGCTTAAAATAGCAAAGCAACAGAATTAAATGAAAACATCAATGACTTAACTGCAAAACATACGTGCTAACGAAGTTATATCTAAAAACTAGGTTTAGAAAGAAAGAAAGGAAGAAAGAAAGAAAGAAAGAAAGAAAGAAAGAAAGCTGGTTCGACTCCCGTTGGTCGAAAATATTTCACAGTGAGAATGTTGTCCGGCAAGGTCGGAGAGGTGATGGTATACAATTTCTGTTCACTAGATTGCGTTCCGAATGCCTGGATTCAATTCTAAACAGCTCTCAATAGTGTTCGTATGAAGCAATGGCATATGACGCTGTTGATGATGACTAGTCCGTCGAATGGGGTCGTTAAGCCTTGAACAGTCCCCTTAGTGATCTTCAACAGGAGTAGGCTACGTGCCGGCACCGATTTTCACTACATGCCCTTCTGTGCTATCATACGTCAGGCCATTGATTTCATTTCATCTCATTAACTCCTCTGATGAGGCTGACGTTAAAACCGCACTTTACAATTGATTTGAATGGTACAAATACTTACTTTTAGTAACATTGTACTTAATACACATTCACATATAAATGTAGTTAAAATTGAGTATATTGTATTTTTAGGGCAAAACTCCAGCACTGTTGGGTTCCTTAAAGCAGACATAAATAAGACAGGAGGCATGCCAATAGCTTCATATTGTAAAATCCGTATCCCTTTTTTCTTCCATACAACCAAGTTTAATGTCTATTTCACATGTCTTTCTTTATTGAGTTTATATTTTGATAGACAACAGGTTGCAGGCTTTCACTCAAATCTTGTATTTCGACTTAGGAATCTAGATAATGCTGCTTCATTTCAGGGCCAGCATGTTCACTAACCTCGTACAGGACTAAAACTCTCAGGTAGCGAGGACAAGTTTGAAATATAAACAGATGAAGACAGCAAGCCACTTCGTCTTTTCACAGGACATTTTATACGTTGATGACCTTTCGGTTTTGAGTTTTTCAAATTGCCTCCCAGAACATAAAATTTCGCTTGCCAAATTGTCTCCTGGTTTACATGGAAATTGGCCCCGAATTACTGTACTGACCCCCACTGTATCATCACCTTCTTTCCCAGTTTAATAGACTTATGACCGTGTACATTACGTAGATATGGTTAAAAAATCATCGCAGTTATGCAGTACTTCAGCCATTAACTTTTTCTTAGTTATTTAGTTATTGCTTGTTTCTGCATCGCAGCTTCTTGCTGTTACATGGATAGCCACATCATGAATTTAGTTTAATAGGTCATCAATGCCATTATTGTGTATAACTTAGCATCCGAATAGATCATGTAAAATGTTTCTACGTATCAAAGACCACTTGCTTATGATGGTGCATTGTACCATTACACACCATCTTGTTTTCATTGCGAAGAATGCAAGCAGTTCACTCATTGCAGCCAAGAAACGCATACAAATACGTGACGTTCGTCGTGGAAGATAATATGAAGTTCATGTTCAGTGAAGAAGATAAGAATACACTTTGTGGTGGTTAAATGACCCAGATTCAGCTTCCACAAGAAGTTAGCCGCTGGAAGTGAGCTGGACAAATTAGAACATAATTCCAACCAGACCTACGTAAAGTATACAATACTAAGTCTGTTAAACTGAGAAGGAAAAGGTTGATGAATTGATTTGGAGCCAGTCAGGACGCGAATACCTTTTGTCGCGAGCTAATTCCAAAACAAACTTGGGGGCCAATCCGTACGCCATATTTTATTATGGAAGCCAATTGCTTTGCAATCGTGGTTTTGTCCTACATGTAATTGATATGTTCTTTCATCCCATGTAAACAGAAAGAAGTGAAATTCTTAGTGACGATTGTTACACCTTGTAGACCTAGTTCCGACATTTGAATTAATGGAACCGGTTGCTACCTCTATTTATGACCCTCATAACAGCTTCATGTTATTATTTATAGCTTCAAGGTAGTAAGGCGAGTTCTATTTCACTTCTGTGGAGTTAATTAGGAAAATGTTAAATTATAACTTAATGTTGGAATGGTCATACGTTATAATGTGTGGTGTTTGCCTTCTGCCTGCTGCTCTTGCTTTCTCCTTCGTTATTTGCTATACTTATTTATTTACATATTAACATACAAATTAAGTACTTATCCCTACTAATATAAAAAGTTTGAAACTGGAACTATCATGTCTGAAGGACTTGATGCATCTGGATTAAATTTCAAACACATTTAGAGTACGACATGGAGTAGCAATCTGGATTAAATTTCAAACACATTTAGAGTACGACATGGAGTAGCATACAGGGTATGTAGCCTACTATCACGCTGTATACTGAGGCAATTCAGCGAAACAGTATGTGATGAAAGCCAGAGGAATATGTACGCCTGCGACTCTTTGAAAATGAATACGTTGCCTAAGCGCTTAGATCTATTCAAGCTTAGAGCCTACAGAGTTTGTCTGCTTTTGGCTTTAAAAAAATAAGTTCCAGAAAGGAACTATAATTTCACCGATTGCGAATATAATCATTCAGAATCTTTAGTCTTCTTTGGGCTTTTTGAAAATATCTAAATAACTTGAATACTTTCTTATTACTTAATATATGTCCGGTACTCAATATTTTCTTGTTTTTAGTGAGGATGCGTAAGCAGAATCTCACTGAAAGCGCTAAACAGTGGCCAGTATATTTCTATAGCATTGTGATTCAATACGTACATTTCAACGGTGATTACACATCTTATCATCGTGAATGATTTATCACATCGATTGCTTTCAGTGAATGCCCGGGCTGAGTGGCTCAGACGGTTGAGGCGCTGGCCTTCTGACCCCAACTTGGCAGGTTTGATCCTGGCTCAGTCCGGTGGTATTTGAAGGTGCTCAAATACGTCAGCCTCTTGTCGGTAGATTTACTGGCACGTAAAAGAACACTTGCGGGACTAAATTCCGGCACCTCGGCGTCTCCGAAAACCGTAAAAGAGTAGTTAGTGGGACGTAAAGCAAATAGCATTATTATTATTATTATTATTATTATTATTATTATTATTATTATTATTATTATTATTAGCTTTCAGTGAACTTTAGTGATTGGTACACTAACTCGTGCTTCATTCCCTACTCTTGGTCCAAGTTACGTCTGCTTTAATTATCTTGTGAACTATTACGACACCCCTACCTCTTATACATAATCTCCATATTTAGAGACGGATTTTATTCGCAATACTCGTTAGTAAATTTTTTATCGTCTCCTGTGAACATAGTTTTCCTCTTGATATTCCCGGATTGGTGAAGTGGGTTCCTCGTACAGCCACTAAATGATCTTGGTAGCAGTATAAAAGCGGTGTCCACTATTTGCTTCAACATTCCTTGTGTTCATTTCACTAACAGGAATATTATACACAGTTCAGACAGCGAGCTTACAGTTGTAATATTGTCATTTCAATATTTACAGAATATTATATTGGGCTTTTGATTTCTTCGATTGTCTTGTAATCCAGGATAAGCAACTGTAAGCCACGGTATTCACCATAATTCCGAATTCATCTTCAATTATACACAAGATAACAAAATCCATAAAATATGACACATGTTATGTCTTTAATACTTGCCCTGTATTCATTCATCCTTAACTGATATTATTTGGTCGGTGGCAGCTACGAATCTTGCCCACTGATCTTGAACCTGATACGCATAGAGTGCCGTTAAAAAATTCCTTTCTTTCAGACTAATGAAATGTGGTTGAATGTTTCGTGATCACACTATTTGGCACGGATCACTCACATCTGAGCTCACACAATGTCCCATAATGTATTCTGTTCCGTCAGATAGAGCCATTACCGTAATACTGCCACACCCATGACCGTGATAATTAAATACGCATTGAATGTAAGTGCAGAAAGCCAGTAAGTTGTTCTCCTCCTGACATGAGGGCATTGCATACCCCAGTGGGTGAGTCTTCTCAGTCAAGGAGATGGTGGTTTGTATCCGGCTTGAGTAAAATAATACATCGTCCTCAACCTATCCAACTGTCGCATTCATTCCATAGTAGTAATCCGTAGCAAAATAACAGATATTATTCAATAATAGCAGAATGTAGTCAGTTCCTAATTTAAAATTACGAAAAGTTCCTCTCTACTTTTCTAATAAACTAGGCGCTCCAGCAACTTAGCCATACACAGTGAATATATTCATATTATTTGCTGTAGATGAACCTCAGTGTAAAAATAAAATTGAAGTGGTTATTATATATTCAATAGTATTAATCTTTAAATAGTCCTAGTTAACGTCTGTCTGTTAGGTCATCAGCCCAGAGGCTGGTTGGATCCTCAAATAGCACCACCAAAAGTTATGCGGTTATAAGGAAACCGCAAAAACCAATGGCAGCACCAAAATGAGGCGTACTAGGCAAGACGAGGAGTGAGGTAGTTTGCCATTGCTTTCCTCACTGGGTCAGAAAGTGCTATTGCAGCACGACTGACCCTATGAGCAACACCTTTCATAACACTCAGATGCACTAGTCGTGCTCTGAATATCATTACTCAGCACCACCCATACCCCAGCAGCTTCCATATTGTCACAGCCATGGATGAGACTGGGACTTAGGTGAAAGCTACACTTCACTCTGGCCTGTACCAAGAGATGGATACAAAAGTACTGTATCCATCCGGAAATGGCAGCAGGCAACTAGTTAACGTACAGATGTAAAATGAGCAAATAATACTGTTCTAGATCATAAAAATTTCGAAAATTTTCATTCAAGAACTGTAATTAATTCTTAGTGAAGAATATGTCCGGCTCCATGGGTAAATAGCGTGCTCGCCTTTGGTCACAGGGGGTCCCGGTTTCGATTCCAGGCAGGGTCGGGAATTTGAATAAAATATTGGGTAATTCCGCTGGCACGGGGGCTGGTTCGTATGAAGCGTCTTCATCATCATTTCATCCTCATCGCGACGCGCGGGTCGCCTACGGGGGTCATATTAAATGACCTGCATCTGGCGAGCCGAACATGTCCTTGGACACACCCGGCCCTAAAAGTCATACACAATGTAATTTCATTGAAGAATATAAAGGACGGTAATGATAAAATGCTCATATTTTAACCGTACATTCCGAGCGGATTGGCCATACGGTTAGGATCGCGTAGCTTTGAGCTTGCATTCGGGAGATAGTAGGTTCGAATCCCACTATCGGCAGGCCTGAAGGTTGTTTTCCGTGGTTTCCCATTTTCACACCGGGCAAATACTGGCGTTGTACCGTAATTAAGGCCACGGACTCTATCTTCGCAATCCTAGCCCTTTCTCATCTTTGCGTCGCCGAAAACCATTGGTATGTTAGTGTGACGTGAAATCAAAACAAAAACAAGAAAAGAAAAGGAAAGAAAAACCTCTATAATAAGGAAGTCCTTGACACAGAGAGCGGCGAACCTGATTGATCAGGAAAAGGCCTTTCTGCGTCATTAACCTTCCTCTAACGGTCTGAAAGACCATGGGCCACACTGTGATAGAACTCCTCGGAGCATGAACCAAAGGCTATATCTGGTAAATCTATCACATCGTCAAGGGTTCAGACCTGGCGTCCTGTAAGTCCGTTGTCCAACGAATGGATGGGATGGTAATCAGGAAGTAGTTACGTTACGGTAACAAGTCCGGTATTAGTTTTCCAACTAAGGTGTCACGGATGACGTTTACCACGTTCAGTATTGTTCTGTAAGAGAATGACTCCCGATTCAGAAGTGCTGGCTGGTTTTGAGTTATTTTGGAACACATTATTATTTTTTTTTCCATTTATTGGAATTTGGTACCAAATGGACCATGCACAGATCGAGAAAATAGGATTAATTTTATCATTACTAATCATTACTATTTTATCATCAGATGCATCGTGTGAAGTACAACCAGAAGACTTCTACTCAAAAAGTTTTTATAACCCATTATAATATTTTTATCAGTTGCAAGTAGAGCTCTTCCACTGGTAGCCCTAAAGGTGTTTTTATGTTTCTCATTTTTATACCATATGAATGTCGAACTGTACCTTATTAAACCCACGGGTGCTTCTTTCCCAGTGCTAGTCGCCGAAGTCTTATCTGCGTTAATGAGATAAGCCACCAGCCTAATAAGAAATCATTCATGTGCCAGGATGGTGAGGAATTCTACACTGATTTAGAATCCTAATCCGTAATTAGTAAGGAGCTGAATCCATATATCTCCATCAATTGACATATAGACATACTGTGAACAAATCGAGGTCTAAATGGTTGTGAATGCGGATGTCATGCAAAGTGAGGTGTTATTTCTGACGCCTATAATTTTCATTGACTGTGGATGATTCTCGGCGCATTTCTTAAATCGTGCATACCTTGAAATAATTCAAGGTCGCAATTCTTTATTTCCGTGACTAGGTTAAGTATTCATAGACGTGTCCTGACACTACATTCTTCAAAACGTGACACTGGTAGCTTTATTTTGAATTTTAGAATTATAATTTCTTTCAAATTTTATGTTGATTAATGTATTTTTGTTACATACCCAAGCAGATTATTCGAAATTTCTAGATACGACTTTTTAATTTCATAGAACAGATAACTCAAAAAATAGGCTATTCTTGCAAGTCGTTCTCTGTTATTGAGATCGTTGCCACACTCGACTCTTTCCTGCGACTCGTCAGCTTTCAGTAACTTATATTCAGTAAATCGTGGGACTTAAAATTCTCTTATATAGATAGGGCCTACAGCAAAAGAGATGCTCAACACTTAACAATTATTATTATTATTATTATTATTATTATTATTATTATTATTATTATTATTATTATTATTATTATTATTATTATTATTATTATTGATTAGGGCCGATGACCTTCGATATTAGGCCCCTTTAAACAACAAGCATCATCATCATATTATTGGTTATGGAAATAGTAAACATTTATGAAAATCGTATGCGGTACTTTGTGTCAATTTCTCATTCACGTAGTATTTTAATTCTATTGTGCAAACCTACGTACAATGCGAGGTTTTCATTGGAGAATTAATTATTTTCTAATATATCTTATTGATCAACCAGAATAGCTCTCTCTGCATTATTTAATGTGGAATAGAGCTTGTGCCAGTGTATCAGAATGACTTGTTTGTTGCCATAACATTGTGGGTCCTGTTAGTTGATGTCCATCACAGCATAAGAATAGCTTACAGATTTCATTTCTTCGGTTTTTTTTGTGTGTGTGTGTCATTGCCCCTCTGTTTGGTTCCATCTGGCGATGGAACAACAAACAAGGGATTATTGCGATCCCTGAAATGGTTGAGGTGCTCTAACCAGACATTCCCCTTCCTGCTGTTGAAAAAGAGCCAGAATTGTGTAAATTGTCTTCAGGAGAATGTGTAGCCTACGATGAACCTACTATGCAACAATCACATGTGCCGACATTCCAGCGTATTTAGATTCTGATTTAAAGAATATAATTTGCGACGTATTTTTGTTCGATATGGTGTCCTGGCTAGGATAGATAATCGAAGATCTCTTTTAAATTCCAGATCGGGGTTTCCGTTCGTTTTACTTTGATGTCATTTTGGTACCTCCTGCTTGTTTGACTTCAGAAATTCATTCTGAACGGATCATTGGCGTGCGAAATCCACAACTGTGAACGGAATTCTGGGTGCAGTGTTGATAAACAGTTACGTACGACTGTCATTCAAACTCTATCATTGCACTGCCAATTACGAAGATTCGCTCTTCTGGCTGGGCTGAGTGGCTCAGACGGGTGAGTCGCTGGCCTTCTGACCCCAACTTGGCAGGTTCGATCCTGGCTTAGTCCGGTGGTATTTGAAGGTGCTCAAATACGTCAGCTTCATGTCGGTAGATTTACTGGGATGTGAACACCTTCCTGTGGGACAACATCCCGGTACCTCGACGTCTCCGAAAACTGTAAAAGTGGTTAGAGGTAAGTAAAATCTATAACAAAAACATGTCATATGGCGGTTTCTTGTTTTTAAATTTAATAATCACGTCAAATTAAGGCATTCAGGAGTTGCTGAAATCTGAAATGATAATTTCGTATTATTATTATTATTATTATTATTATTATTATTATTATTATTATTATTAGATTTATCTCCTTCAGCTGAGGTAGTCAAATAAGGTGTCTTGATGTTGCGCGCCACAGTCGCTGGTCTGAGCCACTTGTACGTCATGTGACCACACCCAGAGAAACGATGTTTCAGGAGGCTCTGCTGACAGATTCAGGTTACATCCGCCTCGCTGTACTTAGCGATATTTCTCATTGGAATTTCTCTTAATCTACTCACAGTTTTCTCTTCCTCACCTCTTTATGTCGTCTTGTACTCGCGCTCGCAATTTATGCAGATATACCTGTGATTTAATGTACACTTAATTCTCTTTCGTTAGGAGTGCTTAACTTTCCGAGAGAAAATTAAGATCAAGTCTTGTAAATTGCTATCGAAAGTGCTGTCAGTACATTAGTCAGACAGTTTAGAAAAGTAGATTTCGCTCTTATCTCTCGTCTCTTCGCTACAAATTTGTATTTATTTTTGCGTTAGTATACCTACTTTGAGAAGTGGTTAGGAATGAAGTTGGAAGTAAGCGATGTGTAATATTGCGTTCGATCATTGACCTTCAGAATTCACACTATTATTTGTAAATAATATTTATATTCAGCTTATTGCAGATAATCCTGATGCCAACCTGGATCATTTCGGTTTTTTATCAGAAATGAAAATTGCAACACACAAAACTCGATCGTCCAAGTGGAAGGCCAATAGGTTAACCTCTGCGCTAATCTGTTAGATTCAATGTTAGATTTTTATAATATTCAGTCTTTTCCACTTTAACATCGGGTAAATTACCTTAATGTACATTAATTAAGTCATGACTCATCCTTTCTAGTCCTAGGCATTTATTTCAGCCACCAAATAGCCGTCTGAGTTAGTACGGCATTAAACCACTAGCAAAAAGTTATCGACTGAAATCATGATGTTAAAATAAGCAAAATATTGTATTACTATATCACTTTTCCAGTAGCTTCTCAACAATACGACCGCGGTTTGAATCCCGGCCAATGAAAATTATATGCTTGTAATGAAAAATGTCACCTCTGTGGTTCGAATTCCACGCAAAAATCAGAGATACCGTGGATATGATCAGGATTTCAACAACCACGTAAGAACTTCAAGCTTGCCTGCCTGACTGCATGCTTTTTTTATTTAATCGTACAAAACGAACTGCATTTTCAATTCATTTGATGTATAGTTGAACAGTGAATACACTTCACACCTGGTAATCGTTAAGACCAATTCTGATCCGCATTCGGCCGATCATTGTAGAGCCGATATATTAAGAATACCCTGGCAATTATCACTGCTGCTGTTCAAACATGTAGAACTACAGCTGTGTTGATTTTCTAGATCTAAATTGTACAGCCCTAACAAGAGCTGTATTGAACCTTACCGCATGTTATATTGCAGTACAACCAGGAATGGCTTTCATGTTCACTTAGTTTGCGGCTGCAATAATTGTCGAGTATAATTCTGTTCAGAACACTAAACAGTATAAATAAAATGCCAAGGTTAGTAGACACGGACGTGTCCACATGTTTGGGACATGCCTGTTCTCCTTCCTCGTAACTCGAAATGAAAGTCTTGTCCGTTTTAATTACTCTTTGGTTAAACCACTCGGTCAAGGAGTGTGCCGATGACTTGCTACATCAGTTCCAATTTGGGGATCAGTGATATGTCTTATTCATTTTCTTATTATAGAACGAGGTTTAAATGTAGAATCGCGGCCGATGAAAATTACATACTTTCTATTATAAGAATTCTACATAAAAATCAGAGATACGATTTCAACAACCACGTAAGAACTTCAAGATTTCCTGCCTGACTGCTTATTTAATCGTACAAAACGAACTGCATTTTGAATTCATTTGAAACTGAATTTCATTCATACCTACATAGAATTCTCAAAGGTAAAGCAGATAACCGAGAGTTACTCCACCAAATAAATTTATATGCACCGTTTGGAAGCAATAGAAATAATTTAACTTTCTTTGTTAAAAGGTCAAACACAAATCACCATACGAATTCGCCATTAAACAGAATATGTCAGTAAATTAATAAAATGCCAAACGTGGACATATTTCACGACGAGAGTATCTTGTTAAGGTCAGTCAGAAGGGAACTCTCACAGAGAGAAGACATAAAGTAAATAGAGTAGCATTATTGTGCACCATGAATAATTTAGTCCTTAGATTAATTTAGATTAATAATGTATATTTTAGGAGGAATTAAAATAATTTGGAACACACACTTACCACTGTCCATAGTTCATAAGTATAATATTAGGTTTATATTTTAATTTGTATTGTAAATTATTTATAAAATTAGAAATAAGAAATGGGAATGTTCTGCAAGTGGGCAGAAATGCCTGTTGAACAATAAATCAAATAAATAAAAAATAAATTAATTCCACTAGACAAATTGTAATTGTTGAAAATACTCATTTATTATTTCATAAATTCGCAATGCATATTCCTCTTCTTACGGGCTAGATCTACTGAATCCAGGAACGGCTACCAAATAATAATGCTGTACTTCCCCAAAAGTGTAACGGCTGGAATGCTTAAAGGTACCCTTACCGAGGGAATGGTTGCGCGTGTTAACGCACTACGGCTAGGGCATTCGGGAGACAGTCGGCTGTCCTGAGCATGGCTTTTTGTGCTATCCCGTGGCTCCCAATTTACACTTGCAGACAAATTTCGGGAATGTTTCTAGTCATAGGCTACATCATATTTCTGCCACATCCTTACCCAACTTCATTCACGGCATCTGGCGGTAAAACCATACTATAATCGCCGATATCGTGTCAGGAAACAGGACTAAGAGGGTACACATACATAAATTTAATTTAATAGAGAAATGTACACTCAAGTTTGAGCATTAAATAAATTTCACATTTCAGTCTTTGCTATAGACTAGTAAAATTCAAAAGTCGATATAGGAAGTGCCTAAATGTATTCCAATAAAAAACCTAAACCAAACCCCACGGCCCTTGAAAGGGCCTTGGCCTGTCCAGCGACCGCTGCTTAGCCCGGAGGCCTGCAGATTACGAGGGGTCGTGTGGTCAGCCCGACGCATCCTTTCGGCCGTTATTTTGGGCTTTCGAAACCGGGGCCGCCATCTCACCGTCAACTAGCTCCTCAATTCTAATCACGTAGGCTGAGTGGACTTCGAGCCAGTCCTCAGGTCGAGAGAAAAATCCCTGACCTGGCCGGGAATCGAACCCGGGGCCTCCGGGCGAGAGGTAGGCACTCTGCCCCTACACCATGGGGCCGGCTCTAAATGCATTCCAATGTTTAGTCATAATAAAGTGAAAAGTGGTAATTAAAATAACATGCGAAGAACATGTTAAACAATTCAAATATTGAGAAAAACTTAAAGCCATGTCCAATAAATACCACAAAATCGGTCACAAGGTAATGGAAATGTTCATATTTTAGAAATGATTGTATACCTTAATCTTTCGCAAATTAGTGAATCAAGACATGAATTATTATTGTACGCTACTGAGATTTGATTCAGCTTGGGTACTGTGAACGCCTATTATTATTATTATTATTATTATTATTATTATTATTATTATTATTATTATTATTAGCGACCATTGTTACTCTAGGTTTTATAAGAGGTGTCTAAATTTCGTTCCTCAGAAGCTTGTTAACGGGCTGGAAGCTAATTGTACGGAGATGCCTCATGAAAGTACCCTCAAATTCCACTGACCTCAAGTGGGGTCGAATATGCCGTCTTACGAACAGGAAGGTGCGACTAACAGACTGTGACGATAGATATGCCTCATACAATCAGGTGGAGTATTCAATTAAACATTTGTGCAACTGCCGCAGGGTGAGAACGCAAACGGCACACATTCTTTAGTGGCAGAGGTAGGATCGTGATTCTCAGAAAGTGGGATGCCATGGCTGGTGTGTACAAAATGAAGCATACCAGTCAGAGAATGGAAGGCGATGGCCAGTAGAACCTGTTGTGTGAGCCGCGGGGGTGGTAACGGAACCTGAAGCCTGCCAGGGTCACCAGCTGATCCCTTGGGTCAAGGTTGTTATCACACAATGCTCACCTGTTACAGTTTCCAGTCTGATGTAACTTCAGCACGGAAGAAGTCAAGTGGTTCAGTGCTCACATTGCCACACCGCCTGGAAACACACGAGTTTATTTGACTTTAAAAGCACGTAATAGCCTACTGTGCCTACAGCTGTTTTGACTATCCACTTTCGTAGATTTCCACGCTACAACAAATTCTACCACAGCCTTGTGAAACGTCATCTTAAGATACGTTCACAGTGGACGAATGAGAATACTTTTGAAGGAAAGTAGCCCCTCTGGGAATTAACGTTAAATTAACACACCGGATTACGTAATTCAACAATAACATTTGATATACATTATTAAATCATTGCATAAAATACGTAATTTCGATCTGTACGATAAAAATGATAAATCAGGTGAAATATTCTCATTTAAATGTTCACATTAGTAAATCTTGAATCCTAAAATTGTGTAAACCTCCACCACTCTAATCATAAACAACAATGGCAACGAATACGTAAAGAGAAATGTTGTTACCGAGAGAGTTGGCCGCGTGGTTTGGGCCACGTAGCTGTGAGCTTTCATTCAGAAGATTTTGAGTTTGAATCCCGCCGTCTGCAACCCTCAAGATTGTTTCCCATGGCTTCCCATTTTCACACCACGCGTTAATTATGGCCACAGTCACTTTGTTCCCAATCCTTGAAATTTTCTGTCGCATCGTCGCCATAAGATCTGTGTGTGTCGGTGTGACGTACATCCAACAGAAAAAGAAGATATTAGCACCCTATTTACAAAGGTTTTAACTCCTTCTTCTGCATTGTCCTGTAGTAATGGAAATTGCTTTGTCTTGAACCAGTAAGGTATGACCTACAAGTGCTTCAAAACTGTGATGTTATTTCCCAAAGATCGTGTGAAAATATCTATTTTGAATTCATTTGCGTGCGTCCTAACGAGCATATTATCAGCCCAACTCTGATCATCGACAGCTGACGTCTCCCTGACCGGGATGAGAAAGAAGTGGATTTCGTAAAGCACTAAAATCGATACGCGCACACTAAAAGAGAATCTTTTCTTCGAGGTAGCTTTTATAAAAAAGCTCTTCATACAGAAGTTCCTGGCCTTTACACAAACAATACAGAGAAATTTGGGGTGAAATGTCGGCTTTTCATAGCAATATTCTCCTCCTGCCGCTCCCCTCTTAGTAACGTTCGTGGCATTGTCGCACCATTGCAGGGGAGAAGACTGTACAGGTGTGCACCAAAACAGGGCAACATTCCACTCAGACTTCAGTTAGAAACATTGTGATCGATCGAGATCTGTAGGAAATGACATATAAACATGCTTTAATATTCAGTGCTCTCTTTCTGCTTACCAACCACAGATACATTGTCTCGCGTCTCAGCTGACCATAGAAAAATGAGTATTAAAATCGGCTACAGGCTGTAGAAATAAAATAGCTGAGCAGTATGAGGACAAGGAGAGAGAGGGAGAGAGAGAGATTGAGAAATGAATACATATTGTAAGAATTAGAAGTGAAGAGACTGAGTTATGGGGATGAATAGACTGAGAAATGTTGGATGTATTTGAATGGATCAAAGAAGAAATGCCAAAACAAGGTAGGATTTACAAATTAAAGGAAAGAGAAGTCAATAATGACTACGCCTAGGCCTATATTTTCTTTTGGTTAAGAAGCAGCGTAGTAAACTGGAAATGGAATGGAGCCGTATTTACCCACTCCCGTTGCAACTGGGTAAGGGTAAATGGTAATGAGTAAACCAACCATTGTCACTTAAGTGTGAAATGTTATATTGTGGACTCTTTTTGAAGACTTCCTTTTCTTCACTTAGGTCCTATCTATACTGTGACAATCAGCTCTTATACGAGTGACGTATGAAACTGCAGTGTTTATATTGACTACTACATAACCCGACTAATGTTCCTGTCAAACTTGGAACTGGGTGCAGTATGTGATGGTAAGGAGTAAGAATGATTACCTCAGTTAAAATAACGGCCAAGAGTCGAACCACTGAAGTTTAGGTTCCTTAACATCTTACATGTTAGGTGTAATTTGTAAGAAGCGCTGGTATGTTACCTACGAAGGTAGATCATACTGAATTGCGGTTCTACAGAGGAATTATTTACATTAGTATATCCAAGTTTCAACATTTCACATGATTTTATCTTGATAATGATAAGGAAGAAAGGAAGAGAAAAGAGATAAAGAAAGATCGGTATACTCCTATCAAACCATGGTATATAAAAATTAATCGAGGCTGCTATCTTCATACACATTCGACCGATTCCAAAATTTGATCCATGAGTCATACTCGTCTTGAAGCCATCTGAAGTGTGCAGTAAGGTCCGCGCAGCTGTGCGCTTGCATTCGGGAGATATTGGGTTCGAACCCCAATGTCGGCAGCCCTGAAAATGTTTTTCCGTGGTTTCCCATTTTCACACCAAGCAAATTCTGGAGCTATAGGCCTACCTTAAGGCCACGGCGCTTCCCACTCCTAGCTCTTTCCTATCCCATCGTCGCCATAAGACCATAAGTTGGTGCGACGTAAAGCCAGTATTGTAAAAAAGAAGAAAAAAGGCATGCAGTAAGGACCCAGAGACGAAAATGTTTGTTTCAAGGCAAACTGGATGTCTTCAATTCAGAGTCGGACATGAGCGATTTCTCGTTAAGTGGACAAGGAAGTTTAACGTACAGCAAGATGAACCAGGTCGAATAATACTGTGCAAGAAAATGATCTGAGGAGAGACGATCGATGTATTCTTCAACGTACCTTAGTGCTGATTCTAGCTTGCAGTAGTTGAACAGATAAATATTAACATAGTAAATGTAACAGTGATTCCTCTAAGAAAACTCCTATAGGATATCTGTTAGCACAGGGAAGACAGTGGGATGTAGAGAAAGCTCCCTCGCCCCACCCCTTTTGCCCCACCCGCGCCTGGAGTGATTCACAGCAGGTGGACTTTTTCCTTTCTTCACCTTTGGCCACTACTGACGTCACTTGAGAAGAGAAAATGATGGCTAATAAATCAAAACGTGTTGAAGTAGATTGTAGAGGCGTTCGCCTGCTATCTAAAATCTCGAACGTATGTAGCAATTTAGATGTGGTTTTTAAATATGAACACAAATGCATATTCTTTATGTATAGAAAATGTATTTGCCCTGCAGTAATGATTAGCACCTTTACGGCCGGGCTGTGATCTGAAGGAAAATTGTAGGGTTTCTAAAACAACAATCTGTTGGTAACCAAGCTTCAAGTGCTATTTTTTTTTTTTTGTCAATGTGTAAACCCTTTAGTAACGCCTCTCTTAGCCCCTTAGAAATTCAGTACATATTAAACCGTTTGCTATTTTTCTCAGGTTCCCGTAGTTGTCGAAATAAACTGCAGTGTGTTTTCCCAAGATTGTAGCCTGAACGCATACACGTAAAGCGATTTACTCCTAACAGGCGAAACATCTCAGCGTATTATAGTCCAAATAGTGTGATTACCCATATTTAACTATACATTATTCTCTGTCTTACGATATTACACATCCAATAAAAATGTGGAATATCTTAAATCTTTTTAGATTATCTAATAACAAAATGACCATATTTACGTATATCCTCGGTCTGTGTTCTCATTAGGTCCAACTTATCTGTTAAATACCTTGAAGTAGCTTACTATATTTATAAACTACACCACAACGAAAGTGTGTAACACGAGCTTAATAGTAAAATATTCTAAATTCAAGCAACGTGCGTTCATCTATAAAGTTAGTCTGAATTAAGAAATGTACCAAGCTATCCTATTTGCTTACCATGTCATATTCTGTTAGATGATTAGATGTATAAAATACAATTGTTCAAATATAAGTTCAGACGGTTGAGGCGCTGGCCTTCTGACCCCAACTTGGCAGGTTCGATCCTGGCTCAGTCCGGTGGTATTTGAAGGTGCTCAAATACGTCCGCCTCGTGTCGGTAGATTTACTGGCACGTAAAAGAACTCCTGCGGGACTAAATTCCGGCACCTCGGCGTCTCCGAAGACCGAAAAAGTAGTTAGTGGGACGTAAAGCAAATAGCATTATTATTATTATCAAATATAAGTTACTGTGATTTTTGGCTACCCTTACTTCATTCTCGAAACCTCAGCACATATCTTCCACTTATAAATAATAATTGCAGCTGTACATGGCACTACATTGGAAAAGCTATGGTTAAACACTTACTCAAAGTACACAGAACTGATTACCACACAATCCCAGAATCTTTAAAGCCAAGAAATAACTGATTTCCCTCGATATCCCAAATGTTGTACCAAAATGTAACAAACAGTCTTCTGGAAGATTTAGACCTAATAGTATTGAGCCATTATTTTATTCCCTCCTTGTTTGTCTAAATTTGGCCTTACATTCTTGAATCGTATCACGTATTCCCTTTTGCAAGCACCTTACCCAACACTTGGTACATCCTACTGCTTCTATTTTTATTTGAACAACGATTTGAGGTGGGCGCATACTGAATGCTAATCCATTGTGTGCAAATTGCTTAGACTTTCTACTTATTTACCTACGGCTCAAACACATATATTAAAATCTAAATTCGTTCTGAAATCTGCGCTGACAGTCCCTCCTTATTTGAACAATCACATTTACATCAGGATGTGTGTTATAAAAGACCTCGACACGCTCGATTCGCCAGTGACCTTTCGCAGAAGGTCTATTGTGACATTCACCTCAATTTTTATTGGTACATTTGTCATTACAATGGAGGAATTTAAGACAGAGATGGTATAACATTTGAGATTTTTAAAACATGTTTTAAAGCATTTAGACTCTCTTTCTTGCCCAGCCAGTTTCTTAGTACCGCTAATATATCCTGAAGTAATTTATTAACCTTTATTCGTATTTTCCAGTTATTATGTCACACATAACATATATATGTAAATAATAGTAAGTACTATTTGCAACCTGATGCTTGGAGATTTTTTTACGGAGAAATAGACTTGTCCTGAAATTCAGGTTCTGTACCTGCATGTGTAACGTGAGAATTATTTTTAGATGCATTTCGATTGTGAATCTGTCCCAAAGTTCTGCTTAACTGATGCTTAAAGTGAGCTCTTTAATTTTTGTATAATTCACATTACTTTATTTAAAGTTAATTCAAAATTATTTCTTACATTTTAAGATGCGGCCTATAGCAGTGCAAGATCTTAGCGTCATAATCATCTCACCAAGGAGGCCATGGTTCGAATCCTGGCCAGTGCAAGCAAAATGTTTGAAATGAAAAGTCACGTTCCTATGTTAGGAATCCCACGTACCCCAAGCATCCCATTGGCGTATCAACACGGTATTACAATCACGTAAATTTACAAATATGTGCTGGCCCCGAGGTGTAGGGGTAGCGTGCGTGCTTCTTACCTGGAGGCCCGGGGTTCGATTCCCGGCCAAGTCAGGGATTTTTACCTGGACCTGATGGCTGGTTTGAAGTTCACTCCGCCTACCTGATCGGAATTGAGGAGCTATCTGACGGTGAGATAGCGGCCCCTGTCTAGAAAGCCAAGAATAACGGCTGAGAGGAATCGTCGTGCTGACCACACGACACCTCGTAATCTGCAGGCCTTCGGGATGAGCAGCGATCACTTGGCAGGCCAAGGTCCTTCAAGGGCTGTAGTGCCATGGGGTTTGGTTTGGTTTGGTTTGAAAATTTCTACAATCAGCTGACTATCGCAGCTGGTTACGCACTCATCCCCTATATTTAAGATTGCTTGATCGAATATCGGCGTAGTATGTGGCATAGAAATAAGGCATAGGCACTTAACAGAAGATCTACTGTCACACTAAAGGCTCCCTGTTCAGTACAAAATCTTAAATCAAATAGAATTTGAAGAAACGCGCTATATTTTGCATCCTTAAGTTGACCTCAGACCTGCATAAATGGCGTAGTATGTTACCTTGTTTGTGAATATGTTTACTGTAATTTTGACTTAAAATAGAAAGATAATTCAGCTTTAGGTTGTTTGCGTTTAGTACAGGACTGGATATTATAGTACCTCCTCGTTCTTTCGGACGGTAGCAGTATTCAAATTAAATTTAATGTGACTGATATTCTTCAGGACGCTTTTCTTTATTCATTGGCGTCGGTACTTTATTTGGATTTAGCCTACTTCTATGACCGAATGCTCTTCCTGACGCCAACCTTTTGGGAAGAGATGTAGTCTGTTACCTATTACGTGTTTCCGTGATGGTTGGTAGTGTGATGTGTTGTGTGTAGATGCGCATTAGTGTACTAAGACGAACACAAAACTCCAGTCCTCGAGCCAGGAGAATTAAGAATATACAGCCTGTCGGGAATTGAGCCCGGAGCCCTCTGAACTGGGGATGGTGTACTGATCATTCAGCCAAAAAGCTGGATATGTGGTGAATGATGTGCCATAAAAATTCTCAACCTTGCTGCGTCTTGTACCGAAAAGATACCTCAGCGTTTGTCTCAGAAAACTTGGCTATTCTCAGCAAATCAGGTGGGTTGGAATATCTTTAAAATGGTCTTCGGGACTTCTAATTTCCTCCTCAGACAATGCTACAACTAAGGCCTTCCTTTTGTACTACTACTACTACTACCACTACTACTACTACTACTACTACTACTACTACTGGCGCCTGGCCACCGGATAGGCCTGGTTAGGTCTTTCGAATTGGCGCCTCTTTACGACCTACGCGTCTGAGAGGATGGTGCCCTACCAATGCTAAATGTTAATTGTGAAGATGATACACACATATTCAGAGAGAGAGAGAGAGAGATTCTATAGGAATTAACCAATCAATGTTAAAATTCCCAATCCGGTTGGAAATCAAACATGGGATCCCTTGGACCAAACTTGCCGGAATTGGAACAATAACTTTCCTTTATTGAACTCTACTCTAAGTCACAATAGAAGGAAAATAGATTAAAATGATTTACCTGACAGATTTTAAAGACACAGAACGAACATACAACTGAAAACTGTGATATCCCAACAACTATGCATCACGTGAAGCACCGATATCTTTCACCAAACCGTAATCTAGTTGGAATGTCATAAATTCCTGGCATATTTGAGCATTTTTTGATGCATGGGAGTTGTGTCATATGTAAGAGACTATAGTAACCTCGCTTTTGTTTACCGAACACGTTCTGCAACGAGCCTACGCGCTACGATCTCCATTGACCGCCTTCATTGCAGACAATCATTCCAACGGTTGCGTAATGCGGGCTAGTCTGTTCCAGGCGGCGTGGTGATATATGTCTCTGGCATAAGATTTAAAGACGGCTTTTATTTGCATCTTGTCTGTAAAGCGGAAACAGTATAAATGAAGACCACCCGTGTACTGTAAAGGTAAAATAATAACTAAAGAATAGTTTTAACGATTTTCTCAATTATCAGATACCATAACAATCTTCCTACTCTTCTGATACAAACGGCGGCAACTGTGGAATATTCACAAGTAATTTGTGAATAAATAACTCATTGACCTGAGAATATATATATATATATATTTATTAAGTTTTCCAGTTCACTAATAAACTTGAGAATTTTTTAAACATTAAGTGTTTCAAAATGAATTATTATACTAATGGCTATAGGTTTTAAAATCAGACTTCTGTTACTCCTTTTCTCCTTCATCGACGTTTGACATTAAACTCTAACCCTGTTTTCATTATGATATAGTGGCATATATTATGTTCAGCCTACGTTTACTTCATTAGTACTTTCATTCCGCAAGGGACATGGAATCTTGTTTTTCTTTCTTATACTAAATATCAGTTATTGGCTGTATCAATCACGGTTAACTCTTACGAGTTACATCCTGATTGTTCCTCTCCACCCGCGTTAGAAAAAATATTGACCGGGCTGAGTGGCTGAGACGGTTAAGGCGCTGGCCTTCTAACCCCTACTTAGCAGGTTCGATCCTGGCTCAGTCCGGTGGTATTTGAAGGTGCTCAAATACGACAGCCTCGTGTCGGTAGATTTACTGGCACGTAAAAGAACTCCTGCGGGACTGAATTCCGGCACCTCGGCGTCTCCGAAGACCGTAAAAGTAGTTAGTGGGACGTAAAGCAAATAACATTATTATTATTATTATTATTATTATTATTATTATTATTATTATTATAAAAAATATTGGATAGTACTTTATTTGAAGAGCTATGGCACCTTTTCTAATTCCGGTCTCAGCTTCAACTGATACCACCCTTTCTAACTGAATTCACAAAGAGGCGAAGTCAATATGCTACATCGAATGTTTGCGGTTACCATAATTTTACCGTGGGTTCTCCACCTACATTTTGTTTCCTTACTCGATACACAGTCCGGGCCAGTGATACTTTTGTACTGTACTTTAAGTCTCTGGGACTCTTGTTCCAATCGTAAACCCGAAAGACTATACGTATTTATTATTATTATTATTATTATTATTATTATTATTATTATTATTATTATTATTATTATTATTATTTCTTCGCTATGCCCGTTTACAGAGCGCGTTGGAACTTGTTATCTTGATGATGGTTTTCCTTCTTCTCTTTCCAAAATCTCTTCATGAACTCGCTATGCTGTTTCTTGCGTTCTTCCGTCCATTGTTTCCCTGTGTTTCTTTTAGCCTTTTCCGTGAACTTGTGCTTTGCAACCAGATTTCCAAAAGCCTTGCGATCCCTGATGATATCTTCTGTGATGTTCATTTCTTTTAAGTCCTGCTTTACTTCCTCAAACCAGCTTATTTTGACCTTCTTTGAATTAATTATACCAAGCGGTTTTTTTTTTTTTCATATCTAGTGTCGTCCATTCTACAGATGTGGCCATAGAATTTCAATCGTCTCCTGCGTACGGTATCAGTGAACTTGTCGATTGCTTTGTACAAATCTACAGTTTTCCTTTTGAACCATATACCATTTACATGAACGGGGCCATATATTTTCCTCGGAATTTTTCGTTCTTGTTTTTCAGATTCATCAATTTTAGAGTGGCCTCCTAGAGATGTGGTTTCTGAGGCATACAATGCTTCCGGAAGAATATTAATATTATTATTATTATTATTATTATTATTATTATTATTATTATTATTATTATTATTAAATCGCAACTTATGAAATTAGGTTTCACCGTCGATAGCCCATAAAACATAAAGAAAATGTTCATGTAAATTTATAAATTTGAAAATAGCCTAGGTGACCTTTATCAGAGTTACTTGGAACTATCCCGTTCAAGATGATAATTACTTCTATGTGTAAGTTACTTCATGCCGAACATCAAGAAGGATGTAAACATATATGTTGTTCAGTTGTTGAAAAGATTTATCGATACGTAGTTCTCCAGATGATGAAATATTCTTTGCTGCAAGATGGGGGACATTAGCACAATACCATTAAATATCACTATCAGATGAATACTATGATTATTTATCATTATATATTAGTTATTGATTTAACAATCGATTATTAGAAACATGGCCGTTGTTAACGCTACATACATACATACAAACGTACGTACATACATACTGCACAATCGTTTAATAAGTAGGAGCATGATGGCCCGGTGACATGCTTCACAAAATCTCCAGAGGTGCGAATCGTACTCGATGAATGTGGAGCTATAAGTCACGTCCATGTAGTTCAGATTCCACATAAAACTGTAGGTCCCGTGACTATAATTACATGTAAAACTTTGCTTTATTGTTTTAAGTTTAATTACTTTAATTCTTGCCTCATTGAAGATAAAGTATCTGGAAGCTTTTATCACAATTTAGTATAAAGAAACGAAAGCAATATCTATATGCACCAGCAGGATAGAATGGCTATATCAATGTTTGGCTGCCTTTGTCCTCAGGATTTAACCTATTATACACTTTTGATATAGGCATCTCCTTTCTACATTTTTAGACTTCCTGACGAGTAATTAAACTTACGCCTTGTCTGATTATATTTAATATAAACCATATCATGTATGAGAATCCTCATTTTGGTTTCAGATCGGCTAGAACAGGGAGAAGCGGATAAGTGCACTACGATTAATTAAGAGTTTCGATCAAAAACATATGGCCGCAAAGTTCGTCTCTTAATACTCCCAGCTAGGGAAACTGACTTCTTCTGGCCACGTCTTAATTACGCTCTCTATTCTTTTGTTTTGGGTGCTTTTTCAAGATTATGCATTCTTTTCTCCCATCCGCAGTATCCGTAAAATCATTTCAGTTTGTGCTTGCGATAGAACACGATGTGATGTTATTAATATGGTAATTATGTCTTGTACTAGAAGTGCAATTTTACTTTTAACGAGCAAATTATGCAAAGGACTGTATAATTACCTAAGATGAGCGGTGGATGGTTCATTGAAGTTTTCTCGTGTTAGTTTTATAAGGTTTTACGTGCCACGAATATGTAAGTCTTGTCCTGGAAATGCCAACGTTGGCAAGATAAATTCGCTGCTAGGTCGTGGGTCAAACGGTATTTATCCAGTCACAGTTCCTTTTCTTCGTTTAAAATCTGCGTCACTCAACTGTCTATGGCTACATAAAGCCGTGCACAAATATTAGATCTCCCGACGGCAAGCGGGTTGCATTCATGAGGAGCGCAACAAAAGGAGATAAAAATTGCTCTTCATTTCTCAACGCAAGGGAGCATCTTGTCATATGTAAATGTGAAGTGGCTAAGCGTAAGGGTGACTCAGATCGGCAAGTTGCGATACGGAGCAACGGTTACACTATGAATCCCGGGTGGGTGGGAAACAACCCTTAGATCACATCCGGTGACTATTAAAGATATTCTTCTCGATTATGAATTCGCCTACACATTGTTGGTGAGCATGGGTGGATTGTAGACTAATCCTGGGTTGTATTTGAAACTCGCAGCGATAACCACCCCTTCCATTCACGGCAATGCAATATGGTATCTTCTATTTCCATATTAGCCCTATTTGATTAAATTTTCCCGCCACCTGTCATGTCACAAGATTGGTGGTGGCGATTATTGTTTTAAGAGGAAGTAGAACTAGGAAACCATCCTGTTAATACTAATCAGAGAAAAAAATGGAAGAGGTCCGACACTTCGGAAAAAACAGTATCTACCGGAGAAAGACAAGGGCCACGAAGGGCGTGAAAGTGAACGACTCCCTAGGCCTCGATACCTAATACCGTCGAGGTCGGAAAAGAACAAGAGTTGACTAAGGAAGGTCGGATAGAATAGATGAAGTGGAAGTAATGCCAGGACTCAGCTAAGGGCCCGTGGTCACCAACTCACGCTCCCAGGTTGAGAGCTCCTGTCCACCTTTTAGTCGCCTCGTACTACAGGCAGAGGATACCGTGGCTGTAGTCTATCTCCTCCACTCACAGGGGGGGTCTACTCTCAAGAGCTGCCTCGACAGGCACACTACATACTGAAGGTAGTATAAGAAACGAGCCTGGTGTGGGGCTGATGACCTTCGATGTTAGGCCCCTTAAAACAACAAGCAACAAGAGCCTGGTGTGGAGCTCGCCCCTGAAATAGTAGTCGTGTTCTTTCTTATGAACACCGATAATTCTGGCTTCACAATTACAAACTTTTACGGGAAATTCTGTTCAAGGATAACTACCGAACGTTCTGCAGTTAAATTGGGCCTGCATAAGGACTCTGCCCTCAACCCCTACCTGTTTGCAATAATAATTAAAATAATCAAAAGAAAACCCCATGGAGCTGTTTGCTGATGAAAACGTGCTTATGTCCAACATTTTGGTGCACTTCAAAATAAGTTCAATAAAGGGAAGAATGTACTTAAGAGAGGCATTGCTAAAGGTTAGCTGAAATAAAACAGAACATATGCACTGCGATTTTTCCTTGGATGGCCGGATAAGCGAAAGGCTATGTATCGACGATGGGAAAGTCATTAAAACAAGCGCCCTCGGGTATCTTGGTTCAGTGGTACAACATGATGGACATACATGTAAGGTCGTCATCAGTAGATAAATAGTGTGTGGATAAAATCGCAGGCAGCGACAGATATTTTATGTGACAGGAAGATGCCATAAACAAACTGGTGGTTCGTCCAGCTTTATTATTTGGTTCTGAATGTTGGGCAACCAAAACGAGGGATGGGAGAAATCTGCATTTTGTTGAAATGCGAACGCTGCGAAGAGCTCGTAGGGTAACCCACCTGTATAGAATCCACAACAGTTTCATATATCCAGGCAGGAGATACTTGTGGAGAACAATCGGAAAAGCACGCCTATCTGAAGAAGATGATACTTCAGATTAAGTTTAATTATACGGTGCAAATGTCTCAAGTCCCAAGTATTCATGTTTCCTTGTTTTAATTCACCCATATTCAGTTTCTAATACCGAAATATTTGTTCGAATCGCAAAGACTACTGTGAAGTTTTTTTTTTTTTTTGACCGCGTGGCAGTCTTTCATTTTTAATGTCATAATGATAGTAAGAAAGTCTGTATCCTTGTCTGGTGCAGCACGAAGTTTAAAATTAAGTTGCTGAATTTTCAATAATGCTGAACGCCAAAAAACTCGGTTTCAAGAAATTTGTAAAATAAGTTGGTATCAATCTTGGTATTCAATCGTCACCATGCGTTCTCGCACAAATATAGGAGTAGAAAATCTGAAGAGAAAGAACATGAGCAGATTTCATTGACAACAGATGCTCTAACTTGTTAATTCTCTACCGCTATGCAGTTTTTGTTAGTTCTGTAGGCTTCTCTTCACAGCTGTGACAGTAACGATTAGGTAATCTCAAATATACAGTGACACTGTAGTCCGGTCCCTTCCCTCCAGATGTCCTCGCGATGAATAGGGAGGAGGACAGAGTGTAATTATCTTGCAAGCCCCTATGTGTCACTTTAATTGCGGCCGCAGTATTGTTGGAGGACCCGCTGTCGATACAGACCAAGATAACTTTATTCTCGTGTCACCGAGAGTGATTACCTTGTGTGAATAGCAGTTTTAAACCTTTTGATTTCAAAAGGTTGTCTCTCATAATGACAATGAAACAAATTGAATTATCAAGTGTTTAAGCTCTCCATTCCCATACATTGCCTTTAATAATATGATTCGTTTAATGTAACAAGTTTTTTGTTGTTGTTGAAGGAGCTCACAATTTCGGTTGGTTATGTGAAACCGGGAACCTTGCCAGAATTTTAGACCAGCTCCGTATTTAATTATTTCTAACAGCCAATTTAGGAGGGATTTTAGTGATGTAGACTGACATAATGTTGATACACAAAGCAGTAACTTTTTTTCATTACGAAAGAGGAGCAAATGCAATCGCTCTCTAACAAAAAAAGGCTAATTTCTGAGTAGAGGACTACAATTCCGCATGGTACTTCAAGCACAAGGAACTTAACCATTTTCTCTGTCAAGCGGACTGGTGATAAGTATTCATTCACTTTAAAAGCTACTGCAATATGCCTGAAATAAATTTAACAAAACATTAATTCCTTATATATCCCCTGTATGGCTGGTTGCCTAGCTTGAATTTTATCTTGGCATTTTTTTCCAATCATATCGGGTCAGCATTATTGCGTATTAATCCTAGTTTTACGACCAGGTGCCCTTCCTGACGTTAACCATCTGTGAATGCTATGGGCTTTACGTCGCACCAACACAGATAGGTCTTATGGCGACGATGGGATAGAAAAGACCTGGGAGTTGGAAGGAAGCGGCCGTGGCCTTAATTAAGGTACAGCCCCAGCATTTGCCTGGTGTGAAAATGGGAAACCACGGAAAACCATTTTCAGGGCTGCCGATAGTGGGATTCGAACCTACTATCTCCCGGATGCAAGCTCACAGCCGCGCGCCTCTACGCGCACGGCCAACTCGCCCGGTCATCTGTGAATGGATGTATTCGCTATTGCATGTTTCTGTGGTGCTTGATAATGTGATTGGTTTTATGTAAATGAAGATGTGTATGAAGGCAATCGCCACACAGACCCTTAGCTGGAGGAATTAATAAATGCGGTGAAAGTCTCCGGCCTGGCCGTGAATTGAACACAGGGCGCTGTGAACAGAAGGCCACTACGCTGGATACTAATCCAAATATCCGTACGTATATATTAGCTAGAATATCTCTTGAATTTTGAAGCGAAAGCTAGTGATCTCCCTAGAGGCTATTAAAACCCTTGAAGGAGTGGTAGGTGAAGATTTCCATTATCCGTAACTTCGGATTAGCATTTATCCAGCCACTTCTTTTCCGTTGTTCAGTATTAACTCGGTACTTTTTTCTGACGAAGCCTGAGCGAGACCCCGAACGTTTTTCCTCTCGAAAAGTGATAAATCTGGGGATAAGGTCATTAGTATAATTACGCCTCTCTTGTATTTTCTAGGCCGGATCCGTGTGCCTGAAATAAATAAAATTGAGACTATCTTCAATGGGATGTAGCAATGTGTGTCGAGATATCTGCTCGTAGCCAGTTTCACCGTTTAGTCTTGCTCAAGTCACATTCGCGGAAGACGCTTCGTCGCTACTTGCCTACGTATCATGCCACCTGATGAGCGGTCAGCAGGGTCGAAAGGTCTCGTGACCCTATACCGTTGGGAGAACTTAGTGTCATGACACATTTCTTAATGTAAACTCCGTAGTTTCTATAATGAAAATACCTGTATATGGAGTTGCTAACCATGAGTGAACCGATGCCCTCATTCCCAAGGAATGTCGAAGTCGTTTTATTCCTTTCAGAAAGACTGCTTGCTGGTGCCTTTTCGCGCATTGAAATTTTGATATTGGTCCTATAAAGTCAGTTTATAATAATGTATTTTCACTTAGTGTTTTAACTTCGAATAGAAAACTAAGAACCATCGCAAATTGAAATTTCGGAAGTATGCATATATTGCTTGTTTTGTTTAGTTTGGCGAATTCAAGAAAATATAACAGCTAAATAATTCGGACAATGATTTTTAAATTATTCTTTCAATATCTTTGTACCATTCATTGTTTTGGCCTCATAAGTTGGTACTATTTTATTATATTATACTACTTATATTAAATTATATTTTCCCTTACGAGAGGAAATTCGAAATATCTCAGATTGTAAGTTTAAAGGATATACTAATAAGTTTGTTTACTTATTTACCGATTTTTTACGTCAATTTTCTTTTTAATCACACTCTCTCAAAACCCTTGTATTCTATAGTGGTTTAATCTAATCGTATTTTAACGCTGCTGCCCTTAATCATTTTTACTCGTTCGGTTTAATAAGGAACGTGAGTGAAAGTGGTGCTATTTTTTTGCATTGGTTAAACAGGTATTTGAAAGAAAAATTGATAACTGCTGATCCTCCACACATTAATTGACAAAGTAGTACAATTTTTTGTTTTCATTCTTCATTCAATTTTAGTTAAAATGTATTTAATTAGAACAAGATCTAGCATTTAATTTTATATTTTTTAAAATACAAATATCTGGCCATAATGTGCAAAATTATTACGTCAGTGTTTCTGTCGTGAAAATAGAGTAATCAGAGATTAATATAAGAATTATTTCCGAAGGAAAGATACTATTATAATGTATTTTTAATTTACATTCTGGGAGATATTATAATTTTAAACAATTTAGGGCATATTTAGATCATATTAGATCATTGCGCCGGGCTGAGTGGCTCAGACGGTTAAGGCGCTGGCCTTCTGACCCCAACCTGGCAGGTTCGATCCCGGCTCAGTCCGGTGGTATTTGAAGGTGCTCAAATACGTCAGCCTCGTGTCGGTAGATTTACTGGCACGTAAAAGAACTCCTGCGGGACTAAATTCCGGCACCTCGGCGTCTCCAAAAACCGTAAAAGAGTAGTTAGTGGGATGTAAAACAAATAACATTATTATTATTATTATTAGAGCATTGCCTCAGGTCTTATAGTCGTTGTTGTTGTTATTATTATTATTATACTACTTAGTGTTGGCAGAATGTATTCAGGGCATATTCATATGAACCCACTGTCAATGTTCGTACGTATATCGCTGTTAACCACTCGTCCACCAGGAGGCATCACGGCCACTCGCGTGAGGTTTGCTGTAGAGCACGCTCGTCGTTTTGTGAACAAGAAGTAAGGAGAAAATAATGCCGTAAAACAATTAAATGTACTCCCCTAATTATTTCCCACCAATTTAGAAGTTACTGCTTTACTATACGTATACACGCAAGGACAAAGAAGAATATTTCCATAACGCGAATGTTCTACCAACTCTGTGTACGGCAAGTAACACAGAATAGCAGATGAGACAAACTTCGTGCCAGACGTTTATGCATCATGAATATTGTAATGTGACAACGACTGTGTATCCAAATCGTTACTTGGTCAAGCTAGGAGTGTACGGTTTCGTCGGTTTCTAGATTTTAATGACGCTGGTATATTATTATCCTGCAGAAAGAAAACTAATTTCTCTCGAACAAAATAAGGATGGGTCAGATCAACAGGTTGTTTGGGTTTGTCATGTGAATAGCTCAATAAAAAATATAGTTTTAGACGTCCCACAAACGATCTGTGTCTTTAGTAAAAGAAATTACGACGTGTTTGCAAAAGACAACAGTGTTCCGAATTCTGTGAAAAACTCACTCATAAATAATATCGTTATCAATAGGTTCTGAATAGGGTGCTTGTAATGGTGGGTCTGAATGTCCTTTTATTTCGGTTCGGATTTTATGAAGCTAGTGGTCTCTAATGCAGTATTCTCTTACGATGTTTTATTCATTTGAAGGTACTTTTTACCAACTTGATGATGATGACGATGGTGATGGTGGTCTTTAGTGCTTATTTTGAGTATTTCTGAAGTTACTGGGGCCACCAATTTCTTTCAAGCGAATGTGTCTACCCGGGATCGTCCAGGTTCGATCCTCGATCATCTGAGTGGAGAGTCTGTAACTAAGCCACTACTAACCACTCCCCTGATGATGATGATGACGATGATGATGATAATGTTTGTCGTTTGGGTCATCAGACCAGCTCTCCATGCCACCCTCTCCTATCCTAACTTTAGCTAATGTATCCTACATCTACCTTAATCTACTTTCCATATTTATGCGTGTTTACTACTACTATTCTGGGTATCTCAAGGTGTGTGTTTTCATTTTAATTTCTATTTCTAGTCAGATTTCACCGCATCATTCTCCTCCCAGCATCTCGATTCATTTGCCCTTCGTTTGTGATGCAATCTACTCATCTCACCCTCAGCGTTCTACTGTAATGCCACATTCCAAACATGTATATTATCTTCCTTTCATACACTGCCACACTCTAGGCACAACTATTCAAAAGCATCTTTGTAATTCCTATATCAATGTTCGAAGTGAAGCACATTTCTTTTCTTAAGATAGATCGTCCTCGGTTGTGCTATTCTGCATGTTAAAGCTAGTTACGGAGTAAGTATTTTTTGCACCGAGCGAGTTGGCCGTGCGCGTAGAGGCGCGCGGCTGTGATCTTGCATCCGGGAGATAGTAGGTTCGAATCCCACTATCGGCAGCCCTGAAAATGGTTTTCCGTGGTTTCCCATTTTCACATCAGGCAAATGCTGGGGCTGTACCTTAATTAAGGCCACGGCCGCTTCCTTCAAACTCCTAGGGCTTTCCTATCCCATCGTCGCCATAAGACCTATCTGTGTCGGTGCGACGTAAAGCCCAAGCAAAAAAAAGTATTTTGCATTTCTCGACGAGTAACAGTTATATGTGCTTGGAAACCTGCGAGTAGACTGTACATTTTGATAGCAACTTCAGTTATCAACTCCGTAAAACGTCACGGATTAAATAAGCCGTAAGAAACTGTGTCGTATTGTTTTCTTTAAGAGAGTCCAACTCCTTGGTTGATTTGTCAGCGTCGATACATTCGCTTCTGAGGGCCTCGTGTTTGATTACTGAACGGTTCTGGTAGTTTAACCACGTCTGCTTATTTCCTCTGATTTGCAGATTGGGTGTTTGTCCCAATGCGAACTTCTTCATATGGCCTGCACAGAACTCGCCATACTACCAACCTCTACATACATTTGGCATCATAAAGAGCATCGGAGCGTACAAAAGGGCCAAGTCTAAATCTGCGAAACTATTCGCATTCGCGACTACACCGGAATGTGAGAAAAGCATAACATAGTGTGCTACGTGGGATGTGAAGGAGCAATACCCATCAGTTTACTTACATGTCGTCACCTCCTCCCATCATTCAGAAAGCTCAAGCCGTTGTTCTTCTCTCACAGAAGTAATTCCTTCCAAATAACAACAATTGTTGGGCTGCAATTCGACACCCATCGGCGTGATTTTCTTCTGAGATAAATATATGATGCCGAACAGTGTTAGGGTGTTTTGTGTTCTCTCTCTCACTCTAAGTGTTGTATAAATATGATGGTCACGTCATGCCAACGGCAATTCTCCGTAATAACCCTCCCATTTCGTGTGTGTGTGTGTGTGGGAGGGGGGGTTGGGGGAGGGGCAAGGCCATGGCTAGAGACTGTTAGTTCGATCCCCAGCTCGTTCTCTCTAAGATCGACACAGTTAAATTTATCGTGTATGAAACTACGTCCATTTGAGCACAATATGAATAGATAAGTAAATAAATAATAAAAAAACAGGCTGTACACAATAATGGTAAAGACGTCAGGAAGCAGGACGTCTCAATTTTCGCTTCAATCTCGATCAAGGATTTTATTCTTAGTCAGTATATTTCCATGATTACAACTGAGAAGATATTTGATACGAAAGGCAACGAGGCTGTAAAAGCAAAAGAGCGCAGTTTGAAAATCGTGACTCAGAACATCCCAGTAGGTATCTGAAAACATGATCCCGTGTAGCTATAAACTTTCATTTCGTCGTTCCGTCTACAAAAACCACTATGTGATAATATTTCGGGTTTGAACTCTGACCAGAGAGGTTCTCTCATCTAAAGTTCAGTATTACATGAACTCCGACGAATTTTCGTTGTAAGTGATACATGTGCTGCGGGTCAGTATTTCTCCCCTCAGCATTGTGCCTGTATTTCGACGCGCAACGACAATTTGGTTAATAGTGGGTTACAACCCGACAGCAATCTGAAGACTATTTTCCATGCTTTCCCATTTTACATTGGGCAAATGCAAAGGCTTTATTTTAAGAAAATTGCCGCTATTCCTAGCCCAAACTTGTCCATCTCACAGGAAACCTACCTGATTAGGGTTCCCGTACCATTTTCTTAAAAATTCAGGATATTTGATGCAGCAAGTCTGTACATATCTTTTCATATTTACCCCCCATTTCAGAGACAGATAATATTAACGATTTTATTTCAGTATTAATAGCACAACAAAATAATATTAAACTGAATTTATTTTGTACAGTTACACATTTATGCCGAACGGAGTGGTCGCGTGTCTTAACTCGCTACGGTTTTGTCCAAGCTGTGCATTCGGGAGACGAGTTTGTTCGAACCCGTCTATCGGCTGTCCTGAGAATAGTTTTCTGTGGTTTCTCATTTTCACTTCAACAAATTCCGGGACAGTTCCTATGCATAGGTCATAGCCGATTTCTTCCACCTCTTTACCCAATTTCATTTTCATTACATCCTTAACTGAGCTTGGAGTGGGGAAGGGAATTTGAACCCGAAAACATGCAATATAATTTCATCTGAAGTCATCCCTAACCCCGTATCAAGAAAGGGTACTAAGGGATAGACATACACGCATTCTTTCTGTTTACGTTGCTCTTCTGAGTACTTGTCAGATCGTGAAATATTTGTTAATATTACTTCTTTATTCGTGAGGTAATAAAAATATGCAACAAATGTCATGTTGTCATAATTGTATTGCAACGTTAACATTGCTTTATTTGAAGTCACATATTCCTTTATTGAATAGATTGAAAAACGCAAAGAAAATAAAATACAAGCTTAAACAACAGCACTAACAACGCAAGGAATGGCAAAGAATAAACGAACTTGTAGCGTTATCAGTACGTATGAATTCATAATCAAGCATACAGAAAGGACTAATCAAGCTTCTTGTAACTACAGAAGCAAGTCACAAACTCTGTGATAATTAATCATTCTACACTACTCTTTTCCAGAGAAAGTTGATAAGGATTTTAATTGAATGTGACTGTTTCAGTTTAAGTAAATAACTAACCGCCAAATTATGTGCCTTAACATTTTCCCCGTGTTAGTAAACATTCAGAACATTTGCAAAAATTAAATATTTTAGGCGAAACAACTTTTTCGTAGCTAAAATTCGAGATAATTTCGGTATTTTTGGACATATGGCAACACTATCTCGGTTCGTGTGTCGCTAAAAGAATTACAAAGAAAATCCCGATGATTTTGTGATAAACAGAAAGCTTGGTCAACATCTCATTTCTTACAGTTTTTAACTGACTAAGGGTTTGTTCTGCTATATGGTTATCTTTGTCACTGCTAACATCTTGAGCGGGACGTAGTAGCAGCGGTCATCGTCACTGGCTTCTCTCCAAGATGACCACAGTTCGAATTTCGGCCAATGCGGGGATTATTCGAAATGAAAGTGATATACTTGTGATTCGGATTCCACATGAAATGCAGGGCCTGTGACTATGGTCATTATTAGGGCTCGGATGTTTAGGAAAAGTCATCGTTTTTTTTTTGTCTCTATTTTCTTGCCTGATTGGATTTCGGTGCAAATCAGGTGATTATCGTAACAATTAAGAAGTGATTTTTATTTGTCATATAAACACATATTTTGGCTATTTTTGTCATAAGGTCATATTTTGAGCTATTTTCGTAGAAACGTCATATTTCTCGTCATATTTCGGCGACAGCTGAAGGTAGCTGTGGAAAATCATCTTCAACTTACCGAATGCGAACTAGTGTTCACCAAACTGCTTATCGGTATCACATCTGTAGTTAATACACGTTGAATAATCTGCCTGTTCTGAAGGTTTCATCATTGATCCAACAATTAGATTTGAGACCAACGAAAACCAGCCGGAAGAGGTCGATGCAGAAAAAAGAAGAATTTATGAAGAAACGGCGGACTTCTACAAGCAAAAATATAAGCTCTCATCCATTTCTGTAATCGGCTTGATGTTAGGTGCTCGAGGAACAATACCTGCATTTTTTGTCAACTTCTGCAATACCTTTGGGCTAAATAGAGATTTTATCTATAACATCGCCATTACCACACTCAAGAAGTCCATCATGATCTTCAAGAACCATGCTTGCGGACCTCAAATAAATGTTTGACATGCCTCACTCGACTGCCTACATTTAACATCATACGAACACATTATCTATTGTATCCACATCCATTATTGTTGTGAAGGTACTCTTTGTCTTTGGGCAACCTGCAGCTGTTGCAGGAAGATTGTATAATAATAATAATTTCCAACAGTTTGTCAGAAAGTCTGACATATATTAAGTCCAACTTTGGAATTACAATATATCCAGTGCAATTACTCGTTTAGGAGCTGCTAGCTTAGAAACTCATGCAAGTACTGAAATTGTGAGAAGTGTTGAACTTTCAGTACAACAATCACATGGAATAGTTGGCGACAGTGTAAAGCGGAAACTTCAAAACGTGCTTAATAGAAATGACGGTTTTTGCGTGTGTGCAAGATAAATGATGTTCTTAGAGCAGAAGGTACCAGTACACTTCAAGATGAGTGCATACTCGACAGTAGTGGTTTAATATTATTTAAATATGCAACAATAACGTCTTGTGACGAAGAAAGGAGCTTCTTTCCTTACAAGAATGTGTTAAGTGATAATCGGACGTCTTTCTCGTCTGATGCTTTGAAGATGAATCTTTTCATACAATTTAATTGCACCCGCGGAGAAGAATGAAAAAGCTATGCGAGTTTACGCAATACGCCCTGCCGCCCTACCATAATGTATTGAAAGACACCTACTTAATTCGTTTTGTGGTGCTCAGTTTAAACCTTACCGCATTTTAGTAACATTAATGAAATCTGGGCCTAAACTTTCCAAAACATTTTTTAAAAGTAGAGTGATTTCTAGTTTTTTTTCTTATTTCAAACCACCAATGCAGGGTGAAAAATTGTTTTGACTTCTAAAATGTTGTGTAATCTGATAATGTTAGCAAACTTACTAATTTATCGGTATGTAGTCACAAATCAAATCAAAGACAATAGACTGTGAATAACTGCTTAACATGCATGTTCAGAAAATGAATATGAAAGTAAGAATAAAGAATTTAGTTAACAAATATGTATCAAAGGAATTGCCGTTTCGATTTATAACTTATTTTCAAATGACCAGATTTAAATTACTCATTTTCGGATCATATTTTGTAATTTTTAGGTCATATTTCGTCACTTTTAAGGTCATATTTGCTTGCTTATTTGGGCTATTTTTAGGTCTTAAACATCCGAGCCCTAGTCATTATATATGACATCATGCAAGACTAGAAGATGTTAATAATGATGATTTCACGTCCCATCAACTACTCTTTTACGGTTTTCAGACACGCTAAGGTGCCAAAATGTCATCCCTCTGGAGTTGTTCTAAGTGCCGGTAAATCTACTGACACAAGGCTGACGCATTTGTCAAATGTTAGGACCGAAGCCACCGACATGGGCTCAGAAACCGAGAACCGCCTGAATTAGTCAACCCGACAGATTACTTCTTTTAGTATCCTGAACCCTTTCTTCTGCCATGTCCAAAGATAATCTATACCTAAAGTCGATGATTTGTCAGGTTTCTCCCGATCTCTTCCTTAAGCTGCTTCAGTATTGTGTTTTCAGTATCGTGTTTTAAAGTCGTGAGATCTTTTGGTGTGATAGTCCTCTAATTTGTCCATTTTTTGTACGTCTACTTTCAAAATAAAATTTTCGAAACATGAACATGATTCGCCACCACATCATAATTTTACATCAGTATTTTATTTTCAAATCTTTGAAACCGCCTCAGTCTTTCCGAGATAGTATCGTACACATGGTTTCAAGATCGTGGGCCGATTGCGATCGCGGTCGAGGTGGTTATTTTATGACGGGAAGGTAGTATTGTCGTCACTCCATATTGTAATTAGTGACATATTTAAGACCACTAGTGGAGCACTCTGAGTCATACGGACAAAATTAACTCAGTCTTAGGAAACCGTCAAGTAGAGTTGCGCTTCGCTCCTAGATGGCAGGGCGATCGGAACGTCAAAATTACTGCACAGGCCATCTAGGTAGCATCAGTTCACGATGTATGAAAACTTCTATCTGAGCCGTTCTTCTTCTTCTTCTTATAATAATAATAATAATAATAATAATAATAATAATAATAATAATAATAATAATAATGCCGGGCTGAGTGGCTCAGACGGTTAAGGTGCTGGCCTTCTAACCCCAACTTGGCAGATTCGATCCTGGCTCAGTCCGGTGGTATTTGAAGGTGCTCAAATACGACAGCCCCGTGTCGGTAGATTTACTGGCACGTAAAAGAACTCCTGCGGGACTAAATTCCGGCACCTCGGCGTCTCCGAAGACCTTAAAATGTAGTTAGTGGGACGTAAAGCAAATAACATTATTATTATTATTATTATTATTATTATTATTATTATTATTATTATTATTATTATTATTAATAAATAATAAATAATAATTTACTGCCCAATATGATTTTCAACTCTGAAAGTGAGGTTAAATAGGACAAAGTAATGCTTGCAAATAAGTAATTAGCAACTATTTATCTTGTAAATATTCTTGCTATTTATGCCCTATTTAAGAAAGCTCTTCTTCATTAACAAACATTATGGGGGTCTTAATTGATATGACCCTGCCTGATAGCATTTATTTGCAAACTCGCGAACCTGGTATTGACATCATATTTAGCAATGTTTAATCGTCCTTTTCAGGGTTGTTTAGCCCGTAAGATGCCTATAGAGTTACTTTCGAAACTTGTGTACACTGTGATGCTTGCAGTAAATAGGACAGTACCAAAATTAATCGGAAGTGTACTCTTCTACTTACTGTTTGTCAGAAGGTTTGAATTGCTCCATACTAAGCTTCCTTCAAAATGCTGCTATAACAAGCAGACTGGATTTTGAGCACCAAGTTGGTCTTTCAAGGTAAGATCTCGAAGTTTACGATCTCTTACCCGGATACTTTTATTATATCATTTTCATTGCATCGTTCAATACCATCGCATCTTTTCCTTCGACACCCCCTCACTAGTGACATCTTCGATAGTCGAAATTCAAGAGTCTCTTCAATTTTAAAATGGAGATAATCTCTCTCTAAATTATACAAGATTTTAAAACAATCCTCATTATGTAAATACGTTATTACTCCAGCATAGTGCCAACTACTCCGGTAATTTATCAGTAATTTCGGTACAGTCATAGTTTATTTTAACTAATTCCTTGTATAAAACACAATCATAAATGTCTCAGTGAGTTAGTTGTTAATTTAGAGGATTCTTTCGAACTATTTGGGCATTTCTTCTTGAAATTCAAGAAAACACACGGGTAACACATTAAATAACCTAGTTCATGAAGGAGAAGCACAACTTTCATATTTCTGGAAGGAAGACTACGAGATTAGATCATTCGAGGAATAACGGAACGGGGCTGTAAAGCCACGAAAGTCTGAAAATGGTAAAGTAAAGAAAGTCTTCTACACCTCGCAAATGTAGAACTATTGGTGTTGGGAAACAAAGTTAACGAAGGCAGGTCGGACTGGAAATGTGACAAGAAGTGTGGTATTTTTAAGTGGTACACATGTCTGATTCAGCTGGGAGACTATATTCCTAAATCTCTCACGCAAAGCTATTTTGTGATTCACTCTGAAATTGCTAACTTACGATTAATGTTCCATCCAAAGGATCGATGGAAAACTGATAGCTGACTTCCAGCTGTCTACACGCTGAAACTTTTAAAATCCGAGAGATTTTGTTTATTCAATCTATCTTCCTCTATCTCTAGTTAAACTTAAAATTTATCGGAAATGTCAAATTGTGTACTGCTACTAAATGTCTTAGTTCGTTTAGCGTAAATAATATACAGTAATTGCATGACTTTGTTTCCCTCAATCTTACCATTTATACAACGGACTAGTGATGGTCAAGGGAGTAGGGGATCGAAATGTCTTTGGTTTCAGGGCTTGTTATTTATGTGGAATCCTCTCTTACTAGTGCGCAAGTGCCCTGCACGTAGTAAACGTATGGGTGTCGTTATTGTTGCAGGAAGCGCAAAGAGACGGGCGAGGAGTATCTCCAGGGGCAGGCGCTCACGTCTCGTTCGGGCACTCCGCTGGCCCGCATGGCGGACATGCCATCCGCCGAAGTCGGGGGCGGCGCTGAGGAGAGCTCTTGGAGGGCCTACTACGAGCACCCATTGACTGCTGCCACCACAGCCATGTTGAATATCAGTGGCGCCGGGGCGGACGACCAGAGCCAGGGCATGAGCTTCATCTACGAGTGCTACAAGCTGCCACAGCAGCTGAGCGATAAGGACAAGCTCGCTGAAATTTGGCCGTGAGTAACTAAACTCGCGTAGACTAGCTCTGTTTGGGAGAAATGTCCTTTACTTGTTTAATTTGATCTAATATATGAACTTTGTGTCCCCTACACTATCCTCTCGGTTTCTACTTATTATTTTATTCCTACTTTAGTTTTAAATTACTGTTGACTAGCGAGTGTAATAGCTGAATGACTTCAATATCTCCACCTAAGTAGACGTGGCTTGAATCATAGGCACTCAAAGTGAAATTTTCGAAATGAAAATTCACATCGCAGTGGTTATGATAGCACACTTGAAACTGTACGTCCCGTGGGTTACACCTTAAATCAATAAACACATTAAAACTTTCCCTATTATTTAAACTAAAATTGACCTAAAATTGTTATTTTCGAAGTATCCCACTCAGTACTGCAATTTATGAAAATCTAATTGTAACGGAATATGAGATTACTTCATTTTCCATTCCCCTGAAGTATAATTTACTTATCTTTTTCTAGAATGTATTGAGTGAGAAATCCATCATACGATCACAATACATTCAATTTAATTGTCTATTTCTTTCAACAACAAAATCAACTCAGAGGATTAAAATTAGACCAAAAAAAATATTTGTCCAAAATGTAAATCGTAATTAAATTAGCTTTTAAACTTTCATATAATTTCTAGTAACAAACTGTCATTCACATTTTTTTTTGAATGCCTCTTAAAGAATTGGTCACATGAGGGACTTGAGATTTCGAAAGAGCCATTAGATAAGTTATTTGGGAACGGGTTAAAGGTGAAGTCTTGAAAGATTTATAGTTGTTAACTGTTGGTGATGCTAGTAATGCCATTCCTTATGCAGCCAATCCCTGCTATGAATGATGTGAAAATGTTGCTCATAGGGTCAGTTGGTGCATGTATTTCAGTGGGCGTGGCAGACTGATATGTAATAGCAACTTCTAGCTCGGTGAGGAAAGCAACGTGAAAATACCTATTATTATACTCATTTCCCTAGTATGCCTCTTCAGTAATGCCTAGGCCATCTATGACAGCTGATGGCGGATCTGTTGAGGATCTAACCAGCCTTCGGGCTGAGGACTAATACATACATACATACATACAACTATTGGTAGTCGTTTGGTTATGAGCATATTACCAGTACAGTTCAGGGAAATGTAAAATGTTATTTTTAGCTTTATATAAGGTTGGAGTTACAGTCGTTTGCTCATATTTATCCAATACCTTTCATTTGATCAAACTGTCACCAAAGAGGAATAGGAATGAAATGGATAGTTGTAGTGTCGTAGCGTTCGGAAATTGGTAGAAAATATCATTTCATTGTTTTATTTATTTATTTATTTATTTATTTATTTATTTATTTATTTATTTATCATTGTACGTTAATCTGAAAAACAAATACACATCGGCTGTGTGGCGTAATTGTTCGCCCTCTCTTAATTTAATTTGTGGGGTGGAATACCAACGCAATTTGTTATTCTACAGTTTTTGAATGTAAGAGACCTATGTCAGTAAATTTACTGGTTCATTAAAGAACATATTTTCAGTGCAAAATTCCGTAGATCTGACGTGATGGGACGTTGATTACGTATTATTATTATTATTATTATTATTATTATTATTATTATTATTATTATTATTATTATTATTAAGCCTCCGTGCTCAGACTGCAGCGCGTCGGCCTCTCACCACTGGATACCGTTGTTCGAATCCCGGTCACACCATGTGAGATTTGTGCTGGACAAAGCGGAGGCAGGACAGGTTTTTCTCCGGGTACTCTGGTTTTCCCTGTCATCTTTCATTCCACCAACACTCCCCATTCTCATTTCACAGCATCTATCAGTCATTAATAAATCACTTGGGAGTGGCGACCCGTCGTACTAATAGCCTATATCTGCTTCATTGATTCTATCCCTGACCTGGTCAATGACTGGAAAACGGGTTGTAGGTTTTCTTTTATTATTATTATTATTATTACTATTATTATTATTATTATTATTATTATTATTATTATTATTATTATTGGTTTTATATGTTTAGTTCAGATCTAAGGCTGCACGGTATCGTTAATTACGTACAGGACAGCTCGGTTGCCCAATTTTCAGAACTATTCTCTGGATAGGAAGATATCTCTGATTGGATTCCAAGTCGTACCCTTCCATTTTACCTCTAACAAAAATGTACCTGGTATGTACTTCATGAACTCTGCATGAAATCTGCAGTTAGGGCTCTTACGTAGGGAAGTTTCGAGCTAAGCCAAAGGCCTGGTCACTGCTCATTTTGGAAAGTGTGTGCGTGTGTCGATGGGGCCATGCTACGCAATGCGTGTAGAAGCCCTCGGCCACCAGGTTGATGATTGACAGCGCTTCTTGTTGAGTGGGAAACGCAAGAGTACACCTGTAGCCTGCAGGGGATTATCATTGTATTGGCAATCTTGCGGTCTCAGTGTCATGGTCCAAGCTACATTCCTTCGCACGCTCGTTCTCTCAGCTCTATCCGACTTGCTCCTTTTGCTCTGTAATTGTTGTGTGTTCTTTGCACTCCCGCAAATATTGTATATATACTTTTCTATAATCAGCTGGCCTTCAACTGATAGATCACAAACATCAGCACAGTGCGGTTATGTTTGTTCGTTTTACCCACTCTATTACGTGCTAGATTTATAGTAAACACACTGAATTTTCAGCAGGATATTATTAGTTTGATATTTAAAAAAATCTCAATGAAATGTATTGTTAGTAAGAACCAGCCTTAATTAGAACCTGCCAATTAAATTATACCTAGTCTTCTTCTTCTTTTCCTGCCGCTTTTCCCACACCTGTGGGGTCGCGGGCGAGAATTGCGTCGCACATGTGGATTTGGCCCTGTTTTACGGCCGGATGCCCTTCCTGACGCCAACCCTCTATGGAGGTATGTAAGCACTATTGCGTGTTTCTGTGGTGGTTGGTAGTGTAGTATGTTGTCTGAATATGATGAGGAGAGTGTTGGGACGGACATATACACCCAGTCCCCGAGCCAGAAGAATTAATCAGAAGCGATTAAAATCCCCGACCCGGCCGGGAATCGAACCCGGGACCCTCTGAACCGAAGGCCAGTACGCTGACCATTCAGCCAACGAGTCGGACAATTAAATTATACCTAGTGTGTGCTGTTAATTTCAAATTTTATCTCATTAGATGACCCACTCACAATTTCTCTGTGCAATAATTACTGCGATTACCGGGCGAGTTGGCCGTGCGCGTAGAGGCGTGCGGCTGTGAGCTTGCATCCGGGAGATAGTAGGTTCGAATCTCACTATCGGCAGCCCTGAAGATGGTTTTTCGTAGTTTCCCATTTTCACACCAGGCAAATGCTGGGGCTGTACCTTAATTAAGGCCACGGCCGCTTCCTTCCAACTCCTAGGCCTTTCCTATCCCATCGTCGCCATAAGACCTATCTGTATCGGTGCGACGTAAAGCCCCTAGCCAAAAAAATTACTGCGATCGTGTTTTCCCTACCATTTTATTTTAAAAGAATAAGATGTCGCTGAAGTATTCGTAGTCTGTTTGCTGAGTAACAGTAAAATAATCAAAATGAATGATCTCACGGCTGGAGAAATAAAAGTCGTGAATTTTCCCTAATTTAATTTAGGAAAAAATAAAAATAGTAGTGTTTTTTCATTTGTTCAGAAAATAAATTGAAATATTACAATTCTGATTAGACCTACCCATAATCATTTCGCCGCGTCACCTTATAGCATGCGCCCTCAATTTCTCTTGTTAAGACGTATTACGTGCATCAACAAACATTCCTGTACGTTTTGGGTAGTGTAACCGTTATCTTTCATTCTGGAGATGGTGGGTTCGAACCCATTGACGGCATGCCTGAAAATCGTTTTCCTTGGTTTTCCATTTACACACTACACTACTCCCTGTAGCCATGGTTGCTTCCTTCCTAGGCCTGTCCTACCACATCGTCGCCGTTAGACCTGTCAGAGTCGGAGCGACGTAAAACCAGTAACTAGTATTGGGTCCAAGAGAACTCACATGAAACTTTCGTTACGAAACCAAAAGCTGACAATTTCTTCTTCTCTCTAATAATAATTTTCTGAAACAGTCTTCAGTCTTTGTTCCAGCAACCATAAGAACATTTACTCCGTCGATTAGAAGAGCAAATAAACTGGACAACTTCAGTTTGTTCAAGGTCTCATTTCTGTTGATAGAATGGTAAGTTACGAAAGGAAAGTGTAAGTGTGAAAATCACTGGTGAGAAAGTGATGGTTAATAGTAGTTAGTTGCAGTCTCACAAAAGGGTACAGTAGTTACACTTTCCTGGAAAACTATTATTCGTCCTTAGGTTATAAAGTGCGCGTTATAGCTCATAAAATTAACAATCCATGACCGTAAATACAGACTTCTTGTAACACTAAGTCTAGACTATTCATAGACTTGCTAAGTATTTACAGTTTTCTCTTCAGTGGATATAGGTGGATGAGCTAATTCTTCATTTCTGTAGTATTCGCTACATTGATTACTTCAGGAAACCTTCCTTTTAAAGAAATATGTTCCCTGTTATGTTCTGCGTTGAGTTAAGACGTCGGCGATAAATAATACATTAAGTAATTCAGTTATTCATAGAACATTATCCAGGAAATGTGTTCAAATTAAAACTGAGAATATTTCTTCAGATTATCGTAAGAAACTGACTAGGAATCTCCCACCTGGCGACAGCCCATAATCCAGATCAGTGGTGACCGATTATTTTGAATTAATTTCGCGAATACTTCAATAGTCTTAAATAGTTCATGGACCCTTTGTTGGTGAATTATACTGGTGTATAAATATTAGTTGATTGTGAGACCAGTCTGTCGCTATAGTCCATTGACAAATCGAGTAATGGTGGGTTTCACCAAGGCAGTATTGGTGGTGAAATGAACTAGTTTACTTTCATTCACAAGTTAGTAACAACAAACATATTTTATATTGTTAACTAGGAAATAAGGATCCAATAAAGTAACTAATAATAGACCAGAGCGTTTTCGCATGCATCATCTTTGTAATTACGTGTGGTACAACGTCACGCAAGTGACATGTGACGTCATGAACTTATTGTAATGCGATACTGATACCCATCATCACCTGAGGCTATGAGGGGCCCTCCCTAGCCGAGCATACGATGAAAGGGATGAGGCAGACAAAGCAATGGGGGCAATGGATGTCAGCACTACTCTCAACGGATGGAACAAATTCCCCTGTAAGCTTCCTGAGAAGGGATGGGATGACACACTCTTATGTCCCTCAACAGTTTCCAGGTGCGAATTGTCTAAGCGGCCTGATTTTTACGACCTGTTTCACATCAATTGTTTCCTTCTGGCGATTTTGATCATCATTCATATGTTTACAACCAGAAGATGGTCATATGTAACTACATCAGTCTACGTCAGATTTCGCGTGTGAATTAAAGCAAAGTCTCTCGACTAAGAATGAAGTTTACGACCATTATTCCGTTAAGAGAGTAGTGTATTGAAAACAAACATATACCTAGCCATCAATTACGTTATGCCTCATATTTTCAGTCCTCAAGTAACTTATTTTAAAATTTCAAATAATTTTCCATGTGATCAATTCAGTGGCTGTAAAATACTAGAATAGCATATTAGTATTACTATGTACCACCTACGTGCAAATCGTGTTTTAATAATTTCTATTGGTGTGTCACATTCGTGAAAGGAATAAACACTTCACCTGTCTATACATCATGAAATATAAATAGTCATCAAATTACGTTATTGTAGTTTCCTAAGCAACTAAATCATTTCGTCAGCTTACATGATCCAGGTGTAGCCGCAAGGTTAAGTGGTTATATCGCATTAAAATCGCCGCTCATTTGAGGTTACGCTCTCTTACTTCCGCATTGAAGTCTCTGCACATCGGAGTCGAAAACACACGTAAGATTTGTCAAGTTTTACTAGGTCAGTCAGTCAGTCATCATTGATTTGTACTTAGAACTGTCGCGCAGGTTTTCTGATTCCCATTCAGTTGTTTACATAGTACCTGTATTTTTAAAATGATTTCAAAGAATTAGGAAATTTATCAAACACTTCTCTATGTAACTTACCCCATTCCCCATTTCCCTTTCCAAAACATGGAAATCTCCCCAATTTGTCCCCTTAAATTTCAACTTTATCTTCCTATCAGGTTGTTTGAATATTTTGATATTATCACATTCACATTACCTTCGACTTTCGTATTATAATCTGTTAATGGGCGATAGTAGGCTGTGTTACTAGAAAATGTAATTTACTTACCACATATAGATAATTCCGAGTTAAACCGTTTTTATGCAGTGTACCTTGACTAACACTTCAACAACCCCCTGTGGGTGGGGGACGCACACGAAGAATACACCCACGGTATCCCCTGCCTGTCCTAAGGGGCGACCAAGGGATGATCAAATTAGAACCATGAGACTACTTGTGATTAGTACCACTACGCGGCGAACACCATGGGTCGCCATTACTTGCGCGTAGTACCACTATGTTAGGTACAAAATAGGTTTGTGATTAGTAGCAACAGAGTGCGCTGTCGGCTTTTACAGTACCTGTTATTAGTACCACTATATGAGCGACACGATGGTTCTGGCTTGCCTATGATTAGTACCCATTATGTGAGGAACACCACGAGATAGTACAAGTCTCTTGTTAATGTGATGAATACCATAGGTTCGCGTTGACTGTAAATGGCAGCACAATGTGTGAAACACCATGGGTCTGTGTTTCACGTGCAGATTTCATTACCTGTGAGTAGTACCATAATGTGTGGAATACCGCGAGTTTACGCTACTTTTTATTAGTATAGCAACATGACAAGTACTATGATTCTACTTTCCTAGCGATAAGTGCCATTAGGAGGGGTCGATGACTTGGATTTGGGACCCCTTTAGACTACAAGAATCATCGATTCAGTATTGTGCTATAGAAGCAGTCCCTTGGTCAGTAATACTATTGTTTTACGTCAGTTTCTGTGAATGTGAGGCATTGCGGGTCGGATCCACTGATTGTTTTAATTTCATATCCATCCATCCATCCATCCATCCATTGTCCTCACGTTTTGAATTCTGGTCAGTGGAGGATTTTGTACTTTTAATTTGTCATTACGTTTCGTCTCATTTCGTACCATAAGGGGGCCGATGACCTAGATGTTAGGCCCCTTTAAACAAGCATCATCATCATCATCATCATCATCACTTCAACCTCCGGACCTTACAGGTAGTGAGTGAAGCGAGACCTTGATGTCGAAGTATACTGCCTCTCTTTTGGTTTATAGTAGCTACCACATTATTATTTCCTATCTTCTCTTATTGGCTCTACGTTGTAGTGACATATTTGAGACCCATATGCTTCTTTAGTTTCTTTCGTATAACAAGATGTCTTATTTTGATCGTTGTCACTTTCCAGTACGACCATCTTTGTTAACTTTGCCAAAAGCCAAAGTAAATGTTGAATATCATACATTAAGTTGACGGAAGCTGAAGTCAGACTGCATTGTACGTAGGGTCATCACCAGATAGTGTAATTTTTCCAATCACTCGTTGAGAGAAGATAGTTCAAGCAGTCTTCTCTGGGATAACTTTCTTATTAATACTTCAGTTAATTGCCCTAACTAAAGAAGTTATTTCAGTCTAATGTTAACAATTGTGTCTGTCAGAATTTGGGTTCACAAGAGCTCTGTGACGTTCCGGAGACTAACGACGCGAAGTTGTCGTATTCAAACTCCCTCAAATGTTACAAACCTCAATCGGGATCGAATTCCTTATCTTCGGAACTAAAGGAAAATAACTAACCACCTGCGTAGATGATGTCGGTTCCAATCTGTTTATTGCACCACGTTCTGGGGAGGACTCTTATCTACAATTCTAAAATTTTAATGAATTAAGTTAACACTGAGGTTTGACTGTAAAAATATGATAATATTAAATCCATCTGTTAATTCTTACAAATGTCACAATTTCGTCATTTTTATGATTTTTACACTTACTTCTCGGGTTTATTATATACGACTGACGCGCCTTCACAGACACAAGACGGATTACTGTAAGTGAAGAGGTAGTAGATGGGAGTGAGAAAATTCCTCCTCGATGAGAACCAGATCTGGATTTAAGACACTATGACTGCACTAGTTTTTCTGCCTGTCTCATGCAGACTCATGCATAATGACGTTTCACCCCTTCTGTTTAAAACCGGTCAGGAAACAATATAAGATACTGGATAAAAGCTAGAGTAGCTTTCCATATGGCAGTCAACCTGCCAAGGCCCATCACATAGTGTTGGTTCAGTGAGAACGACATACGCAGGTTTGTCTTCCTTTATTTAAAATATGGTTCGCAAACTTCGTAAGGGGTAGGTAGGTAGATAGTCATGCGAAAGGTTAAATTCAGTCTTCTTCTAAACGTGGAATGGATATAGTAAGGTAGCGTTCATTTGAAAGTGGCACGAAGGACCAGTTCGCGATATACTATCTGCAGGTAGCCAGATCCAGTGATGCTACTTTAAAGAGTGCCTTTTGAATATTTTTAACTGTTTATTCAGAAGGTGGTGACAATATAATTAAGTTTTAACAAGTAGTTGACTGGTATATGATCAAATATGTGGTCTTGTTTATATTAGCGTGTGTTACTAGAATTGCTTTGTGTTTTTTGTTGATGTGTGACTAATTTTGAAATTACGTAGAAAACCAGCATTTACTTCGAGTGAACGTGTGATACTACCTGATGGCATTAATAGGATTTGAACCTAGGACAGTTAGCTATATTCCCAAGGTATATTAGTGGTTTCATATAACATATAGAGGGACATTCCTACTGGATTCTCACCAGGGTGACCGCGGCATGAATCGTCGTCAATAATGTGGCCTACACATGAGATTTTTAAATGAAAATTCGTATCCCTATGCTTCACTTTCCACGTGAAATTAGAGATCTCATGGCTACAGTATGATCGTGATATCAACAGTCACTTAAACTTAAAAACTTACTTTTTCATCTAACACTTAATATATAGGCCTAATAAGGCAGAAGACCTCAAATAAAAACTGTGATATTTCAGAGGTCCCTTTAATTGGTATGGACCTGGTTACCAGAATTTTGTTCCACAAAAGCTTTTCAACGTACTGAAATCCACTGAAACTACCAACCTCATCCTTGATTGAATCTGCTGTTTTGGGAACTGAACAACAATGACTTACAGATGGCGCTAGTGAGGTCTGCATTTAGACCTCAAGAAATTGAACTGATTCTGTTTAATTCTGTTTGAACGTTACTATTTTTCTGTTTTATTGTCAATCAGTTTGAAGTATACACCCAAAGGAAGAAAACAAATTAGGACTCATTAATAAGATATACCACTGAGTAAAGAAAGTAATGGGCCTTGTAATATTAGAAAACGAAAGGCTCTTGAAGCCTTATCGACTATAATAATGTTATGGTTTTTACGTCCCTCTAACTACAGTACTTTTGGCTGTTTTCGGATAAGCCTTAAAAGCTATTATAACAGCTAACTCTGGGCCAAGCGTATGAAGAGTATAACAGAAAGGCCTGATGCCTGATTCGGTTATAATTTCCACAAGTCCCTCAAATTGTATGTCCATGAGGGGTCGGTTACATCTTTAAAGCATATAATCATATCTAGAGACGATTTCTTCCGAGAGTTTATTATGACATTGTAACTCATTAAACGACGAAATGTACGTAGTTTATTCCTCCCCCAGACTTTATTTTCTTAACTTCATAAGTAAATAATGAAATGAAAAATGTATTTTGGAAATACAGTATTTATATGGCAGGACGTGAAGAACGTCATCGCATGCACACCTTGATTTGATTGTAGGTTTTCTTTAAGGGAAATAGTTGTGTTGGGTATCTTATGAGTTATGAGTGATTGAAATAGGTCGCAGACCTGCTGTGAGTAATGTAAACACACTGTCTCGTGTGACCCTGTCATTATCTATGATTGTGAAATAAACAGTCAGCAGACTTTGTTATAATGGTGTCGAACAATTATAATCGTGAACAACAAATATTACAACTAATCTGTCGTTATTAGGTGCGAATGTAGCATTGTAATCCTCAAAGAAGAGTGTTTTTACTGTCTGAAACAGATCATTAACGGTCGGTAATGGTGTGCTTGCCAGCAGAAAGCATTGAACTCGTTCCTATAAATAGCTCCTTGGTATTTGACTCGTCTTGTCGGCAACAAACCGGTCCCTGCTTGATCAGACACGCCCTCCAGTTTCCTGTAGCCGGCAGCCCTTTAACTTCCGTATAGCCACGTGAAGTAGGGTTGGTATCCATGCCAGAACGGGGTTTGAAGTGGAACGTCTTTACTTGCGGCGCCAATATTTGCATACAGAACTCTTCATCTAGAGGTCGTTGCGACTTGGGTTAGGAATTTATTATCAGTGACTTCCTGGTGCTGCATTAATTATGAATGAGACTTTCTGATAGTAACCTCCTTGAGGACCATCTCTAAAATAATGATATAAATACCTTCACGGTCTCTAAGGAAATCAAATCTGAAACAAATCTCATACAAATAACTAGGCCTTAGTAATTCTTTTTGAAAAAAGTATCCTCGTTCAAAGCTGACAAAACTTAGATTGTCTAATATTCTTGTTACGTAACATATGAAAACCTGCGTGTTCCTGAAGCATTCTCGGCACGAAAAAGTGGACATAGAGCTGTACTTACGCGATTTGCAGTCTCTTAAAAAATAATAGTTTCTTCTGCCATCGTGTTCCTATACTGTTCCAAATCCTTCCATGTTAATCATTCGTGTATGTGTGAAATCTTGGACACTTGATCACTTCTTTCTCATGATTAGCTTGTTGCATAATTTACTTGCCTTCTTCTATGACTATATCGAATCTCATTTAAAATTCCCTAATGTACTGCGTAAATGAAATGTTCCATCAAGCAATGGTTTTGCACTCATTTCATTCAATAAGGTTTCCTTTCTTTTGGTTCCGTCCCTTCACAGAAATCTGGCTACCATTCTAGAGTATTTTTCCTGTACCGGCGTACGATTCGTGTACGATTCCCGTGTATCTTGCCTTGTATAAGTAATGTGTGAACGCACATTTGCCAACTTCTATTTTCACTAGCTGCTGAGTGAAAATCTTTATATAGACTTTTCCAGTCTGAAATATCGTGAGAAACTTGCCTCCCACTAACTTGTCGGGTTCAGTCTACGGAACATACAGTAGATGATTGTGAAATATACTTTTTTTCGGCAGGCTCATCCTCAGCTGATAGTTGCTCAGTTACACTTCCTCTTAAAACAATAACCGCCGCCGCCACCACCACCACCATCACTTCTATAAGGTATTCGATTAGACAAATTCATGATATATTCTTAGTTTGTCATCTTGTATTAACCTAAAGAAATGGTGTAATGATTTTTAAAGATTTTGCACTAAATGTCTTCCCCACTTATATTAAATCCTAATGTTAAATAAGGATAGTGAACTCAATAAGCTATACATTCTTTTTTTTCTTTCGAAGGTGAAGCTTCCGCTGCAGAGCGTTGAGTGCTCTTAAGCTCGTTTAAAATTCGTTGCCGCTGGTCATACCAACTCTTGTTTTTATTGACAAGCTGATGGAGCTCAGTTAAGGCGGCTTTGCGTGCGCTAGCGCTCCCTGTGGGCTACACGTGACATTGGGCAAGGGTATGTGGTGTCCAGCGAACTTGCTCTACCCTCTCTGCCTTATAAATATATACATCTGGTTTGGGTTTATTATACAGGATTTTAATTATTTTTCAGTAGGCCTATATTGCAAGATCTTGTTAGCCGTTTCACTTCTAAATGCTCAGTATTAGAGCAGTTCACTATCGAAGTAACACAGAGTGAAATTAATTCTAACATTCGTACATAAATTATTCTCTAGTTTATCTTAAGGTTCAGTTGTAGAAACGAGGGAGATGGTGTTATCTTTCTGACGTTATCCTGGTTTACAAATCAGTGTGTAGTGATTAAAAATATATCGATAAATATTCCTGGTACACAAGAGTGATAATAAAGTTTCTTCCTGAAGTGATGGTGGTGGGAAACATCTAGCCAATTTCTCCTCTACCAACTTGCTTCAGGCTTGGTTACGTATTAAAGACCATTCTGAACTTGGTAACTTGCTTAGGCAAATCACTGATTCATCTTACGATACATATTTATGAAATGATGAAAAATAGAGAAAAGTTACAGTTAAGAAATTACATTACGTTAGAGAAATAATTTGCTTTCTTGAGATAATGTGCTTGTGCTTCCTTGTCTGAGATAGGTCTATTACTAACATGATGGCCCACTCTTATCCAGCCAGTTTCAAATCATTTTGCTGGGAATCCTCCCAATGTTTATAGAAACAAATATCATAGAGGACAGTAACTGTATACACCTTCCGTTTCTTATCTTGATCGGAGTATTTTTCCATCTAGAACCTACTGTACAATTTTTCACTATCTGCTGGTCCGATTAAAAAAACCAGTGGCATAATATATAGATTATGGCAAGAGACGACGAAAATAATTTTCGCTAGGAGAGAAAATATATTACCTTCATCAATCAGGGACAAATTTTACCAGCCAGGATAATTCCTTTCCCGTCCCACCCATTAATTCGTACTCTGCTGGTACAGTTGCATCGGTATTGTACATGCTACTCCTCACTTAAAAATTCGTTAGTACAAATAGATTAGACTTGAAAGTATACTGATTGCCTTGAACTTTTTTCTCTAGTGGAGATTTTTGTTTTGTACACTTCGTCCAAGGTAACTTCTAGTTGGGGGAATAGTTTTCTGTGTATGAGTAAATTATAATAATATTCTAATCTTAATTTATAGTTAGCAAGGAGAATTTGGAGTATGTAGCTCTTTGCTAGCTTTGGCATGGATTTGAGCAGGTTCAGTTGCTGTGATCAGATTATGTCATGTTACTGCAAATCAGATGTTAACACTGTGAATTTAAGTTCATTCAAAAGGCGTGCATTTACTTATGAAATAGCTGGGTAGAAAAATAGAAATAATAGGCAATGTGTAGGCCTAATTGAAGTCATTACTTTGTGTAAGGGCTGGATAAAATTACGTTACAAATCACTGAATTTATTTCAATGCTGCTTGTTATATATATTGGCACAATGATTTCTTCAGGCTTATTTCTCTGGTAGCTAGCGGCATTTTGGAAGTTAACGTATTCGAGGCAATTTAATAAAAAGAGGATTGAGATGCCATGTAGAAAACTGGATCAATTAAAATATTTAAAGTAATTTCGTGTCCTCGTCTCTAGGTGGTACAGCTATTTTCAGGCGTATCCCGAATGGAGGCGAGCTGTATGCAGCATTTTAACGATATGGCAGCCCTCCTGCCATCCTTAAATCTCTGACATTACCGGGAATCGAACCTGGACCGTCGAGAACAGCAGCTAATAGTGCTAACAGTTTGCTATGGTGGCGATTATTATATTAAAAAATATATTATAAATCGTGAAATTTTGGGCATTCAAACAGTAACAAAAAAAGTGAAAATATACTAGGGTAATCCATTCCTTACCAGTAATTTGGGGATGAAACATTCAGACAGTTTTGCAACGGTTGAAGGTGGGAAACTCGCCCCCTGCCCTTAAAATAACACTGATCTCGGAAATGGCTCGGAACCCGACTAAAGTGTATACTGTCGTTGAATTTTAAAAAACCGCCATGTGAAATATTTCAGCTTAGAACTCTGGCCAGAAAGGTTCTGTCAGTTCAGGTTCAATATTCATGCAGTAGATGAAACATTTTCGTTCTTAATATAGGCTGTGTGCTGCGGGTCAGTATTTCTTCAACATCGTCACATAGCGGACTCTCTAGGCGTAACGACGACATTACCTTTTCTGTTTGCTTATTTCTACTGTAACATCTGCCTAGGAATTTCCGTTTGAAACACACGTATACTACATTTTCTGCCTGATTTTACAGAAATAATATCAGAATAATTTTATATACAAAAGTAAGAGAGACGTTCTCAAAACATCATAACACTGCATGGAAAAGTAACGTAGAAAGTTATATGCTAAGGCGGACATTTTGTGAAAGTTCTCGTTTAATTCGTGAAACTAATTTGATTTATGTCCTTATAGTACACAACTGTATCGAAATGAATACATCTTTATAGCTTCTGGCCAGTGAAGAAATTTGCTCATCCACTAAGAGATTTATTATTTACTTATTTCAGTCTAGATGTCCCAGATACACTAGACTAACAAGAATTGTATCTCAGTTGAACTAGAGCCTGAAGTTATATAAGCATAACTAAAACTGCAGGTAGGGTAGGCGTTCTATAAATTCAAGTTTTAATAGCCTCTAGATATAAGCCCCCACATGATGAGCATTTTCTCGGTGAGTTACAAATCTCTTGTTGTCTTTGTTAAACTATAATTTTCTTGATTGTGGCTTTTGAGCTATTACTTGTAGATAAAGGTGGGGAATAGAAAGTTAGTGTATTACTGGCTGTACCATCAAAACGTTTCTCGAAATTCAGGAGCTGAAAAACTACTGACCTGTATTCTATTAATAAGTTCACGTCATATTTCTCCGTCGCCATCTGGTCAAAGTTTTGTCATTTTATTCACTTCATGTTTCATTTTTCCCATAGGTCTTCAAGTGTAGTCTTTATAACATGATATTCACGTGAAGGCAAACTTCACTGCAAAATATAGTGGAATATCCAAAACACGCCAATCAGTGTTGAAATTTTGATGAGAAATAGTCTTAATTCGATGTCATACCCAGCGTACACCATGCCATGCTTGCGTCTCCTACGTTCTTTCATTATGTCTATCCAGCATGTAGCATATTCTGTATCTACTTCTAGTTCATTCATATCTTCTCCGTTTTCGATCCATCCTGTTCTAGTTCTTCTGACGGTTCCTCACTGAAAATACTTGGAATGCTATCCTTACTGTTGTTGGCCGAAATCATTCTTGCGACATAACCAGCCCTCTGCATCCATCTGCTCTAAATTATACGTCATGAACCACAGTGCCTGAAACGAACGAGAAAGCAATATAGCGGATATTTTATTAATGTCTAAGCCACTAGAAATATGTATGAGCTCGTGTTTATTTGCTTAACGAAATATCTATGTTACTTAGCGAACAGCAAAATTTACTGCAAATTACGTATTTGAAAGCTATGAAGTTCAAAAAAGAAAATTTCTGTGTACTTCAGTGCTTCAAAACTTACTTTAAAGTTTCTTTCTGCTGAGGACAGAATATGCATTAAGATCGTGGCTTATTTTTATTGCACCTCCTGGAAGAAAGTCGTCCATTATCTGGAATTTGATGGCATATCTTTTTAAAAGATCCCTTCCTTATGGTCGAGTAACAACGTAAGAGAGGACTCATAGGTTGACCTCGGGTTGCGTCATACATAACCCGGGGCTTTGCTAATGAAATGCAGTGAATCACTCCAATCAAGCCATTACTTGTGTATGTGGTATAATTATGGTGAAGTCTTGAGTTATTAATCAAAGCGAGCAGGGACTTTCTCCAGCGCCCCTAATTGGGCTGTCGCAGATTTAGGGCTGTGCTGTTTGTGGCTAAGTGCCAGAACTCCGCCTTCCTTCGCCTTGCAGGAAGTGTCAGACTGTCCACATGTTAATATGGTTTTAATATCGGCTACAATGCGAGGATTAGGTGAGAGCTTATAAGAGGCCGCAGTCTCCGCTGACAGCCTTGATACGTGACTGAAGACCCCCTGCTGCCACCACGTAGATGTACAGTAGAAGGGTTTCACTTGGTCCATGAAATGCTGTTAATATATTTCCGTTTGAAGTCATTCTGAGCTTAGAAGTATTTCGCATGTCAATCGTGCTTTAATTCGCAAGTGGGTTGAAAAGCGAGAAATAAACTTAGCCTGAAAGCGGATTAATAATTGTCTCCTAAAAATTGTGGGTTAGGTTAGATTGAAGAATCCTGTTAGATTAAAACTGATTTTAGAACATGGGCAATAATCAACTTGTAGCCTACCATCAGTAATTAGTATCTTGATATTTGAAAATATCATTATGAGAAGTTGGCCTACTCTCATCTAATGAATTGTGAAATTCACTAATCACAAACTGTGTTCGACGAGGACTAAAACATCTTGCTTGTAGTGGCAAATCACAGGTTCTAGTACCAATCTGAGTGGCTGACAGTAAAGCACTGGCTTTTTGTCCGGCTCCATGGCTAAATGGTTAGCGTGTTGGCCTTTGGTCACAGGGGTCCCGGGTTCGATTCCCGACAGGGTCGGGAATTTTAACCATCATTGGTTAATTTCCCTGGAACGAGGGCTGGGTGTATGTGTTGTCTTCATCATCATTTCATCCTCATCATGACGCCCAGGTCGCCTACAGGAGTCAAATCAAAAGAACTGCACCTGGCACTAAAAGCCATACGCCATTTCACTGGGTTTCCAAGCCCAAATTGGCGGATACAATCCCAGCCCACTCCTCTGGCATTTGAAAGTGCTCAAATATGTCAGCCTTATGTTGATAGGTTTACCGGCTTGTAGCCTAAATATACAATGGTATAGGAAAAGAAGAAAGCGACCTTCAGGCCTTCAACATTAAAGTAAGTGTAGAGCCGTCTGTTGTGAAAAGGGGTATCAAACTCGTTCGGCGTTTTTCATTTCAAAGTTTTTGCATACAGTGATTGGGATTCGAACCTGAGCCGCCTTGGTGAGAAGCTAGCGAATTGGAATAATTTTTACGTAGTAACTCGAGCACTGTGAAGCAATCGGAGAATGAATTCATGACCTTTGTTTCCGTCTTGTTCTTCTTCTTGGAAGGCTTATGTTCGATATTTTTCCTCCAAGAATTAAACTTAGTTATGGTGTATAGTGAGGAGCATAGCATCATTATTAGAGTTGGAAACCTGTTCGAATGTTTGGCAGGCGAAAAGTTGAAAGTGTCAGGCCACCTCATATACGAATGAGCTCTGCCGTAGAATATTACAATTGCACCCATTTCCAGGCACTATCTTAGTACAGGTTATTAGTTCAATTATGTATCAGGTTTTTTATAATGTTCACAACTAGTCCATATAACTATTCTTTATAGGTGCCAGATAAACAGCACTGAGTATTACTCATTTTTATGGTACGAAGTTACTTGTTACCTTCATTTAGTAACGATGTTTCAGAGCATCGCCTCTGTATTCTTTTTCATTTTAAGGTTCTTGCATACAGTTATTGGGATTCGAACCTGAGCCGCATTGGTGAGAAGATAGCGAATTATTCGTGTGTTCATAAACGAAAACTGCACTGTAGATGTGTTAAGCAGTGAGTACAAACTTCTTTGAGATAGCAATTGCTGTGCCTATGAATAGGAACTGTCCCCGCATTTGCCTGGAATATAAAATGAGAAACTACAGAAAACCATTCTCAGGACAGCCGACGGCGTGGCTCGAGCCCACTTATCTCCTTAATCCAGAGCTTGGCTCCATAGCCGTGGCGCGTTAACACGCGTGCCTACTCCAGTCCGTAGCTTTTCGATATAATTCGTGGCAAACGTATTACAATTTCGGAGATATTATAAGCCAATCAAAAAAAGTCACTGAACTACATTTTTAGAATTCTCTTACTACCTGAATTGAGCAAACTTGTGTAGAATATATTTTCTCTTTAATAACTGCTTAATGGAAAAGAAATTATTGGTCTTAACCACGGAGGTCACTAAATTCTAGTTCTATGAAATTTAAAGAGATTTTAAAGTCACCTCTAAATATATAAAGATTCTGGTTGTGCAGGTGGAGATAAGTTTTACGAATTGGGAAATTCTAACATTGATGAGATAGGCCACTACAAATTCCCTTAAACTGTAAATTTACTCCTGTAAGATACTAAACTAGTGGTAGCCCAAATAGAGCAGTTCGTGACGACAGGTGTCTGACACAGACGCCAAGGTATAACCGCAAGTATTCCGTTGTACCACACGCGGGGAGAAAACATTAAAAATAGACAGAATGTACGAAGCTGTTTAGGGCAACGGGATCGTGTTCTCACTTTAAAAGCCACCATTCTGGACAGGTGTCGTGTGACAGCTTACAGTGACACATCAGTAATTGAAAGAGATGAAGCGGTGAACGACATGAGAATGTCTTCCGTATGAGTGAGGTTAAAACTCTTCCTCTTCCAACCTACAAGGACTCGAGGCGTTGTTTGTCTCGAATTCCATGGGGTTTCATTACGAGTTTAATAACAGTTCTTCCTCCTTACATTTCCGATGTTGTATTAAAATGTGATATTGATATACATCGCCAGGTAATCAATTAAACATCAAACAAAACTGATATTGTCATGCGTCGACTGTCTTACCGGGCTAGGTTAATGCACCTGTTTGGAGACCGTGGGATTCATGTTCGAGATCCAAAGGCATTATCTTTTCTGCTCTCTGTCCTAAGATAGAGCTATCCACTATAGGGCCTAGCCATTTCTAAGTGTATACATTCCACATGTTTACATGTCTTCAAAGTTAAAGATGCCATAAAATGCTATTGGTTAAACGTCCAACTAACTACGTTTACGAGGTATTGGAATTTAGCGTATTTGAGCACCTTCAAATACCACCGACCTGCGCCATCATAGAACTCGCCAAAGTTGAGTTAGGAGGCCAGCGCTCTACCGCGTGAGCTACACAGCCCGGTTAGGAAGAGGAATATATCTCGCGTGCCCAAAGTGCTAGCAAGGGTTCTGATTTGAAACTCGAACATGGTCACATTTTCAGCTCTTTTACTGCTGATAACAAAACAGCCTAATCGTAGGATTTGTGATACTCAAAATGGGATTAGATGTTGAAGATGACAAATATAATTATTATACAGGTTGTGTATAAAAATGTCTAACAAACGACAAGGGGTGAGCCCTGAGATCAAAACAAAAGAATGTCTATGAAAAAATGTTCTGCAGTGCTTTGTTACTGGGTTACATGCAACGCATTTACAGGATGTACATTATTTACATCTCAGGAGATGCTCAGTGTCTGCCATGAGGAGCCACAACATGGATTGGTTCCTGTCAAACAGCTGCATAGGCGTTATTAATACACTGTTCCAGATCGTTGATGTCGTTAACCACAGAAGCAATTTTCATTTGTCCCCGCTGATAAAAGTCCAGTTGATAAAGGTCAGAAGACCGGGAAGACCAATGCTCTGTAACTCGACGCCCGATCTACCATCGTGGGAAGGTGTTGTCGAAAATCCGGCGTACACACAAACTGAAAGTGTACAAACTGCTGAACCACATGGCGCGGTGAACTGTTAGCATAACATGTTCCAGTAGTACAGGTAATGTGCCCCTCGAGGAGGTCAGATAAGCTGGTCTATACAATAGGCTGGGTAACATGTATGGGCCGATCAGATAATACCACACCACAGCAGATTGCGTCCAAAGCGCTCTTGATGATCATTGACAACCATAGCATGGGGATTTTGAACTGCCCAAATGAGTGTTATGCAAGTTTGTAATGCCATCTTTTCAAATGTAACCTCGTCGGTGAACAAAACTGAAAACTGATGACACAAACGTCAGTATGTTAGTGGCCATGTGCAATGCCTGTATCTCAATACCAAATCACTGTAGGACGTATGTTCTTTGTTAAACATGTTTGGATAAGATAACTTAGGGAGATCCCGACATGAGGGAGAACTCGACACTTTTAAGCTTAGCGCCTCTGGTAACCACAGTACTGCACAGGTCAAACTTGCAACTACATTTACTAGAGCCGTATGGTTTTGTGCTCATTGTCACCCTGTTAGCTGAAAATTATCACTATAAATACAAGGCATATGAATAGTTGAAGGTGAGTAAGTAAGTGAAATATGATTTAAAAGTAACTTGCTATAAAATGATCAGTAGTTTGTGTAACGAAATAGGTAGATATGCGATAATTTTAAGATAAAGTTTTAGGTTAGGCGCACTAAGCAAGTTTCGGAGAAGCGATGATGTCATTTCCAAGTCGCCAAACCTTCAGCTTGGTAAGTGTTGTGACCTCTTGCCTGCCAATGAAACTCGGGGAGATCTAGACACGACAAGCTGGGAGATCTCGACAGTGTCGTCGAGATCTCCCTGAATCTCTAAACCGGGATACATTTTTGGGGACAGTGTTTAATGGTGCGTTAATACTACAGTTTAGTAGGAGTAATAAATGATGGCAATGTAGTGTATTAGGATATGTATAATATTTTTGCAATGCGATATTTTTACAATAATGTTTGTAGTGTTAAGTTAAACTCAAATTACGAAGTTTGGAGACTTATGATAAAGTAAAAGTTTCGCATTAATAGGTTTGCATCCAAATGGTTACAGGTGGAGGATGCCACGGAAATATGTGTACGAAGGTCTGCTTGGACGATGGAATGCAGAAGATATGGCTGCTGCTATTAAGGACGTGAAAGAAAATTGAACTACTTTAGCAACAGCTGCGAAGTATTTCAGTATTCCAAGGAATACACTCAGATCCAGAATACTATCTGGTATATCTATCAATACAAAACTGGAAAAATGAGCAACAATTGACAAAGCTATGTAGGACCATTTAGTCAACCATATTTTTCATCTCGATTCTAGTGATAGTGACCGACTTACGAGAACTGGCTTTTAGGTTCACTCAGAGGAATGGTGTTAAGAAGCATATTTAAAAAAACAAAAGGCAATGGTTGGATATGACTGGGTTTTCCAAGAGCCTGGTAATATTTTCAATGCCAATGAAACTGGTGTTCAGCTCATATTTAAAGCAGGGAAGATTATCAGTGAAAAAGGAAAGAAAAACGTGTTTCGCAGCACCACGACAGAAAGGGGATCTACGGTAATAGTATTGGTGTGTGGTGATGCTATTGGATATGCTATCCCACCCTTTGTTTTAATGAAAGGGGTAAGGCAAAGATACAATCGAAATTAATGCCCAGTGGATCAGTTGTTAAAATGTCCGAATCAGTGTATATGACCACTGAGGTGTTTTCATTATTCCTTGATCACCTAAACTGTTTACAAACCTCGGGGCAGTATTCGGTTGATAATCGACGGACACTCAAGGCACTGCAAAGATCCGGATGTGCTTGATAAGGCATCAGCTTTATGAATAGAGATGTGTTGCTCCCCCCCCCCCCCATCCGCCACGGTGAGTTCGCAGGATTATCGGGAAAATTTAAAGAATAGGAAACGCGAAAATGAAAAGAATCCTTCAAATCGAAGGACAACAACGAGAACTCGGCGTGTGCAACGGGGAAGCTAGTTTCTCAAGCAGTCTTCTTTGCTCTGAGAATTACTGCGCAGTATGTGACGACAACCGTAATGAGGCATGAGTCCAATGTAGTGGGGAATGCAGGAAATGGTTTCACGAGATGTGTGTGAAAAACGGAAACGATGAACAGTTTATATGTACCCACTGTGTACAATGGTTGCGTAACTATTCGAAGGACCTACCTAGTGTCAGGTTCTCCCTAAGTGTGGGAGAAGTGGACATTATTGCATCGCTTATTTATTTGATAATTTAACATGTTATGAAATGTCATTTCTTGCCATAAGTAATAGAAAATATAAACTAACTGTGTACAAAATCACCAGGGAAATAATTGAAATATTTTACAAATAAAGCATGATCAAAATTACAGGTTTTTGCTTAGCGTGTCGAGATATCCCTAAATTACTATATACTTTGAGAACATTCTCGTTTCTCTTTAATTCACTACCAATATTATTTTCTCTCCATATTATTTATAACCTTCATCGTGGAGCCACTTTTCTACTGTAAATGAAATGGCTTATGTCTTTTAGTACCGGGAGTGTCCGAGGACAAGTTCGGCTCGCGAGATGCAGGTCTTTTGACTTGACTCCCGTAGGCGACCTGCGCGTCGTGATGAGGATGAAATGATAGTGAAGATGACAAATACACCCAGCCCCCGTGCCAGCGAAATTAACCAGTTAAGGTTAAAATGCCCGACCCTGCCGGGAAAGGAACCCGGGACCCCTATGACCAAAGGCCAGTACGCTAACCATTTAGCCATGGAGCTGGACTTTTCTGCTGTACCTTTTTCACACTAATTCCTCGAGACAAAAGCAGCTGGGTGTAGTTACGGTTTTACCCTACTTAATGCCGTGGTTACAGTATTGAAGTCTGTAGGGACATGCTCCTTTCTTGTTTGTTTTAAAGGAGCAAAATCTTTTGCTATAACATTAGACTAGCGCGATTTCCAGAAGTTAAAATAGGATTATAGGACTACTGTGGAGTGATATACCTTGAAAGAAGAAAGCGCATTCGAACTGACATTCTGAAGTCTGGGACTCAATTCGCGATTTCAACCGTATTGTAGAGCTACTTGGTGTGAGACATGCCAAGCGAATACCAATTCAGTTCATTGTTTCGAGACTTGGGGATTCTTTATCTGTCATTTTCAATGTAGAACTAATGAACACATCAGAAAACCACGCGCTAGTGTTTAGACAGATACAAGAGAAAGCAGTGACGCAACAGCTCATTAGGGCCTCGCCCTGCCAAGACGACTGCTGCCAAACCAGATGGCTAGTAGATACTGGAGTGCCACGTGTTCACTGTGATGACATGCATACATACATACATGCATCCATCCATCCATCCATCCATCCATCCATACATACATACATACATACATACATACATACATACATACATACATACATTATTTGGCTTTCTTGACCGGCTCCGCTACCTTCCGTATCAACAGCTCTTCAGTCGGTCTCACGCGGCTCAGTGAACCCTGTCTAACCCTCAAAATAAAATCACTGAACTGGGTGGGAATCAAACCTGGGACCAAAGGAGAGGTACGCTACATGTACAGTACTACATAAAAAATTACTAAAGAATACGGGACTGATATCTTCTGCCTCCTGGCCTTTTCCCAATGTTTTGGGGTGCACTATAAGTGGACACAGTACTACGGCTGATATCCCTTTCTGATGCCAGCCCGATGTGGAGGGAGGTATTCGCGACTCCTTGTCTATGTGGTGGTTGGTAGTGTGATGTGTTATGTTGAGCGCACGCCTGTACGAAGTGGTGTGTATTAAGGTGAACAAAAACACCGAGTCCCCTAGCCAGATGAACTAACCAGACTCGGCTAAACTCCCTCGACTCGACCGGGAATTCAACCCAAGACTATTTGAGCTGAAGGCTGCTACGCTGACCATTCTACTAAGGATTCTGTTCAGTTACACGAGACTAATACCTATATTAATCAAATAGGATCTCCCTGTAAAGTCGAACGACGTAGGCCACGGCAAGTAGATCCATATAGTACAGAATTGGATCACCAGAAGCATACAGTATAGGTCTGTCATATGTTGGACAGGGTGTTCAATCCAGACTTATTTCTTCGCACGGTTTTAGGTCTATATCGAATTACCCTCGCTTACCTCATACTTTTCAGGTTCTGGTCGAATGTTCGGTCGACATTGTACTCCGAAAGCTATTCACGTTAAAAAAAGGTAGTATAGAAATATATTTGAATGGCGTGCCAATAAAGCTTTTTTTTTTATAGAAAAAACACAACTCAATCCTGTTTTTGAGAAAGGATCTTTGCATACGGCGACGGATTTGAAAGCTGTCGAAACCTGTGTGCGAATCGCCTGTACTTTGAGTTTTACGTGTATGTGTGTGTTGGTGGCTATAACAGTAAAAAAGATCCATCAATAATGCATGAGGCTAGACCAGGTCGGGCCGGACGGGACTGGACCGACCCAAAGTCAAATTGTGTCGGCCTGCTGGGATTTTTTTTTTTCAGGGAACTGCTGGAATGGGGAAGTTGAGTGCTGCTATTTTCGACCTTATGATAACAGAATAGCCTGTCCATCAGCTCCATTCTCTTGTGGTAATCTGATGGAACTTCTTAGATTCCACGTGAGCGATCCTTTTGAAAATGACTTACCGCGCACATGTTACGCCTGTGGACACTCAGCCTGTAGGCCTGTGAGCGATACTTCATCGGAGTACACAGAGATCCTAGGAATAATTTACACGATACCTACCTTCATTGCCATATTCTCTGAGAGAAGATACGACTCAAGAAGTGATATATTTTTATATTTTGTTTATCATGTAAAGGCTGAACCAAACGTTTGCATAAAATAGCTATCGATGGAAAACATAACAGCGGCGTAATAATCGGCCCTACAACAATATTTGACGTTGAAAAGAAAAGGTATTATGAACCTTGTTTCAACTATCTTCTTTTTCTTTAACATCCTGGTGGGATCGTTGGTGCGAGCGCTGTCGCACAAGTGCATTTGACTCTGTTCTACAACCGATATCGTTCCTGATGCCGTCCCTTTGGTTGGTAGTGAAATGAGCCGGGCTGAGTGGCTCAGACGGTTGAGGCCACTGGCCTTCTGACCCCAGTTGGCAGGTTCGATCCTGGCTGAGTCCAATTGCATTTGAAGGTGTCGGTATATTTACTGGCACGTAAAAGAACTCCGGTACCTCGTTGTCTCCGAAAACCGTCGAAGTAATTAGTTGGACTTAAGGGCAATGCCGTTATTTATTTTTATGTTAGAGTAACGTGTTGTATTTTCTGTGAAGAGAAGTGTATTAGGAGAAACACAAACACCCATTCAACGAGTCAAAGGAATTAACTAAACGCCGGGTATCGAACTTGGAACCCTTTGGACGGAAGACCTCAACACTGACCATTGAGACATTGCGGTCGATGCTTTGTTTCAAAGCAAACTACAAAGTAAAAAAGGCTGGGAAGTCGCAGGACTGTTGATTGGTGCTCGCGGACAGTTTCTAATTCATCCATTTTCTTTCAACGCTTTAAGATAAATTCATTCACAAGTGTGTACGCAATTGGAAAATAAAACAAAGCGCTTTCTCTATGGGATAGCTGCTCTTTGATTTCTCAGGGATAATTAACCAACACTTAATGTATGATTGTTTTACTTTTAAACTTATTATTGGGCTGTATCTCGTGGTAACCCTTGGCTGAGGACAACTATCATTTAAGGATTTTCTCCCTCTCCAGATTTTCAACTACAAATAATTAGAAATGTCCTCATTAATTAGTGAGTCAGTTACGAACGGATGAATGGTGAGTATTGTGGCCTTCGTTTCAGAGGGTCCCGGGTTCGATTCCTGAACGATTCCAGGATTTTATCCACGACGGGTAAATTCTCCTTGCTCAGAGACTGGGTGGTTTTTTCACGTTGCCATCAGGAAGTGCATCCGGCCATAAAACACAGCCAAATCCATAAGTGCAACGCAGATCACACCCACGACCCCACTAAGTTAGAGAAAGAAGAAGGAGAAGAAGTATCAGTTAAGAAACTCGTTCTAGAAACACTTTATAGTTAAATTTTATTACAATTTTCACAAGTTGCTCCTGAAACCCCTGCATTTTGAAGTAATTGACATAAAAGGCTGTAGTTTCCACGAGTTCATTCTTTAAGGTAGTAGCATTCTCATAACGAATATGGCTACCTAGAGTGTGGTATTTGGTTTATGATTGTTTTGTTGTGGTGAATATTCTTAATGAATTACTTTGTGAACGGTTTCTAACCCACGTTAGGCTGAGTGACTGGCTTTCTGAGCGTAAGTAGGTGGGTTTGATCCTGGCCCAGTCCAGTGGTATTTGAAGGTGCTCAGATACGTCAGTCTTGTATCGATAGATCTACTCGTGCGTAAAAGAATTCCTGCAGGACAACCTTTAGGAAGGTCAAAGCCTCCTAAAACCATGAATATAATTAGTGGGACATTAGCCCAATAACATACAATAACGTTGACAATGTTCCTTTCCATTATATACATCAGAAAATACATCTTAGTCAATTGAATTATTATAATGTTGAGATCGTGAAAAATACGGCCGTGAGATGTAAACCACTTGTATTATTATCCATCCCATCTGGAGTCCTTGTGGTCGTCAGTCATGTCTTATCTGCACTGAGGCCCGGGGCGTGTTATATTAACAATGCGTAATCTGTTCGGTTAGGTAGGATCATTGCATAATAAAGGAGTTTTACACTGTTTACGAGATGTGAAGCTGCAATTTGAAGCGACAACATTGTTCATTGATGTTCTTACTGCTCTGTTAAGAACATGATTTCTAGCTCATAAATAACGTTGATAGAAGCACCATGACAATGTTCAAGTATAATTATTTCCTGTAGCGAATATTTCAATCAGAAGGGCTAACAGAGTTGGCATGTTATAGCTAGTAGGTAGTTTATTATCATGAAGTTCATGTCGCCTCTGGCTTGAATATTTTCTGATAATGGGGTTAGAAGAAACTTTTAAGATATTTTTATGTAATAATGCCAGCCACGTTCGAAAGCGTAGATGATACCTTAGATGTTTGATAACAAGAAATAAAATAGTATTCAAACGACGAATGCCCGGTAATCAAGAGTGTGAGAGTCTGTTAGATTCATCCGTTGAGATATAAACTCGATGCGAAGGAGGAATTTCTAAAATATTACAGGGGTGTCCTTATCCAGCACTTAAATAGTCCGTTTCTCTTTGAGTGACATAAGTATATTGAGAGTTCTGAAGCAATAATTATCAGACCAGTCAGTAATCCGAAGCTTTGATTGCACTGGCCTGTGAAGTGTCGATGAGGAATACTTGAGAGGCAGATAGTTCAGAAACTCGGAGTATCGATTTTGAGCCAAAATGTATACCTTTGACCCACATTATTTTTAAACCACACTGATCGTGTCTTTAGAACCATGACCTCTTCAACAAAGTGTCCGAGATATTGCATAGGACTGAACACGAGCAGTGCTTATTCCATTTTTAGAGACTTACAATTTTCCATGATACTAAGTAAACGAGGATCAAAACAAGTATCATATATATGGTTTAAACGATTGCTACCTGGATCGTAGGTATGCAACATATAGGCCTAATTTTTATCTAATCTTTCTAGCATTAGATTGTCGATTCCCAGTTTTGTTCTGTAGCTCTCGTGTCACTGTAAACACACGAAGGAGTAAGACGTTAACCTGTTACCTCCTTACTCAACAGCGCAGTGATAGTCCTGAAAATTATGCGCGTTAGCCCTTTCAGACCGAGTACGCACAATTGTGCGGGTTCGTATTTTAGTTATCCCTGACCGTATTTGATGTTTTTCGGCGCTACACCGGACTGCAGTGATTGTGCAGGATACGTGGCGTGTATTTCAATTGATTTTAGTATGCGCTTGACCGCCAGGGCGAAGGAAGAAGAGTTTAAAAAGCACAGTTGACCGGCGAGATGGCAGGAAGCAGTAGTGCCGAAAGTAAGTATTTATTTACTGCGTTTATATTAATCTAGAAGCTTTACTGAATACCGGAATATATTCAATGAAGTGTGTACATTGATTAGTGAACGTAAATTTTGAAGCTACACCATCGTACGTGATACAACGAGGTTTTGAATTTTGATACGCACAATTGTGTGGGTCCTGTTTTTCGGATGTTAGTTTTTATTTTGTAAAATAAACTATTAATATGTGTATTGAGGAGCATTTTAGTCAGTTCTTGACGTACAAACAAAAATTCACACCTCCAGTTTTCTTTCAGGTCTGAAAGGGTTAGGATAAGAGCTGGCTTGCGCTACGTATGAATGCTACACAGAGGTCGCAGTATTCTGCTATATTCGACTAATAGTCTGCCTAGCGGCCATGATCGTTAAGACATACTCAATGTTCGAGTTCCGTTGGTGGAAGAAAGAAAGAAAGAAAGATCACCATCTGAACGTTAGCTGGCAGGGTAGGACAGGTTGTGGTATAAAATGTATTATCACTAGATGGTGTGCCAAAGCCTGGATTCAATTCTAAACCTCTCCGCATTGTTCATATGGAGTTACGGCAAATGGCGCTGTTGATGGTGATTCGTCCGTCGGGTGGAGACGTCAAGTCTTGTGCAGACCCGTTGGTGTTATTCGACAAGAGTAGGCTAACAAATAACAAATAAAATATATTAATACCGTGCATCTCACAGCATGAATTTTATTACGTTACATAGAGTATGCATATCATACGTTATTTGTGAAGTCCAGTCATATTTAAAATTGTTAGTTCATTACCTCAAAAATAAAAAAATCGTGTACTGTGGAGGTCAACACAGACCCAACCTGATCTATACAAGCACAGAGCTGGAGGAAAGAGGACATATTAGCTATACTTGTATTCTCCGTGAAGAAATGTAACGGATATTTCAAACCTTCGCTCCGTTTCCAGAAGCATGGCAAACAGAATATCTGTTTTCACAATTTTTTAAGTATTTCCTCCAGCCAACCATTGTTGTATTAAATGCGGTTGGACCCACACGTACAACTAAATTCGTCCAAGTTTGAATCTATGCACATTTTTAACAGAGATTTCCATTGCATTTGTTGATTGTATTTTATCTGGAATCTTTTTATGCATCACTGTTTGTATTATATGTCTTTCTTGATGTTATTTAGCTGATGATCTCTAGGATAGGTCGAAACATATCCCATATAGCTTCTTAAACAACTATGTAGCTTGTTAAACAGACCATTTATTAAATGGCAAACGTGTATTGAACAGGTGGGCTTTACACAATCAAATTCTCTTAGAATTTCATCTTTGATATTAAAAAGAGAAGGTAAAAGAATCGTTTGGCTCAAAAGGATTGCGCTCCCTATCCTACTGCACTATCGATTTCCCTTGAAATGAGCTGTCTTGGATTATAAACTAATTTTCAGTCCGGCTCTATGGCTAAATGGTTAGCGTGCTGGCCTTTGGTCACAGGGGTCCCGGGTTCGATTCCCGACAGGGTCGGAATTTAATTTCGCTGGCAAGGGGGCTGGGTGTATGTGTCGTCTTCATCATCATTTCATCCTCATCACGACACGCAGGTCGCCTACGGGAGTCAAATCAAAAATACCTGCATCTGGCGAGCCGAACTTATCCTCGGACACTCCCGGCACCAAAATCCATAGGCCATTTCATTTCAACTCATTTCCAAACAATTTCTCCGAGTTATGATCACATCCTTACAAATTCCTTTCCAAATAGGCCCATAATTTATTTACACTCAAATTCGGACATCACAAAATTACAGGCGTTTAGACTCACTGTAGGTAGATCTATACAGGCTGAATGATTGATCAGGAGACGGGCTGAGTGCTTCATATGGTACAACCCAATAATAATATAGTAATGTTGACCTTGATAACCAAATGGATTCAAGTCTACATTGGTGACGCAGTCGGTTGGTTGTTTCTCTTTTGTTTCAAACGTAGTGGGTTTGATTCCTGCTGAAGTCGTTGCTATTCGAAGGTATGGGAATGTGTAAACTCAGTCATTACTTTCCAGCACGTCAAAGAACTTCTGCAGTACACAATTTTGATACCTTGGTGTGTCTTGTAATTTTGAACAATTGAAGGGACCTTAAGAAAATAAAATTATTAATTATTACAAATAATTACAAATAATTACAAATATGACTACATCAGCAGATCTTCCAGCTCCTTAGCTCTATGGTCAGAGCACTAGCTTTCGGTTCACCCCGGGTTTAATTCCCGGTCGGGGCGAGGATTCTGACTGCGTTTAGTTGATTTGTTTGGTTTGGGAACTGGGTGTTTGTGGCTGTCACACATTCACACACCTTCATCTACATAGAACACATCACTCGAGCTACTAACCACCACAATAACATGCAATAGTGATTATCTCCCTCCACATAGGATTGCGTCCGGAAGGGCATCGAGCCATAGAACTGGGCTTACTCTACTTAAGTACCGGCCCAGATGATTGGAATTCAGGAAAGAAACTACGACAGCAGAAATGAATCAGCTGTCTACTAATTGGTTAGAAACTTTGATCTAAACATTACAAATTTCTGAAGCAAAATACTCAACAGTTTGGAGAGTACTAGCAAGTTCTAGCAACCTTCATGATTGAAATTATTCCCTAGCAGTTTTCACCTCTGATTCCAAGAAAATGCGGGGATGGTACTTTATAACACGTCCTAGGTCATTTTCCACAAACCCAGCCTAAGTTTATAAAGAAATGTGTACATAGTTACAATAATAGTTTATTACGTGTATGACCGAGCTCGATAGCTGCAGTCACTTAAGTGCGGGCAGTATCCAGTATTCGGGAGATAGTAGGTTCGAACCCCACTGTCGGCAGCCCTGAAGATGATTTTCCGTGGTTTTCCGTTTTCACACCAGGCAAATGCTGGTGCTGTACCTTAATTAAGGCCACGGCCGCTTCCTTCCCACACCTAGCCCGTCCTTGTCCCATCGTCGCCATAAGACCTATCTGTGTCGGTGCGACGTAAAGCAAGTAGCAAAATAAATAAAAAATATTACGTGTATGTTCTAAGTACGACGAGCTCATGTCAGGGTATTATCTGGCTCCCTACTACGAAACACAGGTAGGCCTTCTAACTGCAGAAACTGTGATTTCAATGGGACTTAAAAACCGTTTGATAATTTATTGGAGTTAAAGTTGTTTCACGGATAGACACAATTGAGTGTAGGCATATGTGAAATATTGAATTTGAACTGAAAATTATTATTATTATTATTATTATTATTATTATTATTATTATTATTATTATTATTATTATTATTATTATTATTTCAACGTTACAGTACTTCAGATAGGTTTGTGGCTACAATAAGATAAGAAAAAGGCCAAGAAAGGGAAGGAAGTGGCCGTGGTTGTAAACTGCGAATTTGCCTGGTGTGAAAAGGGGAGACCATAGGAAATTATGCGCAGAATTGCCAATGGTGGGGTTCGAACGAATTGCCTGCTGAATGCAAGCCAATAGCTATTTGGCTCGAACTGTGCATCCAATTTCCTCGGTGAAAATAAGTAGCCTACTTATGAATCGTAGTCTATAAAAGGAAGAAAAAAAGCTATATAATTTCCTAACAGCAGCCAGTTTTCTTTCCAAAGGAAATCACGAGTTGTATAAGTTGTGTTAAATGTTATAATAACTCCCTCTGTGGATCAGTGGTAGTGTCGGCCTCCATATCCCAAGATCGCGGATCCAAACCCGGCAGAGGGTCGCATGTTCGAAGGATGGAAAAAGGTCCATTCGACAATCAATGTAAAAAAAACTCTGGTGATATGTTTGGTGTTTATCAGACAAAATTAATTAAAACTCAGTCTACATCACCCAGTACAGATCTAGATTACTCTGCATCTGGTAGACCCTGGAGTGAAACGGAACATCGAAATTCGTACGCGGGCAGCCCGAAGTGGCATCAAATTTGAAACGCCTGCACACAGCAACTAGTCATATTATTATTACTAGTAGTAGTAGTAAAAAAGTAAACTCGTGTCCTCATCCCGAGGTGGTGCAGCTCTTTTCAGGCACACCCCTAATGGGGGTGAGCTGCATGTACCATTTCAACCACATACCAGCCCTCCTGCCATTCTTTAATTTCTGGTTTACCGGGAATCGAACCCGGGGCCCCTACGACGGCAGCTAATGATACTAATCGTTACGCTACGGAGGCGGACAAGTAGTAGTAGTAGTAGTAGTAGTAGTAGTAGTAGTAGACTATTATTATTATTATTATTATTATTATTATTATTATTATTATTATTATTATTATTATTATTATTAACGTTAAAAGTAGGCCTACTCTTTGAATCTTCAAACCATGACAGGTTGACTCTGTCCGGCCTACGGTGTTGCAGAGTAGAATAACACAGAAGTAGGCCCTACTGTAAGATTAAATTGTGCTCTTCAAACTGAAGTTTTGTGATCACGCCGCATGTATTCCAGCAGGATTTGGAAGCAATCAACCATGCAGGTTTCACACAGCCGTTGATACTGAGATTATAGCCACATCACGTCCAGTATCGCGTCGAATCCGAGCCACAAGGAATTACCTTTTTCACATCAAATATCTCGTAGGCCTATATCAGTTGGTTTCATCAGTTGACAAGATCGTCAGATTTGAAATTGTGGTGTAGGTAGGAATTGTGGAACCCAGGCGAACAACACAATGGACTTTTCCTAACCACGCGCCGACCAGTGCAATACGTCAGCAATAGGTTTATTTGCTTGTCTATAGCTATTGAACACGGCATTGCGCTCTTTTCAGTGCTAGGGTAAACTACAAGGTACGATGAAGTACTAGCTGTCAATCTCTTGCACTCCCTTCCCCTTGCTGTACTACATTTTATAACCCTTACCCTCGTCCATGTGTCAATGGGGATAGATTGAGTGATATAATGTTATAACGTGAGCCGAATTTCAATGCTCTGGAAAGGTGTTCCCTCTGCGCAGCGTAACAGGGAACGTACTTGGCTAGGGATCACCTGGTCTCAAGTTAGAGCACAGAGTGAAAATATTGCTCTGAAACTGTACGAAATGATTATTATTATTATTATTATTATTATTATTATTATTATTATTATTAAATACTATATAATCACAGAAAGTTTTATGAAGTGACGTAGGTCTGAAGTACAGATACGGCCTATTATAACTTTTTTTTTTGCTAGTTGCTTTACGTCGCACCGACACAGGTCTTACGGCGACGATGGGACAGGAAAGGGCTAGGAGTGGGAAGGAAGCGGCCGTGGCCTTAGTTAAGGTACAGCCCCAGCATTTGCCTGGTGTGAAAATGGGAAACCACGGAAAACCATCTTCAGGGCTGCCGACAGTGGGGTTCGAACCTACTATCTCCCGAATACTGGATACTGGCCGCACTTAAGCGACTGCAGCTATCGAGCTCGGTCCTATTATAACTAATCTATTGATGGTGGTGATAGTATTAATCCCTTATCACATGATTTCATATGAGTACTGGATCTTGAAAAAGATTTGGTAGAACACGAACTATGGGTAGTAGAAACTAAATTATAGTAATGTGTATGTCTGTCTGTTAAGTCATCAGCCCAGAGGTTGGTCGGTTTCTCAGGTAGCACCTCCAAAGATTGTGCTGTTATAAGGAAACCGCAAAAAGAAATGGCAGAACTAAGATGAGGAGTGAGGTAGTTTGCCATCGCTTTCCTCACTGGGCCAGAAAGTGTTATTGCAGCACAACTGACCCTGTGAGCAAACTTTCATAATCCTCAGACACACTGGATGTGCTCCGAATGTCATTACTCAGCGACCACTTACAGTAATGTGTATAGGCCTATATGAAGCAAATTTTAAGTTCAGTGTTTGTAATACTCTTCGCGAATTACTTAGTCAGTCTACAGCAGCCGTGGTAACCTTCAGAACTTTTCCCAGTTTATTTCAAAGCACGAATTCAGGCATTCGTTAATGACGTAACACTTCGTTCTAGAACACCACAGTCACTTTCTGGAGTGTGCCATTGCCCATTTGTAAATCGACAGAAGAAACAATGTAGAAGTTATTTTCCATTATCTAATTCTGGATATTGTGTGGATAGATATAAAGCTTAAAACACACAATGCCGAGTGACATGACGGAGAGATCACTATTTTAACGGTATTCATCTGAGGGTAGCTTTTGGTACAATATTTCGCTACGATTAAAGCTTGAAAATGATTGAAATATTTGCGGTGAATTCCATACTTCTTGTTTCTACTTGTGTATTCTATACTATCAAACATCTTGTTTACTGCGTATTGATAGTTACGTAAGCAGTGCAATAAAACATGCGGCAAAGGTAGGCTATTATGTAACGTAAACCATTTAATAGTCTTCTCTTCTTCTGCGGCAATGAATCACACTGCCGTAACATTCGACCAGACTTTACTTATTTTCCGTTAAGTAACACAGACCCCTTTTTCATGACATTCAATTTTCTATGACGAGTGTGCCAGTAGGCTATATCATGAAGAGATTACAGTAGAAAATTGGAACACTTTAAATATAATCAGACTACGGAACATCTAAGCAAAAATATGTAGCCTACATTCTTTCTGAGCTGGGATATCAAAGATCGCCTATAGGATGGACTGTTTCTTGGCTCACCGACTCTTTTATCAACCTATAGTTTACTTCACTTGACTCCGAACTGCCGCGTCAAGCAACGAATTAAAAGATACCGGTTGGCAAGATCTGCTCACCATCCGAGATGACTCCGAGTGAATTATGAGGTATTACTAAAGCGAGGGAGACAGGAGAAATCGTAAAATAACCTGTAGATTAAATTTGAACTCGTGATCTACAATGGGAAGACAGAATTTGACTGAGATAACCACGTAGAGGCTTATTTATCTGTGTTACATTAATGTCTGTATCTGGTTATCGAAGATGTACGGAGAACTATAACGAATCATATTTATATATAAACTTATTTTCACTAGTATGTTACTAGATTGTCTCTCTTCACTCCTAATGTTGGTGATATGTTTGAAGATTTTTTTGCATGCTCTTTCTTATCAAATAAATGAACATCAATTGCAATGATCAACTTATAAACGAAATATAGTACCTACGTGGTGATAGGCCTATGATTAAATAATTTTCAATTTACTGAACATCTACATTTGTTACATAAACTTGTATCCTACTTCAAAATTACTCTTATCATTCGTAGGTTTCTTTCAGATGCGAATGTAGTGCGAATCTAATTTGATAGTAGAGGGATATATTGTGGGTTGATTCAGAAACTTCTATAAATTACTTGCTGAATCGCGTAGGACTAGGCTATGTCGCGGTAAGACGTAGGCCCTACAAATAATCGTGCAGTTTCCTAGAGGTTATATCTAATATAATGTTCCTGTTTTCAAACGATTAAACCTTGCAATTTAGATCTGCAGTAGGCCTACACAAGGCCTCATCTCGGATGGTGAGCAGAAGATCTTGCCAACCGGTATGTTTTCCTTCGTTGCTTGACGCGGCAGTTCGTCGGAGTCAAGTGAAGTAAACTATAGGCTGATAAAAGAGTCGTTGAGCCAAGCTCGAAATCAAGACCTTGTGGGAATGGAGAGCAAAATAGTTGAGGTACGGAATTGAAAAGGCGGCAATTAAAGGCGCTTAATATTTACTTGCAGGTAAAATGGAGAACCATTCATTCTGTAGAAATAACTTAGCACATTCCGGAAGAAAAAAGTGACAGGATCCAAAATGTGAAAAGAGGTCGTTCTTATGTTTCACTTTTCTTACCATTCACGTGTTGGTTAAACTTTATTACCAGTAACAGAAAACTGTTGATTCCCATGCCACCAGTGAAAAGCTTTTTAGGTGTTTTTGTCCCACGTTCCATGTTATAAATGCTTCCAGCTGTTGGGATCATATAGTTGTCCGGCCAGTTCATTTATTCATTCACTAACATACATCAAAGTAGTATATTAATTCGTGAGGCAAAACGAATGCACTTCTGACGACTATATCCAGTAGTGCATGGTTATACTCATATTTTAAAAGTAAATTTATGTTACGTAGTGAGAGAAAAAATCCTAATTACTAAAGAAAAATATGCAACATAATTCATAACAAGTTCATTAAAAAGCTAGAGCCCTGACTCGCACAGAGTGCTCTGGGATAGATCGCCTTGAAGCACGCATTGTGGTAAGGGAATCGACAGCGCACTCCGTAATCTAACTGATTGTAAAGGATTAGTTGTGGCTGTTTGATGAATGATTTACCTGCGAGAGGGTAGGGTTCTCTCTTGGTAGCCGCCAGGAGCGTGGCTAAGCAGGAAGAGAACTCTTCCCTTTTTTTATGTCCATTGAGACCTACGTAGACTCCTCCCAAGTGACGTCATTTCTTATCATGTTGCAGGACAACTTCTACTGCCAGTGGCGGGTCGCTGTTGACGTCACAAGTGAAGACTACCAATGGCTTGGGCTCTGGGGCGGGACTGGAGTTGATCGCTCCTCCTACTTCGTCAACGGGCCTTAGCGGGACCTCCTCTTCCACGATCGTGGCGTCCGCAGCCGAACTACAGGGCCTGTTCCTACACCAACAACAGCAGCAACAACAACAACAGCTGCACCATAGCCACCTGCACCACGTCGTTCCACAGTTGGTTGTGAAACGTGAACCGGAAGATTTGAGCCATCATCGTCACAAGAGCAACGTGTCTCCTGGTTTAGATACTGGTGGTGGAATTATTATCAACAATAAGGGGGCTCGTCATAAGGTGGTGCTGGTGTCAACAGCCAATGGGGGTGGTCAAGGAGACTTGGCAGTGGATGTCGTGAACAGTGGGGGTGGTACCACAATCAAGGAAGAGCTGTCAGTACATCGCGGTCTAGGGTCACCTCAGCACGGCAGTAGGTCCATCAACGGGACACCGTCCTCTACGTCTTCTATTCTGGGGACAGACACTGGGGGCGGGTCGGGACCTGTCGAGCTGATAACTGGAGACCCTCTCAAGCCCAGCATGTACGGCACTCAAATTTTCGCCCCGATGACCGGTGGCTCTCAACACCACGGGGGCAGTGGGACGCCGTCCCCCATACCGTACTCGGACCATGTACCGCAGTATACAACGGCGGTGTCGCAAGGGGGTGCTACTGGGTATATCACCACCTCGTCTGGGAATATCCGTGCTGGTAGTTCCACGGCCTTCGCCGTCACAGATCCCTACCCGTACCGCGAGTACTTCACGACGTCGGGAACGGAGCAGGGTTACGCGGCGCCCGTAAGGCAACAGATTCCCAGCTACGCTGACAGCCCTGAGGGAGCTGGAGGCGGCGGAAGTACAACCGCATCCAATGCGTCCTTCGTGGTGGAACGCTACGTCCGGCAGAGCAACGCGTACGGAAAGAGCGTTGTGTCCGCCTCCACCGGCCTTACTGTGGACCTGCCGTCCCCCGACAGCGGCATCGGCACGGAGTCCATCACCCCGCGAGACCAGACGACCATGCAACCGGTAAGTACAGTGATATGTTGTGATATGCAGTGACATGTAGGTGGCAGATTGTGTTCAGTGAAAAGTTCGCCGTGACTGTCTGTTAGAGAGAAATGTGCGACTTCCTCTTATTTATTATAGTACTGCGTACCTTATTCCCTTCCCATAAATTCATTATCTTAAGTAATCCTACATTACATAATGTCTTGAGCAACACTCCAACACATTGCACTTTAATGACTTTACACTTTAAGCAGTGTATCTCTCTGTGTTGGTAATTAAATGATATTGCTTCGTGTTTGATAATTATCTGTCCTGAAGTTCTGTACAAGTGTTCAGTGATAGCTGAATATTCTCTTCCGAAAGAGGCCTTCACAGTAGTGAAATGTAAGCCTAAGTCTTACCACATCACACAGCAGTCTTCTTTTTGTTTACTTCCTGTTAATATTCTGATTGGTTACTTAGCCTAATGCACGTAGTTTTAGGCTTCGAAAATTACATTTGAGCTATGTGTGTATAGTCTAGCTATTTGCTTTACGTCGCACCGACACAGATAGGTCTTATGGCGAAGATGGGATACGAAATGCCTAGGAATGGGAAGTCCCCCTGGCCTTAAGGTACAGCCCTAGCATTTGCCTAGTGTGAAAATGGGAAACCACGGAAAACAATCTTCAGGGCTGCCGACAGTGGTGTTCGAACCCATTTCTCCCGGATGCAAGCTCACAGCTGCGCGCCCCTAACCGCACGGCCAAATCGCCCGTTGTGTGCATAGTCAAGGGCTAGGAGTGGGAAGCGACCGTGGCCTTAATTAAGGTAGGCCTATAACCCCAGCATTTGCCTGGTGTTAAAATGGGAAACCACGGGGAACCATGTTCAAGGCTACCGACAGTGGAGTTCGAACCCACTATCTTCCGAATGAAGCCCACATCTACGTAACCCTAACCGCACGGCCAACTCTCCCGGTCAAGGGATTACGAAATCATTTTAAATCACTAGGTTAAACTTTTAAACTTTTTAAACTTCCGGGTTAAGAGGAATTAGGTTTGTCTCTGTTATAGGATCATAAATGACATGTTAGATTTTTAAAGGCTATGCCTAAATATATTTCGAGGGGAAAACAAATTTTAGTGATATAATAATATAGCCTATATGATTTTTCTTTATCGGGTGGTCGTAGACTTACTCAAAATATCCTCACAGGCCTCCGAAATGCCAAGTGGACCGTGACAGGTTATATACTCTTGTATTATTTTCAATTGGTACATTTTTTCGGTAATACTTTGTTTATACTCTCTTTCTGATACGTGTTTATAGTAAGGAAATTCATACACCAGAAAGTAGTCCATAACAATTTGAACATGAAGCCAAAAAATAATGTGTTGAATAATTTTACCAATATCGTCGAATTTCTCTCACTGTCTCACTTAATCGCAGTTCAGTTGGGAAAGTCGTCTCTGTCACAAGGTGTCTAATAATAAGCTACAAGAACCCGTCTTAAAGTATCTAAAGCCTGTGAAGAAATTCGTGCGTTGCAAAGAAAAAAGTTTCTGTAATGTAAAATGTGAATGTATGTTTTGATAGAGGAAGTAAATCGAACCACCTAAAACTTCTCTTTCCCCTAATAAAATGGTCAGTATTTCCATAGTTGGTAAATTAAACTATCAAAGTTATATTAGTGAAACTAAGCTTAGATTTTCCACTGTCCTTTATAGCCTATCCACGGGTCATGTCATCTCTCACATTGTAACGATAGTAATTTATTTTTCTTGGTGCACGTTTGTAACTGCATGATCGTTGGGTGGTTCTTGAACTTCAGACTCGTAGATCCTACGCAGTCTGTTACTTCACTGCTGAATCCTTTACATTCACTTCATAGAAGATTTATAGGCACTGTAGGAGAAGATGTAAAAGTAAATTTGAATTCGAGCTGGTGCGTGACGTTTGTCAGCTGTGTTCAAGGCTTCAGGTCGAATCCTGGCGCAGTCGATGGGGATTGCGGCGTGCTTAAATGTGAGAGAAGCACGCCCACAGATTTGTTCTCACATAAAAGAAACATTTTTAGGGCAAAATTCCAGCGCTCTATAGTTCTTTTAAAACCAACAGTAGTTGAAAGTACTTTATTATTATTATTATTATTATTATTATTATTATTATTATTATTATTATTATTATTATTATTATTATTCCTTCCGACGTTTTGCCTAATTTATTGGTGTCTGCACTTAATGTGGATATAGCCCAATTTTACGATCTCATGTCAATTGCGTACGTAGGCCAACCTCAAAACGTGTATTTTGATGTCAAATCATCCAACACATTTCCTTCTTCTTTGACTGGGAAACAGTCGAGTAATAACTTACCTTTTGCTTTGTTTTTCAAACATAAGTTAATCATATAATTAACCGTATATTAAATGTCACGTTAATTATCTTTGTATTCTATCAATATTCTCTTGTCAACTTTCTCGCATGTCTAAGTACATATTCTTGTTCAGCGCTGAGCAACTGCGTTGACTTGTTTTCTGTTAAGTCAGTATCGTCGTAATTACTTTGTCTTGCTTGTTGTACTAGGAGGCGACGGCCATGTTTTGAGAAGCTTATTAGTCTATATTGTTACAGGAAAAGGGAAAGTGATCATGTATCTGCCTGCCGGTCTGTATGAAATTTAAAAGTCTAATTCCTAATATGGAAAGTAAAACAAAAACAACACAGAAAACTTTAGGACACAGCCTTTCCTCATTTCATTATACATTTAGAAGAATGCAATTTTTTAAAATTGTTATAGGCCTACGTCCGTATCTATTACGAGTCAGTGAGATCCTCATTCTGTATTGGGCAACTGTGTGTTTGACCTTGGTTTCGATTCTCAAGCCCTGTGCCGAACTTTCTCTTGGAATGGGCATTTGAAACTGCGTTAATTTAGTTCTTAGGACAACTAAGGAGCCATTCATACGAAACGTATTGGCACCGGACTTGGAAACAAACATTAATAACGATGAGATCATTTTTATCGTATACCTAGGCAAGACATTTCATGACTGTAATATTGAAGATCTCAGGACGTCTCTGCTAAGTTGTAGGTGCCAAAAGGTCTTTAACTGACTTATACCTTCGCCTACCTAATCACTGAGTAGGCCTACATTCAAATGTAGTCAGTGAGTGTCTCTAAACATTCAGTGATGTATTAAATGATTTACCAAATACTTCACCGTAGCTTGTATCTTAAGCAGCTTTCTTGTATCTAGTAGGTACACGAAAGGGGTGTTCGTCCCAGACAGTCACCAAGAACAAGTTTTTCTTGTAAGTTGTTCACCAAGAGAGGGTTACATTGCATTCATAATACGTAGCAATCCCTTCTAAACTATAGGCTACATCGAAATAAAGACCTAGGTGCTTCACTGACCTCCGAGACAGTGTGTTAGGGTCACATGCTATCGTAGTAGAGGACTAGGAAGTCAACACTGAATGGTTCGCATCTCTGTATGGGCGTCCTTCAGCAGTTATACCGAGTACGGCCTTCTCCCGGCCAGCGGTTCACTGTGATTCCATGGGTTTTTTCTGTAGACAGATGGGATGGATGGTACTAACTTCAGAACAGACATAGGTGGTTTGATATTTCTTTTATTTGAATAACATTTGCATTATAGCAACCAGGATAGGCCCTAAGTGGTCTCGTAGATGCATTATCAGTTAAGGTACAGAGGTCTGTCATCCACTCGGCTCCATACCCCAGTGTTTCTGCGTGTAGGATTTTCAGTAGGACCAACTCGTAGCACCCAGCCCTAAACCCCAGTTGGCAAGTCCCGAACAGCGCGGATGTTCCTCTGCCCCACATACACGTGGGGTGATGTCTAAGAAATAATAATAATAATAATAATAATAATAATAATAATCATCATCATCATCATGCCGTACATTTATTACAGAGGTCGATGACCTATCTGTTAAATCTCTTCAGACAACAATCATCATCGTACCTGGGAGATGGAGTGGCAGGCCACTCCTCTTCCAAATAACCTGAGAGCGGTAAAAGGTACAACGAAGGTATGGAGGACTTCCCTTCGGGCTTCTCGGAGGGAAGCAGTGGTATTATGTCGTCTTCGAATCGGCCATGGTATCCTGACTCATACATTTATTGAAAGGAGAACCCCCTCCGGTGTGTACTTGCGGCGATCATCTTACCGTGGTACACATCCTTACGGAGTAGGCTACGTGGACCGGGTCGATCTCTGCCGTAGTCTAAAACTCCTGCGTACCATCTCCCTCATCATGCGCGATGACGAGCAGTCCGCATACCTCGTCATCCGTTTTATGAGGGACAGTGGTCTTTTTTCTCGTGTTTAATATTGTTTTTGTCATAGTGTATTTTTTTGTTGACTGCGCTTTTATCACATTGACTCTATTTTAGTTCGTGTTGCGTATTTTAAAGTGTTATTTTAACTCTTAACACATATATATATTATATCTGACTGTCCAGGCAATGCCTTATTCCATTATCACCTCTATTTTCTATCATTTTATTAGAAATAAGGCATTGCAAATTAGATCCACTGATTGTTTTAATCCCACAATCATTTTTTCATCACCATTTCTTTTAAACTGTAGTCAGTGGGTGCATTTTAATCTTTTAAAATATTTTTTTTTTTATTTTATCAACTTATGTCGTCCATTCGTACCATTAGGGGCCGATGACCTTCGATGTTAGGCCGCTTTAAACAAGAAGCATCATCAAGCATTATTATCGTACCTTTATCATTTCAGTCATACACCGCAGATAAGCTGTGCAATTAAAAAAAAAAAGAATACTTGATCAGTGTTTCTAACAGTGCGATAAGGTGGTAGTGATTTTTTTTAAAAAGGGGAGTACAAATAGGTAACCATCCTCAGATTGCAGGTTCGTGTCAAAAGTCAATTCCTGTCTGTCCATTTGTGTGTCTATCAATCTTCTATGTAAAATTAGGTGTGACGTTTTCTGAAACTCTAGAGAAACACTGTTATAGTCTAACAAGCTTGAGAATTTACTGATAAATATAGATCTGAATTGCAAGTAGGGATTGGTAATGTCCAGATACAATGTTATCAGTTAACTGATCGCGTAACATACAGATTGCTACGAAGCTACAAGTCGTCCCTAATGGACGTTTGTGCATTAACTAAAATTTACGTGCCTTCCCACTCCTCTACCTTCAACTACATGTGGTCTCCTTTAGTTCCACAGCTCTTATTTTTTAAATCAGTAGAAACTGAGTCTAATCATTGTTGTCTCTCTTTGCTTCTCTTACTTTCCTCCTCTTTTTGCCTCACATGATCCTACCACCGAAGCTGGTTCATACGCACAACTTCCTTCCATCGAGTTAATTTCTGATGTAGTTTATATCTTCATTCCGAGAGCCCTCCTGCCATTGTTCCCTTCTGTTTGTACTAGCATTCATTCTCGCTATTTTCATGCCTGTAATTTCCGCCTTACGAATACCATATCCGAGTCCACCCAGCGTTCACTCCCGTACGACAAATTATGTTTAAAAATGACGGACGTACAGTAGCTAACCTATATTCACAGTATATTTGTCAGAGAGCTCATTTTTTCTCTTAATGAATACATTTGGTCTCAACTGCGAGTTCACTGCATTTACTTTGCTACACTTTGATTCTGTGTAGGCTGTTTATGCTAGTCTGATATTTGGTTACTGGCAGGTTTTCATAGAATATAACTTTATTGTGATGTCATGGGGTGGGACACAGTCCATGCTTCGGGAGAGGGGTCACGTATCATTTCCAGCGCAGTTCATGCCAACCGACTGATAATGCTTTTATCCAACGTGCTCTACTTCCTGTAGCTGTTACGCTAATCTCACTTGTCAGAATGACTGAGACACAGATGATATCTGTCCGTGTTATGGACAGAGGGTGTCAGGTGAAGCATCACAGATTACATCGCCCGCTGTCATAAGTTTCCGGCAGCCGCCCGTCCGTTCTTAATATTCATAGAAAAAAATATCCTAATAGTGATGCTAATTTCGATGTTTCCGTAAGCGGATAGATATATGGGGGCTGGGACACACCCACACCACTTGTCAACTTCACAGCTGAACTCGTCGGACCACTTCTGGTCGAACGACTCGGGGTGGTGGCTCAGGAGGGGAAACAACCGCTACATCAGCTGTTCACTATACATTCCTGTATCGAACGAGCAACAAGTGGCATGGATAAGTGTAGTCCTCCCTGTCTTTTCATATTTCCCAAACGTGATAGATTTGTCATTTTATGTGGAAACTGTTATAAATTTTAGCTTCTTGCTTCATTTGGGGAACAGATCTCTTTGTGAATCATTGGTAGAGTGTTGTTCCCGGGATCCTAACATCGCTGGTTCAAATCCGGCAGAGGTAGTCGAATTTTCGAAGAACGGCAAAACATCTTTTCGGCACTCCCATGTCGTACGATATCGGTATATAAATGTTTCTGGTGATACATTTGGTACCGGGCGAGTTGGCCGAGCGGTTAGAGGCGCGCGGCTGTGAGCTTGCATCCGGGAGATAATGGGTTCGAATCCCACTGTCGGCAGCCCTGAAGATGATTTTCCGTGGTTTCCCATTTTCACACCAGGCAAATGGTGGGGCTGTACCTTAAGGCCACGGTCGCTTCCTTCCAACTCCTAGGCCTTTCCTATCCCATCGTCGCCATAAGACCTATCTGTGTCGGTGCGACGTAAAGCCACTATCAAAAGATACATTTGGTGTTTACTCCACAAAATTAATCAACGCTCAGCCATAGACCGCCCAACAGAGGTCCTGTCTATAAAATTATTTTTCACGAGAGTTTAATCCTGATGTAAACAAGGCATGTCCACGCCTTAGTCAAAGAAAGAGTTGTGATTCGCTGAGCGTGTAGTATCGACCTCCGCCCCGTCAACGTCTCGTGTTCGGACATACAGTGCTGCGCATATTACCTAAAATAGACGAGGAACAGTTTTTGAGCTGTGTGAAACTAAACGGAGGGGTTTAAAGGGACATCTACTGCTGATGATTAGGGCCTACGTTATTTATTTATTTATTTATTTATTTATTTATTTATTTATTTATTTATTTATTTATTTATTTATTTATTTATTTATTTCTGAATATTAAAGAAAGCTATCGTAGGCTAGAGCACAAAATTACACACGTAGGAAGGTTTATCTTAGAACAGCTGTTTGAAATGTCCGCCCGGTAGACTGTAACCTAATAGAATACCAGCTTTCGAAATGAAATGTATATCTCTTATCTTGTAGAGTTCCTATCATGATAGAGCATATAGTACGATTGGACATGTCAGACGGAACTGTTGATAATTCTGCAACAACATCTATCGAAAAGAAACAACTCAAAAAAGACAATACAATATCCTTCCTATCCATTAACACAGGTTTACGTTCTCTTTTAACAAACTGGAACCCTGTGTCCTTTAAAAGCCTGTACAATGTAGTTAAACTGAGTTTTATCTTTATTTACACTGTCTAATACTTTGCGTAAAGTAGGTGGTTCATTCCAAAAAAAAAAAAAAAATTCATGAATTTTCCTTCTAATACCACTTTTGACAATATCGTCATACTTCTCGATTCTTTGAGGTCGATTACGTTCCTTTCCCGGCGTTGTTAATTTCCCTCTCTTTCTAAACTCTGTCCGCATGTTATGAACCGAACTAGCCGACACACCACACAACTCTGCACTTAGTTTCTCTACCTCTTTTACGGCTAAACCTGGATTCTGTTCACTTATTTTATTAAAAACATTCACAATGCACTGCCTATGGTCACTTCTGAGCGGTTTTCCTCTTTTGTGCTTCACTACACGGTATGGTCCTACCTCTTGCTCCATTTCTCTCACTATGAATACTGACACTGACAGCTGCTGCAAGATGCAACACCTTATCTCCACGCTGTACAGCTTGGGACTTTCCCTCGCTATGAGAAGACTTCTGCATTACACCACGCCTTCTGCCTTTATATCTCGTTATTTAATCACTGTTTTATTTTTTAAAAAACATATAGACATATGCCGGTATATATGACAACCATATTTTAATTTGATTACGTACTCTTTCAGACTATCTAAATGTAATAAACTAAGATAAAATTAAATTAATGCGACGAGTGAGTGCGACGGTTGCTTCTCCAATCAACTACGTCTATGTCCACGTGCAAAGCCAAGGTGCTCCGCCTATTTGTTTACATCAGGATTAAACTCTCGTGAAAAATCATATACCAGCCATCCGACAGAGTAGAAAGAAAAGTAGAAATTGACGTGCAAGCAGCCTAAATGGCATCAAATAAAAATGCGTGCTTGCAGTAGCGGAAAAATATACTATTATTATTATTATTATTATTATTATTATTATTATTATTATTATTATTATTATTATTATTATTATTATTGGGCGAGATGCTTTGTTAATGTCCTCATATATATAATTAACGCACAATGTGGCATCACGAATTATAGTCTATATTGCTGTCGCCGGACTGAGTGACTCAGACGGTAGAGAGCTTTCTTTCTGTGACAAAGTTGGCGGGTTCGATCCCGACTCGGTCCGGTGGTACTTGAAGGTGTTCAAATACTCCAGTCTCATTCAATTTATTGTACTCTTAACAACTGTTACTTTGGGCAAAGCTAAGTAAGGACATCCAGTGAAATAAAGTACCAACCAACCATTTAGCTAGAACGAGTGCACCATATTCAGGAAGAAACTGATAATCGGCAAGGCTGTTGAAACAAAAATCAACAACATGGAAATACTCAACTTTGGATTTGGGATGTTTTGTAGCGCGGGATTAATATGCACGACTTTGAGAAAGTGTTGGTCAGTGGAAATGTTTACTCTGATACTCTGTTTTGCGTAGAACGAAAATGAAAGATTACGTTTAGGACCTATTTCATTATTTAGGTTTAAATATATAAGTTATATGCATATAAACTCATTGTTCGATTCTGGTCCTTTCATAGCACGGGAGTTAATAGGCTCGGCTGTAGGATTCGGTGTTTACAAATGATTTGGTTTATCTGTGCGAGATACAATTTATAAAGTAACTGCCCATATTATTTCAAACATATTGAAATGACAACGTATTTCTAAAACATTTGTGTATAAAAATACTACCAGTGCTTCGGTAGGCATAGGTAGGCCTAGTTCAAAGAACAAGGCATCAAGTAACCCTATTCCATCCCACCGAGCTTTTGTACTTTTATCAAAGCTCAACTGTATGGAGTAGCACAGACATGTCCGTTCTGCACAATAATACACGCCAGCAACTATATAACATAATCGCCCCCGGCGCCTCTCTCACAGCGCATTTCCCACGTCACGCGAACACACACATACACACACACTTATCTCTTACTTTACCTCCTCCCATGCCCTTCACTACCCAGCAGGGTTCTCGTGGAAAAATGATATAACATGTTCAGAGTCTTGCCATCTCATTGTATTGTAGTATATTAAGTTATTAACAGTTACTACCACATTATTGGATATTTACAAAAATCCTGTTAGAACACCAAGTAGTGCTGACAATAGAGCTTTAAAAATAGAACTCACTCAGTGAATTCAAGAATGTATACTGAATATACACAAATATACACAAATTATTCATCCGTAGGTGTGATCGTGCTGGTGGAAATATACATCTATGTTTTACAAGTTTCACAACCAGAAATGTGAAGGTGCTGCGGTAATGAATTCAGTTGAACATTAACAGCATTGGCCTTACCAAGACGACTACTGCCCAGGTGGCCAGTAGATATTGAGAAGTACGCGACTACTTCCTTGGCGTTTTGACCAGGTTCACAGCCTTCCATAGGCCATCAATAGTTGATCTCACGAGCGGCCTTCCAAATAGCATGAAATTTCTTGCACGAGACAATCATTGAACTAAGGCCTTCATTTAAGAACTAGAAATGTTAAAAAAAAAACACACACACACACTCCGGGACTTGATAATACGTTTGATAATTCTAAAATATATAGGCGCTATGTGATTTTCTATTACACTAAAATTCTATGCGGGAAATGTTGGGAATAGGTCTCCGCACGTGTGCAATTATGTTACAGTATCTGAAAATCTATATTTTCCTTTTTCCTTGAGAGTGTGGTGGTAATAATAATAATGGCGTATGGCCTCCGGAGAGGCCTGGTGCAGGTCTTTTTCCAATAGACGGCCTATTAGGCGACCTACATGTCTGTGAAGATGAGGGCCCTACCTAGGATGATTTTTAATGTTGAACACGCCACACACACACATCCAACACACACATAACCAATTAAGGTTAAAATCCCCGACCCGGCCAGGAATCGAACCCGGAACCCTCTGAACCGAAGGCCAGTACGCTGACCGTTCAGCCAACGAGTCGGACAGTGTGGTGGTGACTATTGTTTTAAGGGGGAAATTAAACTTGGCAGTCGTGCCCTCTCAATGGGGGACAGGCACATTCGTCATTGAATTGTAGTCTGTTCTAATTAGTAATTTAAAAAGCCGATCGAAAGTTTCTCAAATTTCTGAACGACTACGCATGCTTGAGAGGCAGAAATTTTAATTTGTCTAGAACAGCAAATATTCGATTTAATGTAGGTACATAAGTTATGTGATTCGAGAACTTGCAAGTGGGTGCTGAATAATTCGATCAGGGACTACGGCAACTTTTGATGGCTACCCTCAATTAGGTTATTCCCCGAACTTACCCCGCTTAATCTGGAGAAGAACGTTGAAACTACTTTTTAGGATACAACTTGTGTTATTTCATATAGTATCTGCGATCTTGTCAATAATAAATGAATGGATGAATGAATTCATTAATGAATTAGTCTAATTATATTTTTGGAGGATAAAATGTTTAATTCACTATAGAAAAATCTTAAGAATGACAGGCGGGACTTTCCCTGTTGTTAATCTGAATAGAAAGGCAACTTAATAAATCATTAATCTTCAATGCTTCCATCTTCATTGACGCGTTAAATTGCACGCATTTCTTCTTCCCCAGAAGTGGCATTCTTATGTGATAACATATTTTGTGGTGTCGTGATGGAGTCCTTTACCTGGCAGGTGAGATGGTGATGATGATGGTGGTGGTGGTGTTTTGTGTTTGTTATCCTCGCATTGAATACTTTAGTTAGGGTTAGGGGCAGGGGGCGGCTGCACCCCACGAGGTCTCCCCAGAGGTCAGCTTGACCGTTAGACCGGCTGCAACAAAGACACCTCCATTCACCTTCGTTTTACAATCTTATGCAATGCACGAAGAAGCGAACGCCTACATTATACGGAAAATAACACGCTCATTTTCTGCCTGCACTGAGACCGCAACATAGCAGTCATGCTTGTGAAATCAACACTCTTCCTGTCTTATTATGCATTTTCCTCATTATTTCCAGTTTTCAGTGAATCTTGCCTTGCATAATTTACGTTTTCTTTCCTTAATTACATTTCTTATGAATAATTATCTCTCTGCTTATAATAATAATAATAATAATAATAATAATAATAATAATAATAATAATAATAATAATAATAATAATAATCAACATGTAGCCTATTCAACATCCATTAGACTACAAATTATCGTGAAATATGCCCTGGACTTAGTCCTAGAAAACGTTATGTAAATTCTGGTAAGTCTACTGGCACATAATATTTCAGCACCCTTAAATGCCGATAAGTGTCCTGGACACTCTGCAACCGTGGACGTTTGGGACGTGGTAAAGCTTAAGAAAATGAAATACCTTCCATATAGGCATGTTTTTTTCCTAATGTTAACACTATCCATACTTAAAAAATAAAAAACAAGAAGGCCTACTTTCGTAAAAGAGGCTACATTTTATATAAACAAATACTACTATGCAAAATTTAATGCAAATTCGTTGAATATTTTCAGAATTATGATAAAACAAAGTGTAAAAATAATAATTTCGTGTGGCTATTTCTAGCCGAGTGCAGCCCTTGTAAGGCAGACCCTCCGATGAGGGTGGGCGGCATCTGCCATGTGTAGGTAACTGCGTGTTAATGTGGTGGAGGATAGTGTTATGTGTGGTGTGTGAGTTGGAGGGATGTTGGGGACAGCACAAACACCCAGCCCCAGGGCCACTGGAATTAACCAATGAAGGTTAAAATCCCTGACCCGGGACCCTCTGACCCGAAGGACAGTACGCTGACCATTCAGCCAACGATTCGGACAGTGTAAAAATGAAAATTATGAAAAAGAACTACGGACATGTAGAAAGTGACGTACAAGGATATGCACAAAAATCACATTCTGCAGTAGAAATAACACCCTTGAAATATAATTTCACTAGGCACTCTGAATTAATGCAAAAAAGTAACTCTCTGCTAGGTTGTATTATTTGCTTGCTTTTAATGGATTTTTTTTTTCAATTGTCTATTCTTCGCTATAGATATTTAATGTTGGCTGAGAAACACAAGTTTCGCGTCCTAGTCCACTCCGTTTACACGTTTCAAAATATACATTTGTTTGTGAGAACAATGACCGTTGGAGATGGCGGTGTACCTTAACTAGCCTGGGGGTGTTTGCTCATAACCCCTAGCCCCGAGCGCCCCTTTTAAAATGAAGTATTCATTAGATGCCAATGCGGTAGACTACCTGCAAACCGGATCTGAATATATAGAAGTATTGTTTGCGATCAATTACAACTCCAGTGAAACATCGGAGTGCAAGGGCTGTTCAGCAATTTCACACAAGTATGTACGTTAGTGGGCTACATACTCAAACATTTAGGGACTCTGCCCCTTGTCGCCAGGCTGAGTAGGGCTAGTTTAGACGGTAGAGCATTTGCCTTCTGAGCTCAAGTTGGCTGATTCGATCACAGTTTAGTCCGCTTGTATTTGTATGTATGTATTTATATACGCTGCTCTAGTTTCGAGTCAATTTATGTATTTATTTTATATATACATTTTAAGTTGCTTTACGTCGCACGGACACAGATAGGTCTTATGGCGACGGTGCGACAGGAAAGGGCTAGGAGTGGGAAGGAAGCGGCCGAGGCCTTAAGGTACAGCCCCAGCATGTGCCTGGTGTTAAAGTGGGGAAACCACCGAAAACCATGTTCAGAGCTGCCGACAGTGGGGTTCGAACCCACTATCTCCCGAATGCTGGATACTGGCTGCGACTGCAGCTATCGAGCTCAGTAAATAGATATACGGGTACGTAAGAGAGCTGTTGCAGGACAAAGTTTTGGCACTTCAGTGTCTCAGAGAATATTAAAATATTTCGTAGAAATTATTATTATTATTATTATTATTATTATTATTATTATTATTACTATTACTTTGTAAACCGATTCTGTACTTATGTGTGAATGATTCGACTGAAATACGCCTAGGCAAAATTTCACTCGTTGCATTTTGGAGACCGTAGCGTTTAATTGTTCCCGGAAATGACTTCCAGAGTTCATTTGTCGCTGGTGATAGTTGAACGCCAGATAACTCCAAATAAAGCATTTACCTTCTGTAAGGGGCAGGCGCGAACTTTATTTATATGCGTGTATTAATAAGCACAATAATTTTGAATTGCAAACTAATGTAGATGTAGTTTCATACCGTTACCGATGCAGAAATATCTCGTTCATGCAATCTTGAAAACAAAAAAGAACGAATAGAATAACTGAGCTCTGGTAAGCTGTTGGTGCTGTGAGAATACAGTAAGTACATGCAAAGTTAATAGAGTACCTTTCAACCATATCGAAGTAATATAGTACATGGAAAATATTTCATGTTTATTTCCATTTACTATACAGGGTTATTCACCAAACATGTTACACCAAAATAACTTGTAATCCATTGGAGATATCGATATTCTGTTTTCACATTCTAAAATGGTATTAAACTGCTCGTGAAACACTTTGCTACATTTTTCGTGGGATTATTAATAGACTACGGAGATTTTGACACCTACCATGATTTTTTAATAGCGTTGTAATAATTTCAGACACTAGCAGAAAAGGTCGTACTATTACTGCTTCAGACATGTGATTAATTCATACGTCAGACAGTTGCTTTTTTGAAGTATCAATAACACTTCAACTAGTGGTTCCGATGGTTGAGAGCGGGCACTGGTCTTACCCTGTCAGACGGCGTTCGTTGCCGCAGGCGGTTTCCTTCTTGTGATCCTACCCAAACGACTGGAAGCCTACAAGTAGGTCTCGTAAATCCAATGTTATGTATTGCTTGGGTTTGCAACGTGTTTGACAGGTGAACTAAAGAAGGGATACGGATGTTTATGAATTTAAAAGAAACAAGGAGGTGTGTTTGCTGATATCATCGGAGTATGTGTTGCAATATCGAGGGAACTCTTCTGCCTGTGGCATCGTCTCTCGAGAAAAGACTGCAAATGTGCATTGCCATAGCTTAGCAACATTTCAATCACGTCATAAAATAGAAAAATGACAATCAGTAGCAATAAAATAGAATCAGTGTGAGAATCACTAATTTAGGATTTTCTTTCCAAACATAACCTTATTCGTTTGTATCCATTGTTTATGCGATAACTCCACCAACTGTGCAGTCTACCAACCATTGAGCGTGAGCACAGAATCAGCGTTGTGGCTTTTTCACGAAAAGAATCTCGTTGGCTACAACATCTCTACATGCAAAACCCCCCATTACTGTGAACTTTCAACTAGCCTCTTGTCTTCTTCCATAATAGAAACCCACTTTAAACCACTGCCCGGTAGACGTCCAATGGGTCCTGACACCCGCTACTGCTGTATCCATCTCGTAGCAGCCCTGGGTGAAACACCACTCCGAATCGCTGCCTCACGAATGCTGAAATTGCCGTGGTCGGACGAAAGCCAGCACTTGCTCTCTTGACGCGCATGAATAATTCGCTGTATCAAAATCGAGTGAAGTATTTAACATCTCGGCCATACCTTGGTGTGTTCGTTGCCTGACTTCATCACGGTGTGTTCATATGGGAACAAAACAGAAAAGATATTTCACACCGGGATTCACACCCTAGCTGTAGGTAGGAATTTTGTAGCCTCCTGCTGACCCACTGCGTTACATGGGGTGCGTGCCATGTGCATATAATTTTATAGTACCGTATGCAAGTGCATATAATGAGGAGGAAAGAGTGAGAGCGATTGACACAATGAGTGAGAACTACGGGCCGTGTTGCAAAACGCATCCAGCTGACTGTAAAAAGCTCAACATAGCCGAAGTGGACTTCCTTATATTTGACGTATGCAGAGATACGACAGATTTTGATTTTCATTTGTACAAATTGTAGAGTACCAGCTGTGTGGCTTGGATCACAAGGAAACGGCTTGTACCAGCGAACGCCGTATGATACGGCGTGATCAATGTCCGCTCTCAGCGAACAGAAATGCAAATTGAAGTATTGTTGATATTTCAAAAACTAATTGTTCGATATGCAAATTAATTACATGTGTAAAGTCGTATGAACCTTTTGCTAGTGTCATCAATTATTATAATTCTATTTAATCAAACAAGTTTGATGTCGATATTATAGCTATTAAAATCTCGTGGTATAAGTTAGCATATTGCCTTACCATTTAAGAATATGAAAACAGAATATCGATATCTTCAGTGGATTAGAAGCTATTTAGGAGTAATATCTTCGAATAACCCTGTATAACTAATCTACATACTGCCTCTGTAGTGTAAGTAGTAGGTAGTGTGATTAGCTGCAACCCCCGGAGGACCGGGTTTGATTCCTGGCTCTCCCACGAAATTTGAGACGTTGTACGGGGGTTGGAACGGGATCCACTCAGTTTTGCGAGGTCAACTGAGTAGAGGGGTGTTCGATTACCACCTCAGCCATCCTCGAGTGGTTTTCCGTGGTTTCCCACTTCTTCTCCAGGCAAATAACTGGATGGCACCTAACTTAAGTCCACGGCCGCTTCTTTCCCTCTTCCTTGTCTATGCTTTCCTATCTTCTCATCCCCCCCACAAGACCCCTGTTTAGCATAGAAGGTGAGGCCGCCTGGGTAAGGTACTGGTCTTCTACCCCCGTTTTATCCCCCAACCCAAAGTCCGCACGTTTCAGGACACTGCCTTTGAAGCGGTAGAACTGGGATCCTTCGCTGAGTCTTAGGGAAAAACCAACCCTGGAGGAAAACGGATTAATAAAGAAAAAAAAAAGAAAGAAGGAACTAATCCAAATGTCTGATTTATGTTTTTGGATTATATTCCAGCTTCGGTTTTCTTTCTGGCACAGATATTTACGGCTGACCTTTTAAGGAACTTGTCGGTCCTGCGGTGTAGAGGTAGTGTGCCTGCCTCTTACCCGGAGGCCCCGGGTTCGATTCCTGGCCAAGTCATGGAGTTTTACCTGGATATGAGGGCGGTTCGAGGTCCATTCAGCCTACGTGATTACAACTGAGGAACTATCTGACTGAGATGGCGGCCCCGGTCTAGAAAGCCAAGAATATCGGCCGTGAGGATTCGTCATGCTGACCATACGACACCTCGTAATCTGCAGGCTTTCGGGCTGAGCAGCGGTCGCTTGGTAGGCCATGGCCCTTGCGCCATGGGTGCTTTTACGAGGGAATTGTCCCTAGCTTTTCACCAAGGCGATTGTGTTACGAATCCCAGTAATGCATATTGGATGTTGGAAACGAAAATTGACGTTCTACAATCCTCGTAGTAGAAATAAAAATACATTCGTTTCAGACTAGGATAATCCAGACGGCCAGTGCTAAGCAAATATATACAATAGGTAAGTCATTTTGCGAATCGTCTACAGTTCGCGCCATGATCAGTAACTTACGTACACATTCCGTACATGAGTGGCTTGCTACAGTAGTTTTACCGATGAATTGGCGTCAAACCTGAGGTGGGCTTATGGTCTGAACACGCCCACATCGTGTACACCCTTTTGTTTTGTTATTAGTGATACCATCGTGAAAGTGTCGAAACTAATTTTAAATTCAAGTAAAGTTAGCTGGCATATATGCTATTAAAATATACACACACAATGGCTTCACATGTGCATTGTTTATCAACGCTTTGTAGACTTTTGATCAAATTACTTAATAACTTCCCCCACGGCGGTCTTGTATAAAGATTGTTTTGTTTGAATAAGGTTCAAAGGGTCGTGCAACAAGTGTGACCTCAGGGTCACCGCGGGCTATACTCACGAGATATGTGCGAAGACGTCGATTATGGTACCAGCAAAATCTGATGATTATGGTACCTAGAACAAAAGGGATGGGTAAGACAAGCTTCTCAGTTATACCAGCTTTGATTGAAACACGCACCACGTGTAGGATTACTAGATGCATCTAGCGGAATGTAGGACTCAGTGCTCTAAAATATAGGACACTGGGAAATTATAATAAATCATAATAAATGGAAATAAACAATATTTAGTGAGTGATATACCAAAAACAAAATCAGTCGTACTTTCACTGTAAAACGTAATTCATATTTAAGAGACATGCCGATTTGTTGCAAAATATCTGACGTGTTTGCAAACAGATAAAACTTGGAGTAGTTTGAGTGTTTGTGAAGTTATATCCACAGTGCATATCAGTACCCTGTTTTACTCAATTGTCCATTGTTCGGAAATCAGTGAAAAAGCCCGCTCTGCTCTTGCATTGTGTGAAAGTAGCAAAAAAATCCTCTATTCAACAGATCAGAATGGCAGGTTTCATACCCATCCTCACTAAATTACCTCTGTCATCATTAGATAGTCATAAGACCACGCCATTCTTGACAACAATGATCACGCTGACTAAAGTTTACCACATAAAACCGCAGTAACCATCTGAAAGAATATATTTTTCTCCAGAAACAGCCGTCCATGCTGTCAAATTTGTTAAAAATGTATTATTTTTGCGCGATTGGAAAAAAACGTTTTAAAACCATTGCATGTTTTGAATGTCTTAAACAGTCATGATTTAGTAATTTTAAGAAATTCCTTCTGGACAGAATGTTATATTGTAATGCATGTCCGGAATTTTTCTGATGTCTGGTAACCCTAACTACAGTATTGAAGGAAGTTAGATGACTTTCAGTGGCTGTCAGAACCGAAGTAAAGGCTACTTTGTGTTCAAGAACGTTCTACTAGGGATTCATTCTTCAGGGCTCATAGGGGCAGTGAGGAGCAGTTAGTCAGGGTTCTAGATCGTATTCTGACCCAGTCGGTTGGTTTTAAAAAGAAATTGCAAAGTAACCTGTGCCAACGTATTTATTGACTCATTCAATAGAGCACTTTTTACGACAAAAATCTAAAAAATCATGTAATGCAAGTGTTTTGCTACCTGATGAGTGCTACATATACTAGTTTCACTGATAAAACTTCAAGGTGAATGTCGTATATTTTGTCTCCCGTGTTTGAAGTAATTCTTATTTTCGTAATTCCTGAACGACTTCTTCCATCAGCGATATATGACGGAAATATGTGTAGATTATATCTAATCTTTCCATGGAAACAGTCTTTGATACAGAGATCACCTGTGTCTTTGGTATGCGGTTACTCGGACATGCGTTATCCACACTTCACAAGGCTGTAACAGCGAGAGATCATAGGTCATAGCCCCTAACTTACTGAACGAACTCGGAGCTACAGGAAGCATTTAAAGTGCCAGAAGAAAATATATGTACATCCAATCATGGAAAGAAGAAATGCGTGTGTTGGTCGTTTGTACGACCTTCATTCTTCAGGTCAGCGTTGCCGTCATTCTCCTTTTATCCTGTTTATTGCTACGTGATTAGGATCTAAACTTAGGCGGTGGCAATATTGTGTTGGAATGGAACATTTCCTGAATATCTCGATAGATAGATAGATAGATAGATAGATAGATAGATAGATAGATAGATAGATAGAAGGAAAGAAAGCAAGAAAGAAAAAAAGAAAGGTAAATATTACTGGGCCACCCCTCTTATATTTAACACTTCTCATGAATATCTTCACAAATTATTATGCATTTAAAATTTTCCCAGAAGAGCGTCCCATTCCACTTCAGATCGAGAAAACCGAAAGTTGGTATCTTTTGCTAGCGCCATACAACGTACATTTCACATGTCCATTATTAGCTGCAAATGGAAGGCTTATCCACCGGACAATGACGGGGAGTTTAATATTGAGTAATACTAAAAGCACCTGTATCTAAAAAGGAATGCGATCCAGGCCCATATCGGGTTAGAATTACACCACACAAAGTATCAGACTTCACAGAATGAGCAAGGCAGACCTTTACTTTGGACCATGAGTTGCGATAAAGAACGAGTCACTGCTCTGATCATATAGAATAAGTACACTCATCTGAATAAAAAGTGAACTATTGTGTCGTAAACTATTTGGCAGTATAGAGTTGTAATTCAGTACGCATCCTTCATTAAAAAACAGGTAATCAGTAACATACATTACGCAGCTTCAGTAGAATAGCCCAGTCTAAAGTATCCATAACTGAGTGAGTTAGCTACGCGGTTTGTATCACGTAAACACGAGCTTGTATTCGGCGGATAGTCGGTTCGAAACCTACTGTCGGCGCCCCTAAGATGGTTTACTGAGGTTTGTTTTCACACCAGGCATATGTTTTGGCTGTACCGTAATTAAGGCCACAGTCGCTTCTTTTCCTTCCTAGCCCTTTCCTATCCCATAGTCTCCATAAGACATGTGCCGGTGCGACGTAAAACAGATACCAAAATAGACAATGACCATACTTCTCTCATTTTTCTTCTTTAACATTATTATTATTATTGTTATTGTTATTATTATTATTATTATTATTATTATTATTATTATTGTTATTATAGGGAAATGACTTCATTTGCTTTGTTCCTCATGAACAGAACATTTATGAATATCTCTGGTCTGTCTTGTTCTATAACATTCTTAAGAATTTCCTTATATACTGAAACTACTAAGTTACTATTACCGTCTTATTTCTGTTGCAGCAATTCGACTATGCGGACCTGGTACAGTCAGGTTCCCTAATGACGGACGCCGCCCTGGCTCAAAGGGCGGGTTCTACACAGGGTTCTGGACAGACGACAGTCGGCAGTAGGTCGAGACCCTGGCACGACTTTGGTCGGCAGAACGACGCCGACAAAATCCAGATACCCAAAATGTGAGTACAACTTTATTTCAATAAAAGTAAATATGAAGGCATGGATAGATAAGAAACAAAATCTCTACCTATAGATATCTTTGTGTTTGTATTCTGCACTTGGTATCCGAAAGGGATCTACCAAATCATCCGTGAATCCTTCGAACATCGGCGGAAGGATAGGCATGGCTAAGGCGTGGCGGTGTGTCCTAGAAAGAACTATTCGCAGGAAGCCATTTAAATAAAGAAGAATATTTGCATGATCATTTTCCTTCTCTATGCACCAAAGAGAAAATCGGGCCGGAAATGTTATCTGGACACTGTATCTCTATCGTTACTCGGCCTAGTTCACTTGTTTGACAAGAACATACTGTCGTAGTGATTGATAGATCACCGCCGGAGGCTAACATTAGTCTCTGAACTAGGTAACAATGATTGAAGCTCATTGAATTCAAGTAGACTTACATCTGGCAAGAAGACAAACTGAGTGGTTGGAACAGAACTACCTACAGGAAGCTCAGGGTAGGGAATATCTCTCATGATGTTCTCTTTGATAGCCTAAAGATATAACTTTCAGAAATTGTTATTCATCCATTAGTAAACTGAACTGACGCTTTCCAGAAAATAAATTGAAGGGAAATATGTTTCTAAGGTTGAAGCAAGCAAACTTGCGGCTTTATTTGACTGTTGATGTCTTGGTTACAGCCAAGAGAAAAACAGTTTTAGATGAAATCGGAAGCAAACGGGTGAGACATTTAATTTCATGGAATGGTAGAGAATTCGAACTACGGTCGCTATAGTCTGGTGCTAAAAAATATCATTAGACTAAATCATTTAATAGGACTGGAGGTATGATACCCGAGTTGCCTTGTCACTTCCTTCTCACAAAGGTGGACGCAGTTCGATTCCCAGACAATGTAAATGGGATATTTGAAACAAAAAATCACGTTCATGTGGCTCATATTCCACATGAAACTGGAGCTCCTATGGCTAAGATTATAATGCCAATAGCCACGCAAAACCACGAACACCCTTCTTTTAAATCCGTACGAATGTGGCATAGCTCTTCTGTCATATTTTCCTCTGTGTAAAGTATTGCCAATTAAAGTATAAATGAGATATTTTTCCTTTATATTTTTTTGCATTAAACTTGCAACATGTATTAGAGCGTTATTTGTTTTATAAATAAATTACTTAATATTTCGCATACAGACTACATAAAGTGAAACACATAGTCAATGGTGACTTGATCGAGCGAGTGAAAACGATAACTCCATGTTATCATGGTAATGGAACTTTGCACCCTAGCAAATGGTGCATTTCCAATATAGGTCTATACACATAATGATTCATTTCTTTATTTTTCTCACAATTATATTAACATTTACAGCACGTTTGAGAAATTCCCATAAATTCTCTCCAACTTCGTGATTGCAAGACATTACGATCGCTAGACCGTGAACAGTTCTCGGTGTCACCGTCGATTGATTTGTGGCAGCACATTACTCAGAGCACATCTTTCCTTTCCCCTTCTGCCTTAATTAGCCTACGTTGTCTCCCTCCACAAGAGAACAGCCATGCGTGAAGCCTTGTGCACTTTTTCCATGAATCAAATACTTTGCCTTTTTTATATGCCGTCAATTGAAATCATTACTCACTCAAGCTGAAGCTGGAATACACTGTCCTTACCTGAATATAATTAGTAATCGTGCTCATTAGAACATTGTTAGTGGAAAAGATCCAGACTTTTTGTCGCAGTTCCTAAACTTCCTAGTAATATTATCCGAACACATCATTAATGTTAACTATGTGATTTGTGTTGTGTGTATTAAGTGCATAAGTAATAACAGAGTTATGTAGTGGCAGAATTGACTTAGAATAATAAAACTGAATGAGCCTCCGTGGCTCAGACGGCAGCGCGTCGGCCTCTCACCGCTGGATACCGTGGTTCAAATCCCGGTGACTCCATGTGAGATTTGTGCTGGACAAAGCAGAGGCGGGACAGGTTTTTCTCCGGGTACTCCGGTTTTCCCTGTCATCTTTCATTCCAGCAACACTCTCCATTATCATTTCATAGAATTTATCACTCATTAATAAATCACCATGGGAGTGGCGACCCCATTGTAATAACAGCCTATATATGTTGCATTCATTACATCCCTGACCCGGTCAATGACTGGAAAACAGGTTGTAGGTTTTCATTTTCAATAAAACTGAATATTTGTGAATGAAATCAGTCAGGCTGAAATTAAAAATGTAACCACTGTAATTGACTTTTCTATTATAGGGAATAATAATAGCTTTTCGTCCCACTGACTTACAGATATGGTTTACAGAGACTGCGAGTTACCAGAAATTTGTCCCGCAGGAATTTATTTGGCGGTAAATATATTTACACAGGCTGGTGTATTTGAAGACCTTTAAATACCACCGGACTGAGCCCGTTTTAATACCTAGGTAAAGCCAGTCGTTTAAACGCTGGCCAGTGTACTGAGTTCCACATGTACTGAGAAGAGTTGATTGCTGAATCTGGGATTGTTAGTTCGTAGTTTACTGATTTCAACTTAAAATTATTTATTTTTGCTTATCTTCCTAAATAACACTTTATTCTGGTACAGTACAAGTAATAAGTCACGATTCATTTACTGAGAATGACCATGATTCCCAAGGTTCCCGAAATTTATGTAATGAAAATTTCTAATCTTGAGTCTTTAGAGCATCTAGTTGGGCTTGCAAACATCCAGACACCTATTTTTCCCCTTTCGACCTTAATTTCCACTCTGATGTAATTACCTTTTCTGGAGGGAGAGAAAGACACCCCCGTCGCCTTGTTATTCGTGAGATGCGCGGTTCCGCTGCTAAATGCGTTTTTAATAATATTGTCGTGATCGGACGCTGTTTAAAAATGTCACCATATCGTAATTTGGAGGAGGATTAACTATGCTCTCTTTGTTTATCATCTTTAAACTATTGTTCTGTCATACTTCGAGTTAACAGCCCGTATACATTCAACCTTAAATTAATTAAATTACTAAATCGGCACACTAGGGCGAGAAATACTTCTCTAGGGATACCAGCCAGATTCCTTTACACCCCCTCAGATAATAACTAGTACGTTGTCTTGTACATATTATTATTGTTATTATTAACACAAACTAATCGTCCACAACCATACGTGAGTTACCAAAATATTTATCAGTATCTCTGGACCAGTCTTTGTTTTAGACTGTGATAGAGGCGCGTGACTACAGGAAAACGTTGGACAAAGTGTCTTCAGTTCTTACAGATCCGAGTTCGTACAGCCAGTAGGCTACTCTGAGTGTTTTTCTGCTGTGTTGTTTTAACGCTCTAATCTTAATCAATTTACTTGGCCGAATGATCAGTGTAGCTTCAGTTCGGAGGGCCTTGGGTTCGATTGCTGGTTATGCTGGGGAATTTAGCGGCATCTGGTTAATTCATCTGGCTCTGTGACTGGGTGCTTGTGTTCGTCTTACTACATACAGCCCATCCCACTACTATCCACCACATAGATCTGCAATAGTGAATTAACGCACTTTCTCTACTCCTCGAAAAGTTAATGAATCACACTGAAGACGAAACTGAGCGTTTGAAAAAAGAAACTACAGGCCTAGCAGTCGTAACCAGCAGTACTGTCACGATGTAATGGAAGGACTAGCGTTGTAAGAAGTACGGCAACATGGCAACAGTTTATTATAGCGTTATAAAGCGAGCCCAGTAATTGGCATTCAGTGTGGAACATCTATAAACACCATTTAATAATAAAGTTTTTGCTGGGCGAGTGAGTACCGTCTGGCACGCATTGTGTGGACTGATGTCAGATTGTTATCTCGTCTTACGCGGACTACAAAGGGCAGCTTGACACACACTGATCCAATCTCTTGGAGAATGGACGCTAGAAGCTGCCAACCTAATAATCCAGCTACTTGTCGACTGCGCACCGAACAGGGTCGTCGGTTTGCTCTCTACAAGCGAGAAACAAAAGATAGTCCATAGAATATACTGATTGAGCACTTTTTCTTTCAAAATTGTTTTACATTAGCCAGAAATTGCAGAAACTTTTGTTTTGTACTTTACGAGAAATAAACATTATTCAGATTGATTTAATGTCTACTTGATATGTGTTGAGAATATTTTGTAATTATCAGCGATGAATGTAATATTTTCATAGTTTGAATCTTGTACCTTGTAGAAGTGAGAGAGAAGGGAGGAAATCCATTATAATGTGTTACATATGGCATCAACTGAAAGATTTTTGATTCCTGGATAGTAAAATCTGAATTCAAGTGAAGAAAATACGTATATCGAGGCAAAGGTTATGCATTATTAAGGCTGAAAAATGAAATACTGTATATCCGTGGGAAAGTTGATTGTAAGCGTTAACTCAAAACTTCACGCCTTTGTCCGAAATCCATGAACATGGAAGGCATTTTCTCCAGGCAGGCAGTGATCGATCTGATCAGCTAATATTTAATGTTCAATAGCTAATAATAATAATAATAATAATAATAATAATAATAATAATAATAATAATAATAATAATAATAATAATAATAATAATAATAATCGCCTTATGCAAACCTGGATATTGTCGACCTAGTCACTGTCCTCAGGTAAGGTAGGGCCACTAATCAGGCATCCTGAGCCAGAGTTAACTTCTGGAAGGGTGGCCAATTTCTTTCAATTCCACCTCCACCCAACAGCAGGCGGGCTGCCTATCAGCGGCGACCACAACCAATGCTGCTTAACTCGGGAGAGCACAGGGATCTTCTGTTTTAACATGACTATGCTGTTGTACACACTGTCTCAGTATTTCGACCTAGCCTGCCTTATACAGGATTCATATGATTAAAGTAAGGAATAACAAATTAAAACTGTAAAAGACATCTTATCCAAACGTAAAGGAAACAACAAGCACGTACTCTGTTCATGAAACTAAAAACTACAGATCTTTTTAAGGGAAGCAAGTCATTTCTTAACAATAAAATGTTATTGGACACTGCGGCTTTCCCTGGACTCAGATCTTTAAATTGGATTTCACTGGCGTCAGTTAACTGTTTTCAGTGCTCAGATCTTGGTTTCGAATTTGCCTGAGTTCGTCAGACTTCTAAAGGTAGAAACAGCTATGGATTGCCTCGTTGTTCGTACCAGATGATGATGATTATGATGATAATATAATAATAATAATAATAATAATAATAATAATAATAATAATAATAATAATAATAATAATAATAATAATAATAATAATAATAATAATAATAATAATAATAATAATAATAATAATAATAATAATAATAATAATAATACTTTATCATCGGAGTATCCAAGATCACCGCTAAAAGCTTCAATGGTAGTGCTGAAGTGAATATGGATGGAGTTGTTCCTGCACTGGATGTATGAGTATTGTACACATGTTTGATGAGAGAACAATTGGTCAGTAAGTTAAGTGGGAGCTATTAATAAATCAAGCATCAAGACGCTGGTGAGTGATACATTTTGTACCGATGATACATGAGCTATTGATCTCTTGCTAGAGATCTCCATTGTCTCTTTGTTCTCGGATATAAAGCTCTTCGGATGCCGAGATTTCAGATAGTCTATAGCTCATAAATATTTCGAAATTTAACAGGGACCATACATATTGTGTAGCAGGGGGATTCGAAATATTTCTTACCCTGAAGGCTTTTGAGTTATCGCGATGGTATGCGCTTCATCGTTCCTCTTTTTATCCGAGATGAGTTCCACTCATTTCACGCATATAGACCTACTCAATGTGGTGGAGCACGATCTAGAATCTGTTAGTTGGTGCATCGCTAAGGTAGGTTTCAACTAGTTGTGATGCAACCACGGCCCTCTTGTGGGTGAGAAGTAACATACTCGTGAAGTATCTCAAGTCTGTTGAAGGGACACAGTCTTATTTTACAACTGGCCGTCATAGCTGTCGCTGGCTGTTTATGTAAATGAGATGACGGCTTTCTTTGTAGATCAGTGGTAGAAACTTGTGGGTTCAAACCTGGCAGAGGTAGCCGGATTTTTAAAGGGCAGAAATAAGTCCATTCGACACTCGGTATCTTAAAACTCAGCCATAGATAGCCCAAAAGAGTTAGTTTCTCTGGTACAGCAAAATGGATCGTTGAAATTGACATACAAGCAGTCGAAATGGAGTCTAATCAAAATGCCTGCAATAAGATAACTGAGGCTGTAGGATTATTATTATTATTATTATTATTATTATTATTATTATTATTATTATTATTATTATTATTATTATTATTATTATTATTATTATTATTGAGAAGACGATCATTTCATAATAAATTACTTCACCTAGAGATGAGGATAGTTACGATTCCTGACACAAAACCTGAGCAGAGTGTTCTATAGATGAAATCATGTTAACCAATCGAGTAGGCTACGCGGTTTGCGTCACGTAGCTGTGAGATTTTATTCAGAAAATAAATTGTACGAACTCCACTGACGACAGCCCTGAATATTGTTCCCCAGTCCCAGCCCTGTCCTATTCCATCGTCGACAAAATAGCGATATCATATAAAATTTGTCCTAACGCAAATTTGTGAGAGCTAAGCAAAATCCATGATTGCTGTCAATTTGAATATTAATATTATTTGCGACATTCTCCGAACATTGCCAAAACAAACTGTATCTCATTGCAATCATGTCCTGCTCCATGGCTAAATGGTTAGCGTGCTGGCCTTTGATCACAGGGGTCCCGGGTTCGATTCCCGGCGGGGTCGGGAATTGTAACCATAATTCCCCTGGCACAACGCGCAGGTCGCCTACGGGTGTCAAATCAAAAGACCTGCACCAGGCCTCTACGGAGGCCACACGCTAGTACATCATAGTGCAATAATGGAGATTCACTCACCTGAGCGTATTATTTACGAATCTTCATATCTCAGTTTCCTTGTCATAACACTTTGACGTTTACTTTCGATTCAATGCAGGTAAACCTAGACAAACCATATGCAGAATCTTCATCAAATATCAGTGTTAGCCGGAACTTCCCAGTCATATCACAAATGTGCGATAACCAGTTTCACTCGGGAGTGTGAACCTATCATTGTGTTGACTATTGGAAACTGTAAACAGTCTAGTGACTGATTTTCTGTCTGCTTCCTAACATACTTCCCCCCCCCCCCCCTTAATATGTCCGTGTTAATGGGAAAGAGAGTCTGCAACTTGGTCTTGTCACTCGGCCCCCAATCCAAGAGATTTCCAGTGGTATTTTCTGCAAGACTCAGGCATGAATTAAGGAAGCCAATCTGACCTTAAGTCCCAACAATTCCCTAATTGAGTTTTGTTACACTGCCGGCCCCACATAAACATGGGAAGGTGGGTTTGAACAGGAGAAATGTAATCTAGGATGATGAATACTGTACATTCATTGAGGAATGTAAGATAACTACAGTGTGTACTCTCCGTGTGAAGTAACCTCATGTAAACTGTGTTGTGTTGTCTTCATTCTACTCGCATGGAATGGTAAAAGATGAGTGTGAATTTTTAGTACAGTACATAAACATGTCATTTTTATTTAAAGTGTAAAAACTGGAACGTAACTTATCATCCGTCTATTCTTCTTTTTTAAGCCACCTAAATTTTGTGAAAAATCTCCAAGAACCCACGTCACTGAGATGAAATCATTTGTTTATTAAACTTTTATTGGAGAGAAAATATGCCATCTCCTAAGTTCTTTGTAATAAAATGTATTATTCAAAGAAATTATCTTTTTTGTTGTTGTGCTTTGATAGCCTGACAGACATTTACGACTCCATGTAGAAGATGCTGTCATCGTAAAGTATTGTAAGACTGCCTCTGTTCTCCCGGTACTAGTTCCTTAGATCTGAGGAGCCTGAGTGATCCTGTACTTTAACTACAAGGTGATTCAGTAAAAAAGTGAAAAAACAGGATGTTTCCTAAAAATGAACGCATATGATAATTACATTTACTTGATTGTACCTACTGTATTCCTTGAAAGAAAGACATATGAGAAATAATATCGAGCCTGGGGGCAAACTTGCTTGGGTTCTTTTATAAATGACCACAGAATTTTCAGCTGGTAATTTTATGTCGTTCTAATTGTACGAACGTAGTCCGGCACCATGGCTAAATGGTTAGCATGCTGGACTTTCGTCACAGGGGTCCCGAGTTCGATTCTCGGCAGGGTCGGTAATTTTAACCATCATTGGTTAATTTCGCTGGCACGGGGCCTGGGTGTATATGTCGTCTTCATTACATTTCATCCTCATCATGACACGCAGGTCGCCTACGGGTGTTAAATAAAAAACCTGCATTTGGCGAGCCGAACATGTCCTCGGACACTCCCGGCGCTAAAAGCCATACGCCATTTTTTTTTTGTACGGACGTAGATCAGTAAAATAATTTGGTTTATCTAGAACTGTGGGTGCCATGAACTCGCGAAAGAACCGCTAATCCCAATTTACCCCTGATTCGCTCTCAGTTCATTAATAATTCATTTATAATTAATAACAATTTATAATTAATCGAAATTACTCGTAGATTATCATTCATTCCATTAGGCCGTATTAGGAGCATGTGAAACAGTTTCTTTTTCTTCTCCTTCCTATCTTTCGAAAACATATTTTCTCGGTGATGTTTTCTTTCTTACGTCCATTTACTGCCTGATCTCTTCTTGGCTTTCTCTGGAAATTTATCATCAAATATTGGTTTCCTAAATTCTTTCTCTACCGGGCGAGTTGGCCGTGCAGTTAGGGCTGCGCAGCTGTGAGCATGCACCCGGGAGATAGTGGATTCGAACCCCACTCTCGGCAGTCCTGGAAGATGGTTTTCCGTGGTTTCCCATTTTCACACCAGACAAATGCTGGGGCTGAACCTCAATTAAGGCCACGGCCGCTTCCTTCCTACTCCTAGCCCTTTCCTATCCCATCGTCATCACAAGACCTATCTGTGTCGGTGCGACGTAAAGCAAATTGTAAAAAAAAAAAAAAAAAAAAAAAAAATTGCGATTGTTCTTTTTTAATGTAGGGTAGTTGCAAATCATCTTTGGTCTGACGTGCTTTCGTGAAAAACGCATTTTTTTATTTGCATAGTCTTCAAAAAATTGTTTTGTGAATCTGTCTTTCTCCATTCTGTACAAGTGACCAAAGAATCGTAATCTTTCTTTTCTGAAAGCATGACCTATTTTTTTCTGATGCTTTGTATGAATCTTGTGGTCTCAATTTTTATTATTATTGTTTTATTATTATTATAATTATTATTATCAATGTTTATGTAGGCCTACCGAAAATATTTTCACTGTACCCACTGCACAAATGACGCTAGGCTCAATAAAAATACTGTACAATTGAATAATAGTATCTTATTGCATATACACATACATACATACATACATACATACATACATACATACATATATATTATACATTGTTATGGCTTTCAGCGTTCAGTCTACAAGCCTCTATAAATGTGCTCATTGTATATTTTCTATTTTTAACTAACACTAGAGTCCATTCTGTTTCTACGATTCTTACCGTAAAGTCGTTTAAGACGAAGTCTAACATACTCTCCATGGTCTCCTTTAATAACCACCCTTTAATTAATACCTCCTACCATTGGTCCCGTCTGTTTGCATCAACAAATATTCCTGCAACCGTATTTTCTGGTCTGTAATCTCTAGTTTAGGAATGAGATATTCGAATTCACTCAGTTTCCACTCTCATACAGAAAAATCGGCTAAAACAGATAGACGTTATAGGATGTGAACGCATTATATTAGCTTTACTTAACCTTGTTTCTGCTTCCCTCAGTATATTATCATCCCGTGAGAACACACATCCACGTACTTGAAATTCTCTACCTGTTACAATTACTTCTATCTTATCTGACTAAATCAGCATCCTGCATCTCGGACATCTTCTGAACACACGCACACTGCTTAATTTTTCAAACTACATGTACAGTTATGAAATAAGACACCTTTCATGAAATATAAAACTAATACTAGCCTAATCCGTGTGTTTCTCCAGATACTCGCCGCACGGCTTTAAGTACCACCTGGAGGCACCCATCTCAACGAGTCAGAGGCGGGAAGACGACAGGATTACATACATCAACAAAGGCCAGTTTTATGGCATCACCATGGAATATGTCCCGGACCCCGACAAGCCACTAAAGACTCAAACCGTCAAGGTAAGTGCATGCAACCTTACAAGAATAGTATAGTACCTTTTTTTTGGTAGGTGTCAATACGCGAAGAATGGAAATTTGTACTACATAAACATGAATTCTTGATTGTTGTATTTACAGCTTAAGAGGAGAGAGAGGGGAGGGAGGTATTGGGGGAAAGGGCGATACGCTAATTTTCACCTATTTCATGCATGCGACTCAAAATTCTGATGCCACTGTTTTACCTCGGAGAATTTTCGTCTGCTCTTGTGTTTCAACAGAAGCCCGCGTATGAGGCGAGGAAATGTAACACCAACCAGTAACGGGAGTAATCCACTTGTGGCGTGAGCTATGCATGTAAACAAAATTATAATTACAATTTGTGTTTCATACTTCGTTTTTGTTTTGATGGCTGTTTAATGTTTAATCAAAAGAGGCTGGTTGGATCGTTAAACAGCACCACCAAAAGTTACGCGGTTATAGGTAAACGACAAAAACCGTTGGTGGTGCCAAAATGGTGTAAAAGGCATGGGGATGAGTGAGGTGTTTTCCGTTGCTTTCCTCGTTGGGCCATGAGCAGCACCATTCAGAACATCAGGTTTGTCAATCTTGCTCTGGGTGTCATTACTAAACACATCCATATCTCAGAAGCTTTCATATTGTAACAGCCATAAATGGGACAGACGTAGGTAAAAGCTGCGTTTTGCTGTGGCTTGTGCGTGGAAACAAATCTAAAAATACTGCATCCATCATGAAGGAAAAACGGGCTATGAAATGGATATACGAAAGTCGAAAGTAAGTTACGTTCAATCCAATTTTTATTTGTTATGACAACGGGAAAATGGCTTAACAGAATTTACCTAAATTCAGTACCGTATTTAAGTTTTGGGAAATAGTCCTACGGGCTGGGCACTAAGCTATATGCAGTATTATTTGGATTGTTAGAGTACAGTGGCGTAGCAGCATTGATAGGGGTCAAAAGAAAAAGTATCAAATTTCTCCGTTAGTATTAGCTGTATCGAAAAAATGTACGTAATAAAAATTGTCCTAAAACAACAATATCCTCTCTTTATATTTCAGCACTTTTACTGTATGAAGAATAATTTCGGACATGATCGTAATTTTTTTTTACAAACATTCAGTTATCTCTGTACGCACTGTCCGATCAGCGCCGGCACTTTCTACTGTGTACAAACTCCTTGAGTTCGCTACAATCTATTGATACATGTTTCCCTCGGCACCGTCTGGTGCAGCGGATCCAGGACGTGCTGGCCGGATGTTTGAATGCCGGCATCAGAATTACGTTTATGTGGCTCCCAAGCCACACGGGTGTAGAGGGAAACGAGTTAGCTGATAAGGCTGCCAAGGAGGCTGTTACAAAGTTCCAGCAAATGATATTCGTTCTGAGCTGAGACATTTGGTTATGACCCGTTGGGAGATCACTTCCAAATAAGCTGAGAGCGATGAAAGGAACAACGAAGGTATGGAGGACTTTGCTTCTGGCTTTTCGGAGGGAAGCAGTGGTATTATGTCGTCTTCGGGTTGGCCACGGTATAGTAACACACTCCTACTTACTGAAAGGAAAAACCTCTTCGGTATGTACTTGCGGCGATCATCTTACCGTGGTACACATCCTTACAGAGTGCGTGGGCCCGGTCGATCTCTGCCGTAGTCTAAAACTCCCGAGTACCATCCCTCATATCCTGCGAGATGACGAGCTGTCAGCAAACCTCATCATCCGTTTTATGAGGATTAGTGGTTTGTTTTATCGCATATAAACGTACGTGTTTCGTAATCGTCTTTGTATTAGTGTTCGCTACGTTTTATTCATTTGACTCTGTTTTAGTTTGTGTTTGTGTATTTTAATGTATTTTTAGAATAGTAATTTGCATGATATATTATTACATGTTAAGGCAATGTCTTATTCTACTATAATCTATCATCCATCATTTTACCGAAAATAAGGCATTGTGAATTAGATCCACTGATAATTTTAAATTCACAGTCATTGTTCATCTTCATTTGTATTACATTCTAGTCGCTGGATACATTTTAAAATTTTAATTATCATATTATGTCGTCGATCTCGTACCATTAGGGGCCGATGACCTTAGATGTTGGCCCCGTTAAACACGCATCATCATCATCATAATCATCAATTATCTCCGCATTATTTGTTTTTATCTTTATGGCTGTTAATATTCAGTATTTAATATTTATGGATCCTATATTATCTAGGGGAGGCCGGGGCTTGTTGCAACAGGGGTAGGTTGCAACCCTTAAGTTTTATTCTGAAATTTCCAATCAAGTGCTGCCACACTGTGCCAGTTCATGTAACTCCTCTAGACCTTCAGTTTGAGTACGAATGTCAGAATATCCGATCGTTTTGCATTGTGTTCTGAGACTTTGTCCATTTTTCTGCCGGACGAGTAACTTTTCTTGACCTTGTTGTTTTATTTAGTAAATCATACGGTTTAGAATAATTGCCCTATTTTTATATGAAGGTGAAGGGAAAATTATTTTAGTTCAAACCTGCAATAAGTGCTTTAGCCTCCGTTTTGTTATTTGTGAACGACTGCCAGTTCTGTCAAGGAAAGCGTAACGGGGCATTTTGCAACAGGTGTTGCAATTAACCCCAGCAGGTGTTCCAACTAACCCCGACTTCACACTACTATATGCCACTTAAGATATAATAATACCCCTCTTATAATCACATTTGTGGGCGTGATAGCTGCTGACCTCTCAATAAGACGGGCGCGCTTCGAATCCTAGCCAATGCATGCGGGATTTTTGAAATGAAAAGTCTCGTCCCTGTGGTTCGGATTCCACGTAAAAATGGAGGTACCGTGACTATGATCACGATATCAACAGTCATGTAAAACTAGAATCTGAGCTTTATCTTATGTAATTTAAAAATTCTTTATATAGGCTATTTGTGTGTATTTTTAGGCAATCGGTACGAGAATATATAAGTGGAAAACAGAAAAAAACGTTAAACACCATTGGACGTGATGGAGTGAGCTGCAAAACTCGTTCTTGATAATAAAGGAGACAGTGTTATTTCAATAACAAAAATTTTAAAAATGTTCAGTATCCACTATTCCATAACAGAGAACAAAAGCCAAGATGATGCGCTACTTACCGACCATCCATAAAAACAGTATATTGAGAAAGACAGAACAAAAAATTGGAACAGCAAGAGGAAAAATAACCACGTGACCAACTCCGGCTCAACGAGAAGGAAAAAACTGTCTCTCACGTTTAAAGGAAGATAACATTTGTGGACTCCCGTTCAGAAGAAGACAGCTGTTATTGTCTGAATTGCGAGTACGTGTATAAATAGGGGAGGAATGGGTCCAGTGTCTGAAGTGTAAACAGTAGTCGCATTGCATGTATACAAAAAATATTCCATACTATATCTGTGTATACTGTTCTAACAATAATGAAAGCTCAGCTTGAGTGTTTCGCCATCTTACCCCTCAAGCGGGGTAAATCGCTACAGGTGACTCATTTTTTAATCGTCATTTTGAGACACATTATTATTTTCTAATTATTTTAAAAATTACGATTTTGATAGATAAAAATATAAAGTATCACCAGATTGTTTTCAGTTTCAATAGGAACAAATATTATCTTAGTAAAAAATAAATTCAAATTATTGTTGCAACATGTCACTGCTTCCCCTATCTATTATCTGCATTTGACAAAAGTTGTTGAAAACAAAATTTCCCATATTGTATATCTCATGCATTTTAGTGCATGAACTGTGATAATGGAAATATTAATGAACTTTGCTTTTTGTTGTTGTTGTTGTTGTTAAGTGTATCAACGGCGAGCATCGCTGACGTGTAAGTAATCGGTAACTTGTCATCTACGGGTAGTTCAGTTAGAAATTTCAATAATAGCTACAGTCTAAAAATCTTTCAAAGTTGTTAGCGTTACCTTGTGTCATTCCTCGTGCCATTCCTCGTTCGCCAAAAAAAGTACGGCGTTAATACAATATGGGTAAGTGAGGCAGCTTATCTCATTATCTCTATGCAATTTCATACCAAATTTACTCATGCAACGCAAATTCTAGGAAGACTAACATAGATTACATCCTTCACATTAGATCTAGATAGCAGTACAATTTAATGCATAAATTTTATATAATGCTTGGCGTATAACTTACTTCCCGTAACTATTTTCACTTAAGAGCTTGTGCCTTTCAAATATGCAGATTGGTTTGCCTCTCTCTTAGATAAAGTAGAGCAGTGGATATCTGTCTTTATATTAATTTACATGAGAGTTCAGCTATAGTGTGCCAATAAAATGCAGTTTTCCTTCGGGGTAAGAATGTTAGATGCAGAATATTTCAGTTTTCTGGAGGGAGTTGAATTCAAATTGTCTGGGGATTTTTTACCAGTGGAATGTGACACTGAAGTCTCTTCCATTCCTAGATGGATGCAGGTAAGCGTGTAGCCTCTCCCATATAAATGAAACTGTCCTCATGTTTCCTTGATTGATAGAGAACATAATGAACATTTAGAAATCTCAGTTGGAAAAGAATGTTCTTAAGTATCCCATTCGTCACTTCGTTTTTAGAAGCACCACAGTTCGTTGTCTAGTACCTTGGATAATAATATATGGATTCTTCTTTTTACTGTCTGCTCTAGAATTTAATACGGAACTCTAATGAAAAAAGATTGCATTTTCTTTGTACCTCGTTGTCACAGATAATAGAGAAGTAACATATTGTCTAGACTTAAAAAAGGACACTTTGATGTATAGAAATACACCATAAGAGCCATAAAGGATGGATTATTGTCTAAAATACTTCACTTTATAAGCAAATAGCAATATATATATATATATATATATATTTGTGCACTGAACTCCCTTTCAAAATAAGAAAATGAATTAGAACATTGAGGTCATATTTTATTGATACAGGTCTTTCATTATCAATAGATGCCTTTCTCGTACTCTTCCATTTTTAAACCTTGAGAAGTTGAACAATCACTACGAATATACGATTTTCGTGATTTCTTCTCGCAACCGAATTGTAAAATTGGCACTGGCTTATCCGACATTATTGGATAGTAAAATGACATATGCGCAATTAAAGATAATAGCCAGTTTTCATGCCATGATTCGTTTAAATTCACTACAAATAACTGTGTGTCAAGAAAGTGGGGTTCCACTCATTTAATTCCTACAAAACCAGTATAGAAAACTGGACCAGCTTTCATACTGTGCAATGTGTGTGTCACAAAATACGGGGCTTTGTAAGGTGAAAGCATTATATCTTTAAGATTATCAGAGTTCTGACTGAATTAATTTACCATGGAACTTGCATATTCTTTTTGCTAGTTGTTTATTGCTGCAGAACATCGATAAGTCATCGACGACACTGGTCTGGGATGGTAGCGACCGTGACCGAAGTTAAGATACAGTCATTTATTTACCTGATATAAAAATGGGAAGCCCCAAAACATCTTCAGGTTCATTGATGAAGTTCTCCAACCCACCTACAGAATGCAAGTTGCTACATAACCTGGACGGTGTAGCCAACTCTTCCGGTGAAACTTCCTTATTCTGCAGTTCTAAGTCATTCGCTCAACGTATTCAATGATGCCCTGAAGGAATTCCATTTCCTAATAAAGTGCCATCACAGGTATTTTGCATTAAAATTACAACTAAGCCATTATAATAGCGCCGTTTAATTTTTCCATAGAAAAACTGGTATTTTGCTCAATATTTTCCACAACCCAAATACAATTTAAAAAAAATAACACAAGAAACTCGATATGGCGTAGCTCTTCTTTAATTATGTTACAAGTAGGAAATTCCACCCTTTGTCAGTAGAGAAAAACAGATAATTTCAGTGTGCCTAGCAAACCAAGTGTAGCAAGTGATAATTGTGTGTTCCACATGTACTTAATGTCGGGGATTGAATCTTTACCGGAAGGCTGCAACGAAGCTGCCCTTTTTCTTCTTTCTTTTTTTTTTTTTAGAATTGGGGCAAGCAAGAAGTTAATGACAGGATCGTCGAGCTTAATCGATCAACAATAACTAGATGAGAACATGGTGTAAAAACTAGTTCTCAACTACTAGTTTCTTCCTTCTTAACTGAATCAATGTTCCATTCCTTCGTTACCACAAACTTGCATTGCTTACAGCAAAGTACAGACATCGTACAGCGGATGAGCCCATACGATTATCGCAGTTCACATTTCTTTAGTAGTGGGCGCATAATGGATACATTAATTGTACTTAAGCATTTCCTATTCCAAGGAGACCTGCTACCTCAACAAATATTTCTTAGCAAAGCTTACATAATAAAGTGTACTTACAGTTGTAAGTATTAATGGTTGTTGATACCAACAAGTACTGCAGCACTTCAGTTTTAAAATTTTTTGCTTTACGTAGCACCGACACAGATATATCTTAGGCGACGATGGGATAGGAAAGGCCTAGGAATTGGAAGGAAGCGGCCGTGGCCTTAATTAAGGTACAGCCCCGGCATTTGCCTGGTGTGAAAATGGGAAACGACGGAAAACCATATTCAGGGCTGCCAACAGTGGGGCTCGAACCCACTCTCTCCCGATTACTGGATACTGGCCGCACTTAAGTGACTGCAGCTATCGAGCTCGGTAAACATTCTTATAATGTAGTCTTTTTTAGAACTGAATATTCGCTTTATCCTAGTTTCGGATTCCAGGAAGAAAACTCAATCAAGATTTATATTAGCGCGTTCAAACTGGTGTACTCTGGACTTCAGGAGATTAATGGATTTGAACCCCATTGACGACCATCCTTGAAGTAGTCGTCGCCCCGTAGTTTTCCGTTTCAAGAGGTGAGTGACATTGTCATCGGCTCCTCATCGATTTGGTTGTGGTTCGAACCCCGTTCAATGAATGTAGGATTTCTCAAATAAACCATGTCCCTGTGGTTGGAATTGTATGTAGGAGTGGTGATCCTTTGTCTATGATCGCTATGTAAACTATAATCATGCTTGCATTTCTCCTCCTCCCTCAGTTCCATGAAAATAGTAGGGTAGTAATTTATTTTTTCTTCCTTTTTGCTACTTGTTTAATGTCGCACGAACACATCTAAGATTTCCGGATACATAAGAATGGGAAAGCTCTGGGATGGAGAAGGTACCGGTTGTGGCCTTAATTTACAGCCCCAACATTTGCCTGGTGTGAAAATAGGGAACCGCGGAAAACATCTCGAGGACTGCCGTCGGTGGTATCCGAACCCGCTATCTGCCGAATGAAAGCTCACAACTGTGCGACCCTAACAGCACGGCGAACTCACTCGGTGGTAGTACTTTCTCCACGACACGATAGCCTCCGTCCTAATTTTAACCCAGCTAAATAACAAATATTCCAAAAATTGTAAATTGGGTCATCAGTCTGGAAAGTGTAAGGAAGTGAAACTTCAAGTCATCAGTTCCAGACCTTTTAAATTTAACCTCGAATATATCACACACACTTTGATTGAGATGCGAACTACGACTGCTTTGATGAAGTTAGCATCGAAGTCCATTGTTTATCAGGTCCATCGATTTAGCATACAATACATGCTTGTCAATAAGCATTGCTACGTATAATCAATATATTTGTGTTCAAATTTTAATCATAGATAAGTTAGCAGAGATGTTAGCCGTGCTCAAACCAAGCTCATAAAGGACTAGAGAATCCAGGTAAAAAAACTACCTGCAGGATGGTGTATTATTCTGGCGAGGAGAATTTATAATTTATCATTGAATTTTAGAGAAATTTCTTCATTTTTTTTTATATGCGGTTTAACTTATGTCGTATATATTGAATCTACCGTGGTGGGAGGTTGAAGCAACAGATGTCTCATATGTCCGAATTTCATTGCCGCCTCCAAGGAGAATGCTCCACTTAGCCTGTCCAGGTTAATTCGCCAGTTTGTATTCCAGCCCAGTCGTCAGATTTCCCTCGTTACGCATGCACACAGCTAACGTACTTCTTACAGTTCTTCTACCGGGTGAGTTTGCCGTGCAGTTAGGGGCTCGCAGCTGTGAGCTCGCATCCGGGGGATAGTGGGTTCGAACCCCACTCTCGGCAGCCCTGAAGATGGTTTTCCGTGATTTCCCATTTTCACACCAGGCAAAGGCTGGGGCTGTACCTTAATTAAAGCCACGACCACTTCCTGTCCATTCCTAGGCCTTTCTTGTCCCATCGTCACCATAAGATCTATCTAAAACCCTTCTTGCTTCAGTAATGTTAGATTGTCAGACTCGTTGGCTGAATGGTCAGCGTATTGGCCTTTGGTTCAGAGGGTCCCAGGTTCGATTCCCGGCCGGGTCGGAGATTTTAACCTTCATTGGTTAATTCCAGTGGCCCGGGGGCTGGGTGTTTGTGCTGTCCCCAACATCCCTGCAACTCACACGCCACACATAGCACTATCCCCCACCACACTAAGACGCAGTTACCTACACATGGCCGACGCCGCCCACCCTTATCGGAGGGTCTGCCTTACAATGGCTGTACTCGGCTAGAAATAGCCACAGGAAATTAATTAATTAATGTTCGATTAATTCGCTGAATATAAGAGTTTTTCAAGAGTTATTGTTATGTTGATTGTTGTTAGTTCAGCTGTCATGATTTTTAATGGAACTGAAATAAACATTTTAAACACAGTAATAGATTTTTAAAAAGTTTGTTGAAGGAAAGCATACGTCTCGATGAACGAAAGGTTAGTTTACATATATCAAAGCTAAGTCTACAAGTTGTAAAATGCCAGTAGCGTTATCGGCACGTAAAGAACTCTTGCAGGATAACATTTTGGTACCTCGGTGTCTCCGAAAACTTCAAAAGTAGTTAGAGGGACGTTACTATTTTGCTTAACGTCGCACCGACAGAGGTAGGTCGTAAGGCGACGATGGGATGGGAAAGGCCTAGGAATGGGAAGGAAGCGGCCGTGACCTTAATTACAGCCCCAGCATTTGCGTGGTATGAAAATGGGAAACCACTGAAAACAATCTTCAGGGCTGCCGACAGTGGGATTCGAACCCACTATCTCCCGGATGCAAGCTCACAGCTGCGTGCTCCTAACCGCACGGCCAACTCGGCCGGTGGATGGACGTTAAACGTAATAATAATAATAATAATAATAATAATAATAATAATAATAATAATAATAATAATAATAATAATAATAGAACTGCCGAGATTATTAACGTAAAATGTGATCTTTAACGTAGTTATTACATCCTCGTCGCGTCTGACGAAGCTGTCGAAGAAATACTGACCCGCAGCACATGTTAGGAACGAGAATTATTTTATAAATCTCTCACAATATTGAACACAAGATGACTGTATTACTTTTTTTGAGGTTGAACTTTACTAGCCAGAGTCCTAAGTAATTGTTCCTAGGTTGCAGTCCGACTACTCTTGCTTACTTACCGACGGACTACGACAGGATTCAAGCCCACAAACTCAAGCAGAGGAAGTTATGTAAATATGCGACTCCTACCACCCATGGGTAATCTAATTCTCGGCCTTTATCCGATGTGTTATGACTTCACTGTTATTCTGTGAAAATTCATACAGAATGACTTGTTTATATACCATACCTTCCATCTCGGTTTTATTCCGAATAGTGCAATAAATAACTGAAATATACATAACTGCAGTCATCTCAATTACGTAAGTTGAATTACAGAGTTCATAAACACGTTAAGCTAAAGGGACCGTTTACGACGACTGTCTTCTAAATTGAAACAATACAATATAGGGTGTACTATAAAGATGTAACTAATTCTACATTAAACTACGAAGATACTTTATAGAGAACACAGTAATCTCATTTCATTAAAAACGTGCTCGGGACCAACTTAACGACTGTCAGACTCCGCAACAAATGCTGTTCGCTCACCCGAGCAACAGTGTGGGTGGATATCCATCTTAAGATCAAGAAGTAATAGTTATAATTCATTGTACTTGGTTCTAGGTCAAAATTTTTGCACTTGAATTTATTGGTGGAGAACAAAGAGCCGTTAAAGAGCGTGACCTACGGAGGTCACGACCACTGCTACCAGCCTAACGCCTTTTAATTACAGTGCAGCCCGCGTGTTGGCAATACTGTATCAACCCGGGTGTGTAATTAGAGCAGCCATCGGAGGAGCATCTTAATTAAAGTGAACTGAGAACGTGAAGCACCTGTAAGATTAGAGTACAGACAGGTACAATGTGCGAGAGTTTCACAGACCTGAATAAGTCGTGAAACATATGGAACATTTTTCACATAGAATACTTCTATAATTTCGTCCCAGTACCGAGACCCTGGGTAAAAAATCCGTGTGTTAAAAAAAATTGTATACCAGAATTACTTCAATAATTGAAATGAAATGGCGTATGACTTTTAGTGCCGGGAGTGTCCGAGGACATGTTCGGCTCGCCAGGTGCAGGTCTTTTGATTTGACTCCCGTAGGCGACCTGCGCGTCGTGATGAGGATGAAATGATGATGAAGACGACACATACACCCTGCCCCCGTGCCAGCAAAATTAACCAATGATTATTAAAATTCCCGACCCTGCCGGGAATCGAACCCGGGACCCCTGTGACCAAAGGCCAGCGCGCTACCCATTTAGCCATGGAGCCGGACACTTCAATAATTTAAAGTACATAAGAGCTTTTTTAAAAAAAATAATTTGTTTTACGTCACACCGACACATATAGGTCTTATGGCGACGATGGGATAGGATAGACCTAGGAATGGGAAGGAAGCGGCCGTGGCCTTAATTAAGGCACAGCCCCAGCATTTGCCTGGTATGAAAATAGGGAACCACGTAAAAGCCTCCACCGTAGTAAAATCGGAGCTTAGAGCGTGTGGTGAAATGAGTAGAACTCGAAACCGCGACGTGATAGCACGTACGGTAGGGTACCTTTTCCGCAGTAAAATAACTAATTCACAGAATTTACATTTACAAAAAGAGTAATGAAATCGGTATATAGGCCTATGTCATATTTAAAAAATACTTTAATCAGCTATTTTTAGCAGCTTTTTAATTAGATAAACCTTTCAGGAAATTGGTTCAGTAATGCAGAGTGTATGGGATATAGCATGATGATGATGATGATGATGTGACTTGTTTTAAGGAGCATAACTGGAGGTCATCGGCCCTAGAAAGGGATAATATTATTGGTTTTACGTCCCACTAAATATTTTCAAAATTTTCGAAGATGTAGAGGTGCCGGAATTTTGTCCTTTAGGATTTCTTTAACTTGGTCCATCTCCTTGGCTGAATGGTCAATGTAGTGGTCTTTGATGCAGAGATTCTTGTCCTGGCTAGAAATTTTAGCCGCGTCTGGTTAATTCGTTTGACTCGGAGGTTAGTGATTTTTTTCCCAATACACTCCTTCAATTACATACAACACACCTCACTGCCGACCGTCATACAAACACGCTGCAGTGAATACATCCTTCCTCATGTGGTTGACATCAGCAAAGGCATCCGGCCGTAAAACTGGACTTAACCCACATCTAGTACCGAACCCTTGCAATTGAAAGAAGAAGAAGAAGAAGAAGAAGAAGAAGAAGAAGAAGAAGAAGAGGATGATCTATTGATTCTAGACTAACGTATTTGAGCACCTAAACTAAGCTGGAATCGAACACTCCAATTTGAACTGAGGAGGTCCGCACTCTAACGTCTGAGCCTCTCAGCCTAGCAGAGAGAGAGAGAGAGAGAGAGAGAGAGGGGGGGGGGGGGCTGGTAGGTATCAGAAAACATTTCATTTTTAATGAAAAAGGGGCTAGGGTCATCTTTTCAAGCTCTAAAGATTTGAATGCACCAGAGATACGAGATACCTAGTGACTGTTGTACGAGCAGCCCACCACTATTTTCTTCCATTTACATTAGAACAGTCAGATGTTTTTACGCTGGTATAGGACTGATTATCCCCAAGGTTTCCCCTTATCAGGTGACGGCGTGCAAGGCTGCGTGATGTGTCCAGCAGAAGGCTGTTGTCATCCATTGGCCTGCTCCAACAGTGACCCGGAAATGTGTGTGTGTGTTGTAGCCTCGCCTAGCCCAGATGTACTGACCAGTGTGGCGGCCTACTAACATTCGGCCTATCCACCCATTCATTTCTCCTGATGACCTTCTTCGCACTGTTCTGTCCGTAACGCTGATTATCATTGCATTAACACAACACCTGATCAGCTCCGGGCTACGAGAGAGAATCACACGAAGAAACAGAACCATCAGAATAAAATTACAGCGTGTGGAGGTTCTGTGTAAAGTTTTTTTTTGTTTCTGAATTGGAACTGAAAGAGTGTTCTTTCAGCAAAAAGTGTAAACAATCAGGCCGTTCATTTTCTCCTATCATAGAAAACCGTTCCTTGTTAGAGGTGGTCGTGAATTAATTGCATATTAATCTTATAACTATAGACCTATTTAAATACAGGACTTCATACACATTTGCAATAGTATGAATACTTTGATGAATCGCCAATTCTGAAATTAGAAGTTTTGTAAAATAATAATAATAATAATAATAATAATAATAATAATAATGCGCGCGGCTGTGAGCTTGCATCCGGAAGATAGTAGGTTCGAATCCCACTATCGGCAGCCTTGAAGATGGTTTTCCGTGGTTTCCCATTTTCACGCCAGGCAAATGCTGGGGCTGTACCTTAATTAAGGCCACGGCCGCTTCCTTCCAACTCCTAGGCCTTTCCTATCCCATCGTCGCCATAAGACCTATCTGTGTCGGTGCGACGTAAAGCCCCTAGCAAAAAAAAAAAAAAAAAATCGTATGGGTCTCTACTGCCATGTGCAGGGATTTTGACACAATTTAGTGTGCCTGTGTCAATTTAGACTTTCCAGATAGTAAAGAAATTGGCACCTTGGCTGAATGGTCAGGGTAAGTGGCTTTCGATTCCCTTCCGAACCGGGGATTTTAACTTCATTTGGTTAATTCTTCTAGCCCCGACGCTTGGTGTTCGTGTTCATCTTAGTGCAAATCAAATCTTCATTTACGTACAGCACATTACACTGCAAATCGCTACAGAAATACTCTGTAGTAAATGCATTCTTCCACATAGGATTGGCATGAGGAAGGGCATCCTGCCGTTAAACTGGGATAAATCCATGCAGTGTGTTTGCCCCAGGTAATTGGCAAAATACCAGGAAGAAAAAGGAGATACAAAACTGTAACTCGACTGGGCGATCTGGTCCCAAGTTTTAATAACTTCTATCGGGTGAACAAATGCGTCTTCAAAAGTCTTTTATCTCAATATCGTGCAAGATGGAGTATCAAAAATACCTTTTCGCTTTCTTCAAAAATCTGACTACCTCTGTAATATTGGGATCCGAATGAGGGAGTTCTTTTCTTGGATTCAAGTAAAGAGTGAGAGGATGCCAGGCCCAGTAGTTCAGAGGATACAGAGGATAAAGCGCTGGTCATCTGAGCTAAAGTTGGCAGGGTCGAACCTGGCTCAGTCCAGTGGTATTAGAAGATGTTCACTTACGCCAGCCCCGTTTTCTTAGATTTACTTGCACGTAAAAGAACTCCTGCGGATCAAAATTCCAGTATCTCGGCGGGCGTCTCCGAAAACCGAAAAACAGAGGAAAGAGTTAAATTGTCTGTGCAACTACCTGGTATTTCAGTATTGGTCGCACATTTACCCGTGATTTTGACAGCTAAAAATTCTTTCCTCACACTATTCCTATTAAGGAGTGATTAAAGTTGCGACGATCCTTATCTAGAATGTAGGACGAAGTTTCAAGGTTTCCTCTTACCGTAGACCACCAAAAAACTTCTTTGACCTGCAACAGAGTTTAGTAACATGTGGTTAAAGACATCCCCTGCTACGGAGCAAGAATTTCATTTTAATTGTGAATTTACCATCGCTGTCGTATTAATAATGTTTATGGTCGACAGAACAGGCTTGGCCAGATGCACACCGGTGAATACAGGTCATTATTAACTAATAACCATTTTCAGTGGCCGTATTTCAGTAGACCTTTTGCGACTGCCAGTCTCGGATTGAGGGCGTGATAGCCAAGTAGTACTGTAACTGGCTTCTCAACAATGGGGCCGTGGTTCGAATCTGACCAGTATGAGATCTTTAAAAGGAAAGTCATATCCCTGTGGATCGGATTCTGCGTAAAATGGAGGTTCCATGGTTATGATCACGATAGACCTATCAGGACTCGCGTAAAATTGCGAACTTCAGATTCTGAAAAAACAGATGTAGGTGTAGAAAAATGCAGTTCTTCGCAGACAAATCCGGTATGTATGGCTACACATTTAGTCTCGTTTCTTGCTACGATGTCGGGGATGGGCTGAAAAGAATTTATATGGCATGTTTTATGGCCGGTTGCCCTTCCTGGCGCAAACCTCAGTTGAGCTAATGAAAATGAAATCTGTGATGGTGGGTGATATTGGGTAAGGTGGCGGAAGGAATTAGCTGTCCCGGAACTGTCCCGAAAATTGCTTGGTAGTGAAAATGGGAAACCACAGAGCACAATTTTTAGAACAGCCGACATTGTGGTTCATACCCACGCGTTTCACAAATGCAAAGCTTTGCTCCGTAGCCATAGCCCGTAAATACGCGCTGCCACTCCGCTCGTTATCATAGACCAATCTAATAACTCCTATAATATACGTTCGCGATCCTGTTCGTGAACAGTACTGGAATGGCACTGAATGAGACCGCGTTGTTTTGGTATCAGATTTAGCACTTTATTTACTGTAAATTAACGAATGTTGACAGTAACCAGTCGCGTCCTGCGCAAAAGTCAATAAAATAAATAAATAAATAAATAAATAAATAAATAAATAAATAAATAAATAAATAATCAGTGTAGCTATCACAGCCGAATACAGCCCTTGTAAGGCAGACCCTCCGACGAGTGTGGGAGGTATCTACAGGGTATGAGAAATGGCGTATTAGTGTGTTAGAGAGTAATGTTGTGCGTGGTGTCAGAGTTCCAGGTATTTTCGGAACAGAAAAAATTCCCAGTCCCCGAACCAGGGGCATCAGTCCTACGACCCAATCCGAAATCGAATCGGAGGTCCAAACGCAAAGACACTGACCCCTCAGCCATAGAAGTGGATATTCTGGAGACGAAATAGGGAAAAAATCGCGGAAAACTTAATAAAGAATCGCTCGCCACACTGTACTGCGCTTCAATGCACTTTGCAAACCCCGATCAATATCTAATTAAAATTATTATTATTACATTTTGAAAATTTCGAATGAAAACGCTATGCTCCAAATTCTCTCGCATAACCAAAATCCTTCGGGCAGGGAACTTGTGAGTAGCCTTTCGCAAAAGATGCCAAATGTGAATATGGCTGGCTGTATTGTAAAAATTTCGTCCACTTTACTTAATTCATACCACGCAAAGGAGAACAATACCAGCTACCAAATGACCAGACACAGGCACGGGTGTTCAATAACTTAAATACAGTGCTTATGAAGTGACCTGCATTGCAATGTTCCCTGTATGTGCCACATTGTCATGATTATGGCTCGTTTTACGTGCTAACATCCTATCAGTAATAATTTACATCAGGAATACATTACTGCACTAACCAGTATCAGAATCTTTAATGACTCTAGAAATGGTGAGAATTACGTCTATTTGCTCAGCTGGTGGTCTCTTAGGTACGCGATTAACAGGGAGCGATTATGTACTCTGCTAAAGTAATGACTGGCTTTACCTCTCCACTAATAATAATAATAATAATAATAATAATAATAATAATAATAATAATAATAATTTATCAGCTACCGGGTTGCAAACCTTCTGAAGTTGTGCCGTATACGCAGCTTGCCTTCCCTTTTTTTTTTTTTTTTTTTTTGGCATTTGGTCCGTAAGACCATGCTGCCAGCTCTGTACATTTAGAGAACAGGAAAGTCAAAGAGCAACATCTTTACAACATGGACCGTTCATGGCATTGTGACTAATTGGTGATGGAAAGCCACGGTACGGGAACTTTGGTTGGATGAGAACAGTTTAACTACAGACTACAGAACAAACATATCACAGTGCTAAATTGGCTTCACTTAAAAATTTGGCTATTGCTTGATATATACGGATGTCATAGCTGCTGAACAACGACGAAACGGAGGTGGGAAGTGGAACTTTCAGTTGTATAAGCGTTTGATATAAATTAGTCACTTGTGGTTTGTATCTAGTGCATCCTAAAATTGTATGGTTGAGGTCTGCTTCTTGATTGGGGTCAGAGGGACAATTTGGGGAGTCTATGACTTTGAGTCTGAACAGATGACTGGGGTAAGATGCATGTCCAAGTCGCATTCTGATAATTGATGTCATATGGCGGCGAGTGAGAGATAGTAGAACCTTCCCAATTTGAAATTTCGATTGTGTTGCTGTCTAACAGCTGAAACAGAACTCTTCTGGACGGTTCCTACGGCTGATTTATTTTGTCGGATAATGCTGAGCTTGCTAACCTGACAATAACAATGACAAATTGCCTAGATTTTTGCCCGCCTTGCAAAAGTAGACTACTACGACCAGGATCAAACTCGTGAACTTCAGACTGGCAGTCGGACCCATTACCTGTAATCTACAGAGGCAGTGATGTATTCTAAATATCGTATAATGCTTCCATTTACTGAAACAGCTATCTCGGAGGTACAGAAGTAGTGTCTGACTCATGACCCCAAGATCGTGGGTCGATCCTGAGTAAGGTAACCGAATTTTTAACAGCGGCAAAAAGTCTTGGCGCTCAAGTGTCATTGTTCTTTTCTTGATAAAGGCTTCTATTGGCGCAAGGAATCTGCCCGGCAAAATTAAATGAATGTAATTGTCTGGTAGAATTCTTCTTTCGTTGCCAGACAGTGACATAATCGAAACTGTAAAATTTGTAGGCAGGCCGTCTAGATGACTCCACCTGATGTCTTCTCTGTAGTGAGGTAATATGATTTATTAAGTTATTATTATTATTGTCATATTATTTACATTAACGTATTTCTTTCAAGCTAAATAATTATTATTTTTTATTATTTTTTATTTTTATTGTTTCATAGGATCAGGATTTTTAGGAAAGGCAATCCGAAGTTCGTTTTACAGAAATGTACTGAACCATGTAAGTACTTACAAACTATGTAGTTTAAAAGAAACTAAGCAGATCAAGACAGAACAGAGTTGGCTGCGCGATTTAGGAAGGGGGGCGGAAGAGAGTTGGTTCGAATTCACTGCCGGCAGCCTTGAAGACAGTTTTCAGTGGTTTCCCATTTCTACACATCATCGCCATAAAACCTGTCTGAGTCGGTACGACGTAAAACAAATTGTAAAGCGAACGAATAGATCGGTGGCTATCTTGGTGATCGTTTCGTGATTAATAGCTAACTGGTAATGCTGATTGTCGTGTTGTAAGAACAGTAAAGGGAAGTGGCCTTCCTACCTGGTATGATTTCTCTCGTAACATACAGCTTTGAAATTGCCTTGGGGGAAGAGTGCCAGCCACATTACGAATCCTGATACCAAAATCTCACGCGTAATCATATCTGAATAGAACACGGGGTCATTTGGTCAGCAGTCGACGAAGTCCTTCACTTGAAAGAACGAATGGCTCAAATAAAAGCATGCTAATCCCAACTTAGTTCGATTATAGCACTCCCTGCTCGTGCAGACAGGTCACATAGTATGGGCGTGTTCACTTTTCTAAAGTACTTTACAGCCTTTAATTTATGTACAGATCACTAGAAATCCGCGCCAACGTACACTGTAATTCCTTATTACTTTGTAATTGTGTCTCACGTTCGCTCGGCTACCTTACAGCTTTCTCAGATCAGAAGTACGTGCTAAACTTCCTTGCACCTAAATATTGCGCATACCATTCCTAAGGCACTGTATCTATGATTAGAATCAATAAACAAGATACTGTTAACAGATATGACATGGCGAAGCTCATGAAGATCGATTGTTGTCTTCAGACCAAGCGGGTTGGCTGTGCGATTAGGATCGCGTAGTTACGAGCTTGCATGGGGGAGATGGTGGGTTCGAATCCCACCGTTGGCAACCCTGAAGAAGGTTTACCGTGCTTTCCCATTTTCTCATTTGGCACGGCCGCTTCCTTGCCAATCCTATTCCTTTTCTGTCCTTGCGTCGCCGAAAACCTTTAATGTGTTAGCGAGTAAAATAACAGTGTCTTCAGGAACCTAACAGTGTGGTATTACAGTCACTGGTGTTAATCATTATTATTATATAATCCGGCATATAAAAGGAGATGAATAATTATAAATTATAAGCTGGAGTCAATAGTCAATAGATAACTGATAAATGTTACTTATAATGAAGAGATAAAGCTTGGGTTAGCTGCGAATACATTCACGTACGCTTAGAGTACCGTGCTGAGTAGCTAAGACAGTAGAGCACTGGCCTTCTGAGTTAAAGTTGTCGATTCCAGCTCCCTCCCGTGGCATTTGAAAGCACTCAAATACGCCAGCCTCGTGTGGGGAGATATACTGGCAGCTAAAAATACTCCTACGAGACAAAATTCCGGCGCCTTGGTGTACACCCCTCCTATCTGCAGGCCTCTCTTGACAGACCATAATTAGTTGTTAACGTCACTTTTAAGAAAAGGGTACTAGAGCAGAAGAAACCATGATCTTCGTACAAATTGGGATCTTACGGGCTTTTAGATTGTCATAGAAGTAAAGTTGACGTTCATAACGCTGTACCTCATAATATGTTAAACGTTTACAGTACATTTTGAAATAAGTTCGGACGTTTCGGGAGGAGATTGAAGATGTTTTTCCCTTTGGTTGTAAAGATCTATAGACGCAAACGTGCTTTTCTTTGTGCCGAATGAAATTAGAATCTGCTTAGGATAGTTTCAACTGTTACGCGAGTAGTCCTTGAAAGTTCGTTTCCTCAGGAACTCCACAGATTACTGTACTGGCTAAGTAAATTCTCCTTTTTATTATTACAAAGAAAGTACAATTATGTGAACCGTTTATATAATAGGCCAGTTCAGATATAAGACGCTTTCAATTTTTCTCCTAAAAAATTATTACTCCTATCGGGAAATAGCACTTCTTCCTCCGTTCTCCCACTTTGGTGGGGTCGCGTGTGCGAACTTTCGTATAATGTGCATTTGGCCTCGTTTTACTACCGGATGGCCTTCATGATGTCAATTCTCTATGGAGGGATGTATTCACTATTAGCGTTTGTGTTGTGGTTGGTAGTGTGATGTGTTGTGTGTATATAAAGAGACCTTTGTTTGGGACATACTGACTCCCAGTCCCAAAGCCGCCGGAGGAATTACCCCGACGCTGCTAAAATCTCCGGCCCGGCCGGGAATCAAACTCGGGACCCTCTGAATTTTTAGGCCTCGACGCTGACCATTTAGCCAAAGAGCCGGATATCGAAATATAGCCCTATACTTCGTAAAATTAAGTATCTCCTGACAGCTCAAGAATGGTTCAAACTAAAATTCGTCCTAAAGAAAGGAAATTAATCTGCCTTCACAACCATTTCGTTTATAAAGTTTAAATGTACACACTTTCTGTTCAGAGGATAAGTTTCATTAGACTTCGATGTATCATGCGACATAGCTGCTTGACCATTAATAGCACTAAAGCAAGAGCTTGTCGTTCTGCTTGAGGAGTTAAATTTTGTGATGTGTGGAATCAACCAAGCGGTAAGCTCTGGTATGTGTCACCATGTGTGAAATGAGCAGCTAGTGCCATCGTGAGAACCACGCCACCTTCTTAGCTTTCGTTTCAGAATGGCTGAATATCAGAGCAAATGCTAATATCAGTGTTTCAGAAAGGATGAAGAACAGCGCTTTCCACGTTCATTACAGAATCAGCGTTCTTCAATGATGACAGCCTGACAGTCGCACCGGAACTCGGTAACTTAGAGGTTGGAATGTAGTTAACGTATGTCTAATCTTTCTCCCGTTGCAGTACGGGGTCGCATATGAAGTGAGATGAATCTTAGTAGGGAGTTTTTACGACCGGATACCCTTCCTGACGTTAATCTCATAAGAGGAGTTTAATTTCGTGTGGCTATTTCTAGCCGAGTGCAGCCCTTGTAAGGCAGACCCTCCGATGAGGGTGGGCGGCATCTGCCATGTGTAGGTAACTGCGTGTTATTGTAGTGGAGGATAGTGTTATGTGTGAGTTGCAGGGATGTTGGGGACAGCACAAACACCCAGCCCCCGAGCCATTGGAATTAACCAATGCAGGTTAAAATCCCCATCCCAGCCGGGAATCGAACCCGGGACCCTCTGAACCGAAGGCCAGTACGCTGACCGTTCAGCCAACAAGTCGGACATAAGAGGAGTTAATGAGATGAAATGAATGGCGTGATACATGATAGTAGGAAGGTAGGGAGTTAAACCCGGTGTCGGCACTTGGCATCCTCCTGTCTGATAAAGACTTAACGTCTCCATCTGACAGAAGAATCACAATCAACAGCGCCCTATACCCTCACTCCATATGAATACTGCGGAGAGGTTTGGAATTTAATCCAGGCTTTTGGCACACAATCTAGTAATTAGAAATTGTATAACACCACCTATCATACCCTACCGGCCAACATTCTGACGGTGAACATTTTTTTGAACCGCCTAGCCACGGTGACAGACCGTAGACTATAGGCTTGACGCCAGGATCAGGAGGGCTATTTGCAATGTAGTTAATATAACACAGAAAATGCGAATTATATAATGCGCCGTTTAATGATTGGACTCCTTTAAGGTTATCTTTAAATATAATTATTTTATGATAGTGGAATGTACTCGTAATTATGAACTACCTGTCAATATTTAAATTATTTTCGAATTTATTTCTAAACGTATATACTTCCGATACGAGCTCTGAGCCAAATTAAATGGAATTACAGTCAATTTACAACCTGGAAAGTAGTAACATAAGCGCTGAGTTTTTAAACGATAAAATGTCAAATCCTAGCTTTGTGTAGACATTCCTCGTATGTGAAGCCCATTTGTCTAAGTACGCATTGCAAAATATGGTCGTGGCAGACACCCATAAGACTATAACACGAATGCAGTACTCTTTATGAGAGACAGTTCGAAGGTTATTTGTTATAGAGTTTATGACCATAAATTTATAATTTATACTTCAACAATGTGGTTGCACCCGTGGCGGATGCTAGTGACTCGGAAATGGCTGATGTCTAATTGATCGCGACTCCGGCACTCGTAAGGTGAATTAAATAAGCGATGTATAGTTGGATATTTCCCACATAAGTTTGATTACCTCAGCAGTATACGTCTACAGTCGGCAGTAAACGGTCAGTATATATAATCCTTGAAACTCTTTGAGTTACCTATACTTTTGCACACATACAAGAAACTGACTCGAGCACATTATTGAATACGGAGTCAACACCCTTCTCAATTTTTTATTCCTATCCAAGAAGGAATATTGTATATTACTTCGAACTTCCGTACTGGAGAATTTTTTAAAATAGTGGGCCAATAATTTATAATAGGCATACTCTCGCAATGCCTCATGTTCTGCCGTGAATTATTATTATTATTATTATTATTATTATTATTATTATTATTATTATTTGCGTGAGAAGCCTTGGTGTTTTTCATTAATTTACATTCTCAATCGGTATAATCCAAATATGGTTCAATACTGGAAACAACGTTTTAGTGTGAAGGCCTACGCTAGCATTCGTAGAAAGCAGAGAGCTTTATGCCCCCCAGTGCACTGTCACTGTGTTGCACTATAAAGGAGGCTTGTAGTGGTGTTTCAGCAGCGTACTAGCCAGCGTCTTGGAGAGGTGTGGCATGTCTCAACTAATGTGCTCGCTGCCACACTGGAACGAAACGTTGGTTTTGACGTAGATTACGTCTAAAATTTGGGAACCGTACTTGGGCCGGTGAGTGCTACAAAAAATCTAAATAATTTCCAGAAAATATATGCGACGACATTGTTCAGTATCTCGTTTTAACGGCGAAAGACCAATGTATCCTCAACATGACTTCCTCGGATAATATATTAAAGCTGCCATCTTTAGGCGCCAAAGACACGGTGCCGCAGGGCTAATAATTAGTATCGCTCTGAATTCTGGCATCAAAGCGCACCGCTTCATTTGTAGCAGGAATCACTATATGTAAGTTATACAGGAAAAGCATTCAAATACTAAACATTTGTACAAATTTTGGAGAGAAGAGATACGAAAAATGTTCTTTCATGAAATTTCCCGGAATACGGACACAAAATAGTTTCAAAATTATAGGAAACAAATTCGAGAGAATATAGGGCTCAAATTTAAGGTGGCCGAGCATCGTGAGGGGAGTTTCACGCTGTTGGAGCTCAAGCTGAACACCTCTACTGCCCCCCCCCCTCCCCCATGGTGGAAAATGATCTAGAACTCGTGGTCTTGAAGAGTGTAAATTTGTTTAGAATAAAGAAACAGTGTCAATAAAAATTCAAACCCATACTAACTCATTTTTTTTTTATGTGGACAGTATCCATCACGCGCTGTATATTATTGTACTTCAAAACAGTGACCCCAGCCACTCATTTTTTTTTGAGATTGAGTAGCAAGACAATTATCAATTTAATTAATAGAAAGTTTATCACTGGGAAAGAAACATCTTTTGGACTAATGTTGAATCCCAATTTTAACCCCCGAGCTAGGCTCCCTGAAGGAGTGTTTTAATTAATTGAACGTTTTTGAGAGTATTAGGTTCTCTGATACTGATCAAAATCGAAGATACCTGGAAGTACCTAATTTATTCACAGACTATTTTCATTGTTATACCTACCTCTATACATTCCTACACTTCGACTTCTATGTATTATTATAGATGAAGCCAAGCCTTCGTGGTCTACGCTGTGGCTGTCCTTTTAGAGAAGTTATTTGTCAGGGTGAAAGTGCTCTCATGTTGTTCGCTGTGGCACTTTTAAGAGCGTATTCCTTGTTTGATTTATGATCGCGTTATTACTGTATGCATTCTCCGCTCGCAATGTGATGTGTGAGACGTAAATCATAAGCGTGTTTGTTTGTCGAGTTATAAAATGTTTTCAATTATCTCTACATTTCATTCTGTGTATACAGGTGTTGCCACACTTCTTGACAGTTTACTACTCAACTCTGAACTTATTGTAAAGCATAAGTCATTCACACTCACATTAAACCAATCTGGATTTTGGATAGAATTTTTATTTCCCGATTTTTTGTTCCAGAAATTGTGTATTTTCTGTCACTAGGGATGATGAACAAATTTAATGGTAGCGACGTAAACGGAGATGAAATGGACTATTATCCACTTTTATTTCCAGAGAACGCTGAAAACACTTTTTGAAGTTCTCTCTTTTCTTGAAAGTGAATTGAACTGAATTAATTTACAACAAAGCTAATGCATTGAGCTCACAGTTGCAACCAACGCTATTTTACAAGGAGGAGATGAGCTCGCAAAATAAATTATCTTTACAATGGTCTGTTTCAAGACCGACATTGCTGTATGTGAGTGATAGCTGCGTGGACTCAGGATTTTTTTATTCATAAGTTGGAAGTAATAAACATAAAAGTAACGAAAATGACTGCTGGTACGAATTGTTGCGAACAATGGTAGAAGGATAATAGAAATAAAGAGTTCAATACTAAGTTACAAATTAACTCGATGGATGACTTTGTGTGTATAAACCGTCTTCAGTGATGAAGTTATGAGGTGAATAGAGTAGGATAGTTAGTGTAGAAGGATAATGGACTTGAACCTGGAGCTAATGAGGAGCAGAGCGAGACTAAGGTGACGACAGTTAGACTCAGTTTTTAATGACCTTCAAAGGTAATAGATGTGAAACTAAACGAGGCCACAAAGTTGGTTCTGTAATGCATATATATATATATATATATATATATATATGTAACTGAAGTTTTCATTTAGATTTGTTTTCTAAGATGACCGAAGCATGTCACATGAAGCATTCATTGTGAACTTACGAACACAATATGTCAATCCTCTAGCATACAGTAACATTATTCTGCGTTTTCCAATACTTTTTTTTCAGTGCAAGTTGCACCATGCTGTGTTTGTTTGTATACACGTATTTTTAGTAATATTCTGTTAATATTGATGAGTAGCGTAAACTCATGTTCTGCTTCAAATATTTGATGGTGCCACTGAAATGAAATATGACCGTAACAATACAAATCAAATAGATTCCCAATTTTTCACTAAATTTGTGTAAGTTTTGGTAGTAAATTAGTATTTAATATCACGGACATACTTATGTGACCTGAACTTGATGATGGTGGGAAGAATCAGTTTACTTGAAACATTGTCTTTTTTTCTTTTTCTGTTTTGTCACGGATGTAATAGGCCTATATGCTTGTGGTGATTGATAAATGTTTACCTTTATTTTATTACTCTGTCAGACGTGGAGCACCTGCTGTAATTTTTATCCATTTTTTGAGTAGTGAGAAGGCACTATCGTAAGGCCCTTTGGAAGGGAAGTCGCCAGAGGGGGAAGTGAAAGTGGATCGAAAGTGTTTAACAACCAGTTTATCATCTGTAATTCAGATATACATAAGTCAGCAACAACAAAAATAATACAAAATGTACAAACTTAGAAAAGAGCAAACATAGATCTGGAGTAAGTTAAAGTTCAATAAGTTCCCAAAAGGAAAATTCTCCAACCGGACTGATTACAAATAACAAAGTTAATTCTTAATATACTATTCAACATAGTTGAGGTTCTCTCGAATATATTTTCACCTCGCTCACATAGATAATACTGGAAAAGGGTAAAGGGCATACTCGACCAAGCAACAACAAAGTAATAATTCCATACTGACGATCAGAGCAAGTGTGCATATTGGGCTACGAGGCCGGCACATATACACAACACACACATGGATCACAAACGCTTATCCATCCCCCTCCCCATTGAAGGGGCTTAGCCTACCAAGCAATCGCTGCTCAGCCCGAAGGCCTGGAGATTAAAAGGTGTCGTGAGGTCAGCACAACGAATCCTCTCGGCCGTTACTCCTGGCTTTCTAGACCGGGGCTGCTATCTCACTGTCAGATTGCTCCTCAATTCTAATCACGTAGGCTTAGTGGACCTCGAACCAGCCCTCAGGTCCAGATAAAAATCCCTGACCTTGCCGGGAATCGAACCCGGGGCCTCCGCGTACCCATTCACTGTCACAATAATCAACCTTTTACTCAACATACACTCAAGACTTACACTCCGCAGCCCAGGAACTTTGGGTTCGTAAAGAACAACAGACTGGACAAGTAACTAGTCTGAGAAATAAAGGGAAAATGAGAAACTCTGGACGCAGCCAGCCATCAAGACTAAGTTTGAGAAGAAAAAGGAAGGAAGAGGAGGGGATATAATCAACACGGAAACAGATAAAATCGCAGGTATTTTTTGAAATAATTGCACAGGCGCACTTCAAGTGTCTGTTTAGTGTCTTTGAGATACAGAAAATATTCGTAAGGTAATGTCTTGCGATGTGATGTCTTAGAAATACTAATAGTCACGGCAAATGCATCCGTGACAGTAGCTATATCAGAATTACTTGAAATATTCTGATTTCCAGGCTTGAGGAGGAAGGGTGTGTTTAGTAGGTACTTGCACCTTTACCACTTACCAGTGCGTGAGACATCAATTACATCTTAACGTGAACCTTGAAGTCGGTAATCAGAACCTTGGAGGTTCGAAGCCCATGGGTACGAGCACACATGCCACTATCTAATTAGCACCACCCACGAAGGCGTCACTTGGTTTGTCAAATACTAATTACACGCCGAAAAGGGTTTAAAGTTCGTAAGTTGTTTGGGTTCCAGGGGCTCATTGTCACACATAGCTCCTGCAATACAGACTGAGCGTTCCTCTTTCCTTGAGATATTTTTTCCTAACCTTGAATTCATATTTAAAATATTTCGTAATTCATATATTCGGCAGTGATAAATGTTAGGATATGCCTGCATATTTTAAGGCAAGAAATCATCGCTGGCGCCTGTTGACTACACACCTCGGTGACTGGGCTTCATTTGAATAAGAACATATGGCGTTACACCTGTTATCTTGTCTTAACTTGAGGTGAAAGAACTCCAGCCGCTTCCTTGTGATTTAAGGCGTAAAGTAGAAGCATTAATGTAACATGTAATACTGAATATGAGACCTGTAATTTGGCTGACCAGCGCAGATTCATTTACATCGCGGGCATTTTGAACATGACGCGCGTCTGAAATTTTGTAAAATACCATACGAGAGAGTATTTGAATATGCTTTATCTACTCGTCTCTCATGGTTCACAATGATTTGGGGAGATAGTAGGTTCGAACCCCACTGTCGGCAGCCCTGAAAATGGTTTTCCGTGGTTTCCCATTTTCACACCAGGCAAATGCTGGGGCTGTACCTTAATTAAGGCCACGGCCGCTTCCTTCCCACTCCTAGCTCTTTCCTGTCCCATCGTCGCCGTAAGACCTATCTGTGTCGGTGCGACGTAAAACAACTAGAAAAAAAAAAAGAATGGTTTGGATATTACTTATCGCGAGGACTCATATTTGTGTGAACTAAAACTCTGCAAATATACATGCACTTATGCCTAATGAAATTTCAAAATATGACATAAATCTAAGAAATATGACGTAAAAGAAAAGGAAATAAATATTGAAGTATTCAAGCCCCTTGGGCCTTTTCGATCGTAAAATTAGCAGCGTTTCACCCCAGTGTGGCAGTGGGTTCATCAGTTAGATTGCCACACCTTTCCAATACACCGGGGGCTAGTGCGCCCGCTTTAATTCTCCTCTATGGGGCGAAACGCTGGTAATTTCACGAATGAAAATGCCTTAAGAGCTTTAATAAATTTAGAATTTCCAATCGGAGAAATTATTTTTTTTCCCTTCAGGGAACTTAATCCTTGAATTAAAACATTGTTGCAAATTGCTTAGAAGAAATTTTTACTCAGAATTTTTTTAAAAAAAAGGAAGATAAACATAATTGTTTGTTGCTGGACTCATCGGACTGTTTATCCCATAAAGTGTTTGGGTGCGGTAAAGGTGGAGTAGGCTAGTCTGTCCAGAAGTAAACTGGCCACATTTCCATAGTTATTTTATGCTATGTCGATAACTTGTCTGCGAAACCCGTTACCGTCAAACTTCATTTAATCACAGACTATTTCTAAGGAAATCCAAAATAACCAAACAGAAACAAAATCACTTGGCATTATTGACTTACGACGTAACATTCGGAGAACGTCCAAACCAATCATAATACTACCAAAAAAAGCTTGTATATAGTAAATACGACTTAAACTATAGCAGAATATGCATTTATATGACCAATAAACACCGTGGAATCGTGTTCGCAAAAGCTAGAAATGTCTTTAATTAAACTCAAGTTTGTAAAAGGTGGTAGAGTAGGAATATTAACATCCAGGCCCTACTCATTCAAGTTCATGGCTAATCCTATTCGCACCGAAATGAAGATTCATGGGGCTGAACTGCAGAAAGTGAACTGGAATATCATTACATGTTACAACGCTCCTGTATACAACATTTTCAATACTTACAGCAACGGAGTAAGTTTTGTTGTTTTTCTGTCTGTTTTTCGATCTGATTATTCATTGAAGTTGACAGGTTTTCTGAAGGCGTGCGGGAAAGATTGTGACGCTGACACGGGATATGCAGGGCGGACGGCAACCCTTGCGGGACTCTCTCTCTCTGTACAGTACCGGCTGTAACATCTAATTGCCTATGGAATTAGTCCCTTTCCACCTAGAGACTCATACTAACGAGATTAGTGGGTCATTACGGAGTCCTGGGCTTAGTCTGGTGTTAATTCCACCTCTCTTCAACTTTCTAGTCGAATCACCCTGATTTTTGTCTTCTCCAGATTACAGCAGTGTACGACGCCCAGTACTGAGATAAGTGGCGCAGCTGGTTGGTCCTTGTCCTTCTGAACTCAATATACTGGGCTTCATGTCAGCTGAGTACGGAGTCGTTTTAGAATACATCTGACAATTCCCTATCGTTTGCTCTCAATACTTAGAAGAGCTCAACAGGGACAACATTTCGACGCTCGGTGTTTCTTAGAATCCTTTTCACTTAAAAGGGTGTTAAAACGAATAGTATATTTACACAATACTGAGTGAACCTTTAAATTTATTTGCCTCTCTCCTTTTTGAAGATGACAAGGATTTTTATTAATTTCCTTCTCCCCGTGTATTAGGAGTTCGAATACTCCCTTTACCTCTGGTCGTAACATCGACTAAATGAAACGAGTTGTAGCTCACTCCTTGGGTAACTATAGAAAGATTGCATTCCCAGACGCTCAAAACAAGTGAATTCGGGTGGTGGTTTTCCAACATAGGTCTGCTGTACTATGACATTGGGACTGTCACCTAATACTTAAGATTCTAATTCTCTTGACCCTACTTTATGTTCTTTCTCCGAGGTCCTCATTTGAGAGTAAAGGCTATTTTGTTCCTTCATCAGCAATACTTGGTTCCGATTGCTACAGTTGTGGGTGCCTTTAAAGACAAATTATTTCAGTCATGACCAACCTGTAAACACCCTTAAATTCAATAACAATGGCAACGATACTTTGTCTATCACCTTTCAACTCTAAATCAATGGGAGAAAAGTGATTATTGTTCATTTTTATACCAATAATTACGACGATAATGGCTGCCTTCCAGTAGATAGGTAGCGAAAATGCTGAGACAATTAGTTTTTACTACACAACGATTGTTCAATTCCTGGCGTGAATTACAGAATAATTTTAGAATTAATCATGCTAGCCGTAGAAGTTATTGCATGCAATGCATTTAAGGTTCCTTCAACAAAGGCTGCTTCTAAGGCGTTTCGAATAGTTGAAATGTTGCCCTACAAAGCGACTCAACGTTTCGGTAAATGCAATATATGAATATAACTCTCTTAAATGCCAGCAGACTGCCCCGAGATTCGATACCAAAACATTGATCAAAGTAGAGGAGTGCTTAGCAACTAGCCATATACAGCCTGTCCCATCAATGGAAGTAATCTTAATGTCATTGTATTGAAGAAACTCCGGCGGTAAGGAAGTGTAATATAATACACTTTATCTTCCGTCCACATCCACCGCATTTCCCCGTACATTTCTCATAATTACGACTCCAAGCAGATATGCAGCATACTTATGATGCCGAACAATGTTGTGCATAACAAGAAGTGATATACCTCTCCCGAAATAACAAGGAGAATGCTTTATGTTGGCAACTCATTAATCAAAATAGCAGCGCTCGTTGATGTTACGTGGAGTAGATAGTGCATGTCTTCACTTCACGTTCTCCAGTAGTTCCACAAATAAAAAAGAGAACTTGCGCTACGGCCGTCCTTCTGATGCCGCAGTGGACGCCCCACCGAGTTAAAAGACAACATAATTATTACTTTTATTAAATCGTGGGACGGTTGCTTTTATCACGACCTCTGAATCATGCAAACGTGATGCAGTGTGACGGCGCAATACGATGCTTGGCATTTCAATCCCCAAGTCTCTTTACCTGCAGTGAGTTTCCGAAGAACCTGTAACAACAATCAAGTGGCAAACAGCATTGTGAAGAAATATATGCTTTCAACATACAGAATTCGAAATAGAAACTGTGTACCAGACAAGTCAGTATTGAACACGTAGTCATAGAATGAGTTGGCCGTGCGGTTTGGGTCGCGTAGCTGTGAGCGTACGGTCGGAAGATGGTGGGTTCGTATCTCACCGTCGATAGGCCTGAAGATGACTTTTCATAGATTCCCATTTTCATACCAGGCAAATAGTGGGCCTGTACTTTAAAGATTACGGCCACTATCTTCCCAATCCTGGCCCTTTACCATCCTTGCCTCGCCAAAAACCTTTCGTGTGTTAAGTGCGACGTTAAACCACTAGGTGGCACATCCCATGTCGAGTAGCTGTCGTCATGTTGGTGTACCAGCAGAGGTACTGCATTCTAATTCAAGAAGTCTTCGAAATGTCCACCGTGCGTCTGAACAAGTCACCTTATTGATTCACATTCCAGGCAGTGCACGCTATCGATGGCAACCTTGTTTCTCACGCTGTTGAAGTACCGTATGCCCATAACTAAGACAGGAATAGCTCTGAAACGATAGACCGTAGAAAATACGTCCATAGGGATTTAGTTTTGTTTTAGTGTGTACTATCCAGCCCGAGTAACTTCCCATATGTTTGGGAATACCCTGTGGATTCCTAGTACTGTCCTATATAGTCACTAAGAATTGCGTAAAATACATGCATGCACATACTGAGATTTCAAGTTAATTTTACTAACATTGTTTCGTGGCTGTACTTTCAAGTCGGTAGGATAGAAGAATAGAAACGAGTGATATAAACACTCATGTTAGTGTGTATGCTTCAGGGTCTTAACTGCTTCGTACGTTAGTGTTCTTAAAGGTTTCGTTTTAATTGAAAGTGCGCTTCGCGGATGCACTTGGTGACGTATTATTCACGAAGGCCCACACCATTTTGAACAGTAGCAACGAAAACATGACTCCGACAGAAGTGATCGCGGAGAAGAAATGACTAACATGTTCTAGAAAGAAGGGGATCTTTGGTTAATTAGCCAATGGTACATGTTAATCAACGCACAAATTTAAGAAGAAAGATCATGCTGAAACAAAATCAATAATTTGAAAAAAGGATAGTAAGAATAGGTAAAAGAAAACGAATTATAGAAATTGGAAGAGGGAAATCATTAAAATAGAGAGAAGAGAAAGAAAATGCAAATAAGACCTAAATGAAGCAAAATAAATATACATATATGATTAACACATGAAAAACCTGAATTAAACTAGGATATCCAGTTGTAGCCACTGAATAGCCGTTGTTGACACAGTCAGAAGGTCGTTGATAGTCTTGGAGAAGGCTCTGTGTGGGTGTCTTCAGGACCTAAAGTACATTTTTGTGATGATAACTGCTGTAGAGCTTGTGATTCTAGAATATCATTCTAGAATATCTCCCTCCCTACCCCCCTCTCACTCTCTCTCTCTCTCTCTCTCCCCCCCCCCTCCCCCCCCTCCCCCTCCATCGAATAATCCATAATCGGCGAATTTAATTTGATGATCGTCATAATTTCTTGGCAACAACAAACACAGTTTCAGACACGCATTAGAATTCTCTTTCTTAAGGACATCTACATCGTCTCTTGTACTCGGACATCCTTCAGAATCAAAGACAAGTTAAAAGGGTTTTGGGGTATTTTATTTCAAGTCCTATATCTACCGTATTGTGGTGAGCATACGACGTGACAGGTGACTAATGTAGGCAGAGATTTGAGCTCGTACATGTAGAAAGGCGCATTTTGTCACTTACATCTCCTTCGTTCTTTTTTCTTCTCTGAAAGTTAGTATCAGTGAGAGGGACGGTAAGGTGTTACAGAAGGAGCTAGCTAATCGAGTCTTCCATCAAGTGTCTTGGTCAATTCTTACCTCATTAAGCCCGAAGACTTAACCATAAGTTCACGTCGATTTCTTCCGCGTTGTCATATTTGTAGATAACACTCATAAAACATATCTTGAAAAAAATTCTTATCTTAATGTAGCATTCACAAACCATGTTGAACGCAAATTCTGATATTTACATGGTAACGAGCCTATGCGTCCTTCTCCCCACCCCTGCCCCAAACTTTCCCCATAATTACTTATGCTCATCCTTGAAGGGAATGTGTACATGTTTTACCATTCTCAAAATAAGTTTTCCAAATTATATTTTTTTTATATTCCAGCTATAGCAGTGCACTTTGAAATAATTTTCGTTAATATGTACATTAGGTAGGATGCTGCGTTTTAGCAGATTTTAGTGTTTCCTTTTTTTTTACTTTTTTGGAATTGGCTTTACGTCGCACCGACACAGATAGGTCTTATGGCGACGATGGGGACAGTGAAGGGCTGGGAATCGAAAGGAATCATCCGTGGCCAAGATACAGCTCCAGCGTTTGTCTGGTGTGAAAATGGGAAACCACGGAAAACCATCTTCAAGGCTGCCGACAGTGTGGTTCGAACCCACTATCACCCGAATACTAGATACTGGCCGCACTTAAGCGACTGCAGCTATCGAGCAAGTCATTTTCAAGTCTACAGACACTGTTTAAAAGCAAAGGTACTTTCATATGTCTATTTTGTGATGGGAAAAGCCTAGGGGTAATTTAGTAAGTAAATTCACAATCGCACTGAATAGCAGATTGAAACTTGAATTAGTTGTATCGCTTTATATACACCCTGCTTTGGTTGTTTGCTAATCTTACGTTGCCATTCAGAAACAACACACCGTAAATGGCTGGTGAGTTTGGTAAATAGTGAAATCTCTACTTTAATTTCCTATGTATTAAATAACGTTGGATCCTCTAGCACCCTCCCTTTCTTAATCTTATAACCTACTTCACCCGAAGTTCTAAGATCTTCATTTTGAGTTTCATAGTTTTATTTTCAATCTTTTCCTCTCCTTCATTTTTCACAATACCCCTCTTGTTCCTTAACAACATTATTATAATAACATCAAAATATCTAGCTAAATGGCCACGTGGTTAGGGTTGCGTAGCTGTGAGCTTGCATTTGGGAGATGTTGGGTTCGAATCCCACCGTCCATCGGCGACACTGAAGATGTTTTCCGTGGTTTCCCATTTTCAAACAGGCAAATTGTGGTAGCTGTACCTTAATGAAGACCACGGCCGCTTCCTTCCTTCCGCTCCCTTTCCCACCCTTGCGTCACCGAAAACCTTCAACGTGTTAGTGGGACGTTAAACCACTGGCAAAAAAGGAATTCTTCTTCTTCTTCTTGAAATAGTCCACTAATGTTCAATTGTTCTGAAGAATATTTATTTTCACTTTCTTGAAGGGAATGGGTGGCCACTGCCCCTACTGGTATGCCTACCCGCAACGCACAGTCCATGGGACGCAGAGCATGTACACTTTAAGCCAAAAAAAAGAAAGTTAATCGGCCCCTAAATGTAGACTACAATTTTTCAGGTCTCATAATTTTGTAATAATATTACGTTATTGTTTTGGGAAATGTATAGTTCTGCCACTTGTTGAAAAGTCTTAAACACTACGAGGCTGGTGTATTTGTACACCTTAAAACAACACTGGGCTGAGCCGGGAAAAAATTCCTTAACTTGGGGCTCAGCAACAACCACTGTACCCTCTGTACCATTCAGACCGACGTCACCTACAAAAGTGGAAGACATTTGATAGGCTCCATACTAACAGTTCCGTCGTGCTTCAGGATTGTCATTCATTTCGAAATGTCTTTTTAACTTGGCCCTTTTAACTTTCTACGCCGATCAATTTTTCTATCCAAATTTTTATGTCGCCACACCTCTTATCGATGAGTCAATATATAATGTCGTATCAATCATTGTTCCCATTCAGTGTGTTGGTGAATGCAACTTTCTCGTAAGTGAATGTAGAAAGGTGCTTAATATGGTGGTCGAGACTTTGAATGTCACCATTATACTACACAATAGTGCGTAAGGAATAGTCAAGAACTGTGCAAATTCCTTCAGAGTCTGATGACACGTGAACTTTCGTCATGGAATTCTTTCTTTCTTTCTTTCTTTCTTTCTTTCTTTCTTTCTTTCTTTCCTTCTTTCTTACCAGCGATTCCGGCGGAAACACTAGTGTTCCCTTTCTCTATTGCTTATCTTGGTCCTACGTTCCTTTTAACTTCCTAGATTTCGATAGTTAATTATATTCCCTCTCTTTCCGTTTCTTTTACCTCGTCCCCACCACATATTCGTTCCTGTAAATAAACTTGGAGTTGAGTTATTTCATTCCAGAAAGAAAAGCATCATGATTAAAACTTACAATACTGGTGGCATGATAGCTGAGTTACTTTGTCACGGTCTTCTCACCAAGACGACCGCACTTCGAAACTCAATTAATGCAAATGGGAATGTTGACATTAATGTTCATGTGTCTGTGGCTCTGTTTCCAGATAAAACTGGAGAACTGGCTGCGATCATGATATGCACTACCATGCAAAAATAAAAGCTTGCTTGCTCTTGCATTTTATTTATCAACATGGTTACGTCATGTTACTTGCAATAGATTACTTCCGAGATAAATTGAATCCATCGTGGAGGAAGATAGAAACAGATGTTAACCAAGATAATGATAGTTCAAAATCGGTATATTCCTATTTCAAAGTAATGAGTGCAGAAACAGGAAATGCAACACTTCGAGATAAGAATAAAATGTTGATGAGAGATGTTCCCTCAAACAAGTTTGTAGACTGAAGATATTAAATTAATTAATTCATTGGTCCATCTGTCATTCCTGGGGTCACTGGGACCATTCCGGACTATTTTGGGTTTCAGTCGAGATTTAATACTGGATGATTTTCCTAATGCCACGTGGTTTTTAAAATTCGCCCGAATTCGAACCTCGGTCGTTCCGGTAAAATGCCAGCTGCTAAGCCACTACACTAATCACACCCCAGCTGCACACACTACAATCTGCAATGAAAATGTATAACGTAATATTTAAGTATGCATTTACTGACAAAATGACACATGCAATGGAAATTTGTATTCGCTGTAAACAACTGTATCACCAGATAATTCTACTAGTTTCCTCAATAGCATATCTATTCTCTACGAGTAAATGCACGGCTTGCATTAGGAAGATTGTGGGTTCGAACTCCACTGTTGGCAGCCCTGAAGATGGTTTCCCATTTTTACCGCATGCATGTACTCTGGCTGTACCTTGAGGTCACGGAGCCGATGACCTTAGATGTTAGGCCCCTTTAAACAACAAACAACAACATCATCATCATCATCATCATCATCAGTATGTACTTAGCGGGTAATTTTTAGCCAGCTAGTAGTGGAAAGGCGTACCGTTTGACGAGTAAGCTTATCTCGATTATCCCGGGATATTATTCTTAAACAGTCTGGATCACAAAGCGATTGCGATCTTTGAGGTATTTTGTAACTTATATTGGATGAAAGCTCCATATGATGAATCCCTACACATGCACAAATCGGAATTGAACCCCCACCTTATATTTGATAAGAAACAACACGCAGGGAATTTAACACTTGCTAACTAATAATTTGCAGTTACATTTTTTGCATTCCGATATTCGGAACATAAGGAAGAAGGTGTTGTTGGCACGGTTATAGCAGGTTATTGGTTAGCTTACAGCTGTAAAAAGAAGGAACTGCAGTACCCTGTCATTTATTCCCGCAGGTCTTCAACAAACGCACAAAAAGTAGTCTGTCTGCGGTTGACTGCAAATTTTAAACACCTTTATTATCCTTTTTGATTTTACGACGTGGTTTCCCCAAGACGCCGATATGAAAGAAATCGGGAAATGGGGAAATGACGTAAGGTGGCCTACTTGAGGACAATTTCGGTAACCACTAATCTAGGTTTATTCCCCTAAGCTCATGAACTAAGAGCTAGACATTCACAGACTAGCGACCGACCGTTATTGTTTGTGTTAGCTTTCTGCTTTAAACACTAAGTAGCAAAGAATTAGTTTACTAAACATAAACTTTGTTGAATGATCCATTAGTATGTTTAAAATGTTGTTTATTTCCCACCACGCGGAAAAAGGAAATTCTCTATTTTATCAAAGTCATGAGATCTGTTTCGTAAATTGTAATTTAGAAAGCCCGTTGAAAAATATTGTTAGTTCGCTTTGAGGGCTAAAATAGCATGATCATCAGTCCCATGTGTTTGTAAATAATTATTAGCTCACTCTGCGGATCAGTGGTAGACTTTCAACCTCCGAATTCCAAGTTCACGAGTTCAGTTTCACCAGAAGTTGTCAATTTTTTGAAGTGAGGAATAAGTCTCTTCTATACTAGATATCGGACATTGTCGGCGTGTAAAAGGTCTCTGGTGACACACTTGGTGTTTATCCGAAGAAATTAACTCAAACTCTGCTGTAGATCTCCCAAGAGAGGAGCATCTTATCTTCCATCTGATAATGTAATACGGAACGTCGAAAATGCCATGTAGGTAGTCTGAGTGGCGTGAAATTAACATGCCTGCACATGGTAGCTGAGACATTATTATTATTATTATTATTATTATTATTATTATTATTATTATTATTATTATTATTATTATTATTATTATTATTATTATTATTATTATTATTATTATTTTCAAAATAGTGTTGAATAATAAAATAGGCTTGATTTACCAAGCAAAAGTAGATGTTTAATCATTTTGTACTGTAAACTATAAATAACTTATATTTAAGTTATGAGTAATAAAATGTTAAAAACACACTGTTGTTGGTGACTGAATATATTGGCGAAGGGCGGCACAAATCACAAGGCAAGTTTCCCTGTCACTGTTACGTTATTAATCACCGGCAACATTTGTTTAATGGTGTATTTAAATCCTCGATGCTAGTAGGCCTACGTCGCAAATATTCAATCCTGTGATAATAAAATTAAGTCCGCAAGTCAAGATTTAAAAAGAAGTGAATTGAATGGAACACGGCAGGTAGTCGAGCGCTCTGCTCGATTATGAACGGTGATCAAGTAATCATCTGTGCATGTTCTTTAGTGCGTACGCCGCATCACCATGGTTTTGTAGTGAGTAGCAGTTTGCCATTAACAGTCATTCATGACAATACATGAAGCTTTTCGAGAAAATTTAACCCCTCCGGTATAAAGTGACACTTATTCATAGTTACATTTAGATACATACTGTATCTCCCCTAATGCACTATTACTGCACGTGCTTCAAGCGAGGCGTCTAGGAGAGATGCGACAATGAGCCCCATGCCACACTGGGACGAAGTGCTGGTAAGGGCAATACTTCTTTTGATCTATAATTGCTTGTCGTGCTCATTACTGAGCTCTATCATTTTTCAGCCCATTTTCCCTCAATAATAACTGTAATTGAATTCATTGAAATCTTTCCGTAAGTTATCCCAGACACACAACATATTTTCAACATACATACCAACAAACCACCCCACAATTTAAAAGGCGGGGAGTGTAATAAAAATTCAGATGGGATAAAATATTGTGTTTCTTTTAAATCATCAGTCTGGAGGCTGGTTGGAAATTGAAATAGCACCACGGATGATTTATACAGTTGTAGGAAAAGCCAAGAGATATTGTGGCTCTACAATGAGTGATTTTTGACAAGATGAAGAATAACGTAATTTGCAGTTGTTTTCCTCACTGAGTCATAAAGGGCTATTGCAGCACCACTAACTATTTATTCATGTTTTTAGCAGCATCCAAATGCACTATCCGTGATCTGAACCACCCATACCTCAGTAGCTTCCATACCGTCACTGCCATTGGTGAGACTGAAATTCAATTGAACATTGTTCTGGCCCATGCAAAGACATACACGAAAAAAAACCCACTTCATCCATAAATAAATATCAATATGCATATCTGAAATTGATGGCTATTTTTGTTGTCCATATGACATGCGGGAACATATCACTCAAACTGAATGTGTGCTCTAGATGAGGAGGTAATTCGGCCTATGCAGTTCAGGTTCTGGATGGCAGCCAAAGCAAGATGTCATTGACCCTCGCGCCACATAATCTCTTAGAAGATACATTCCAATCACATTGGAACATTTATGAACGTCACGTTCTTATCCGTCTGGCTCATAACATACCGCCAACAGATATAATATCAGCAGTGACAGAGGCCGCTTGCAAGGACTACGTGAAGATCTTGTCACCATTGAAGTAGGGCTCCAGTTGACAGAGATGAGTTACTGCAAATGTTCCTTCCTTCAAAGCTAGCTGAATACATAAATAAATTGGCTCAGTTAGGTGGTACTTAAGAGCTACAATAATAATAATGGCGTATGGCCTCCGGAGAGTCCTGGTGCAGGTCTGTGAAGATGAGGCCCCTACCTAGGATGATTTCTAATGTTGAATACGCCACACATACCCAGCCCCCGAGCCATTAGAATTAACCAATCAAGGTTAAAATCCCAGACCCGGCCGGGAATCGAACCCGGGACCCTCTGAACTGAAGGTCAGTACGCTGACCATTCAGACAACGAGTCGGACAGTTAAGAGCTGAATAATTTAGACAGCTGTATTTACGTAATCATTTCATACTTACAATGAAGCATAAGCCAAATATAATACGCCTCACTCACTAATTTTACGATGTTTGGAGACGTCGAGGTGCCAAGACTTTGTCTCGAAGTTGTTGTTTTACGTGCCAGTAAATCTACCAACACGAGGCTATCGTATTTGAACACCAGATTGAGTCGTGATTGAACCAAACAACTGGGGCTAGAAAAGCCAGCGCCCTATCTTCTGTGTCACTCAGCCCAGCAAAGCAAAAGTAAACTCCATGGGATATACAGAGTGTAACGGTAAGATACGGTCAGACTTTCAGGACAATTCCTCACACGTAGAAAACTTGTTGATATGGGTCAGAAAACGCTTTATTTACCTGTTAGAACTCATTTTCTACAACTATCAATTTATATCGGAACTTTCCTGTTTAAAAATATGCAGAAATTAGCTGTTTTGACAGGTGTAATGACACAGTTTCAATTTTCTGGGAGAGAATGCTGGAAATTATATTTTTTAACAGGAAAGTTCCCATATAAATTGATTAGTACGATGCTGTTTAAAGATAACAGGCCATTTATCAAAGTTATCTAAGTTTTGGTGAGTGAATGTTTCGTCTTGTAAGCTTCCTTAGAAGCAATTGTCTTGTCATTCTTGCCATCTAGAGTAGCTTGTTTTCTCACTCCCTTCCCCGCAATTTTTTCTCAGCAAACATCGCCAATATACTGGAAAGTTACTCATGCAGCATATCCACCTGCTGAAAATAGGCGTAGCTCTTTACATCAGTAGCATTCAAAGTGGTGGGAGTGTCTCGCTGAGGTGGGTGGTCGTATTGCAGGAAGAGAGAACTCTTTCCTTTCGGTCGAAGGAACTGGCTCTGCAAGAAACGTCTTCTATATATACTGATCGTGAGAGTCAACGTTTGCGTTTCTGTAAGTTCCATCATTACTGTGTGAGAGTGGTTACCTCGATGTTACTACTTCCCAGATTAAGCTACTGTTTCAGCTTTTGTGAATATTTTAGACATGCATTTCTAATGTGGACTGTGGGGTGAATATCGCTACAGTTGAATAGCTAGAGTTGTTGCAGAGGTCTGAGGTTGGACTGCTGGTGCTAGTATTTTAAGTGTGGAATTACTCTGGTTACCACAATTTCCGAATGTTAGGCTACTATTAAAGTACTAAAAGCAAAGCAAAGTAATCTCCGTACAGGCCATAAAGGACCTTGGAAGGGTGGAAGGTAAAGGCTTCCACCATTCGTAACCTCGGCACATGATGGGGTAGAGTGGTTAGCTCTACGCCCACTATTAAAGTAGTATCTAGGTCCTAAAGCAACTGTATCCCAAAATGAGCAGACATAGAAACGTCATCTGGTAATATTTATACACCTTTTGGAATCCACATTAAACGCCGCAATATGCTCTCCTAATGCACTAATGGACAATAATATTGCTTTGGTGTGAAAAATATGCCTCTTGGTTGTTGAAACAAATCCATTGAAATCACTCGATATATTCCTCGAGCTGTAATACGTGAATAATAACGCTGTTGATTTAACGTCTCGTTAACTACGTTTACGGTTTAGCCGGAATGCCAGAATTTAGTCTCGCAGGATATTTTTACATGTCGACAAGACGCTGGCGTATCTGAACTCCGTACAGAAATTCGGTCTAAGCCGAGATGGAACCCGTCAATGTGGACTCAGGAGGCCAACGCTCTACCATCTGAGCCATTCGTCTCAGTGCAAGAGTAATAAATTCCTTTTTATTACTAAACTTACCTCCTGAAAATGATCATATTTGAGATGGTTATTCTTTACTGTTTAATGAGATTGTGATGGTGCTGATTATGATTGTTTTGAAAGGATGTAGAACTGGGCGACCGTCCTCTTAGTGAGACAGAGACATGACTTCTCAGATGAAGTAAGAAATGATTAATAACACCGAAACTCCACCATGAATCTTCCCTATATCTACCACCTTTCAAGACCAGGTTGTCTGTTGACTCCACAAAGTATCATGCTGTGTAATTCCCGCCCAAACCGAATGACTGCGATTTTTTGGTAATCAATAATAATAATAATAATAATAATAATAATAATAATAATAATAATAATAATAATAATAATAATAATAATATGACCTCGGTTAGTCTTTACAGACATTTTGATTTTACTCTATTTATACTTCGTGCGTGTTCTGTTGTACTCTACCAGATAGCAGAGAAATATATCTGTTGGGCCATTTTTAATTGATTTTATCGGGTAAACACCAAATGTGGCACCGAAAATCTTTTACATGCCGACACCGTTCGACATGGAGTGTCATATGAACTTTTCCTACCGTACGGCATTGCGTTTATTACAGAATGACAACGAATCGACCAAGATGGCGTGTCTCTGTAATCCATCGAAAAGACTGTTCTGAGCAGGAGTTTCCTTAGAGTAAACTGAGCTAGTTGGCTGCGTGGTTCGAGCCGCGTAGCTGTAAGATTGTTATTCTGAAGATGATGGATTCGAACAGCGTCATCGGCATCCTTGAAGATGAAGCTTTTCGTAGTTTCTGATTTTCACACCAGGCAATTGCTGAGACTATATTGCAGTTAGGGTCACGGCCATTTACTTTTCAGTCCTAGCTAGTCCCTTCTATCCCATCGTCACCGAAAAAATGTCTGAGTTAGCGCAACCTTAAAACACTTGCAAAACAAATTTCTTTCCAATTCTGCCGGGTTTGAACAATACAATTTTGGGATCCATAGGCCTACACTCCACCGTTGATCCACAGAGGATGATTTAACAGCGAGTGTCTTCTGTCACCTTTTATCAGAACTGATAGTCGCATATAGTGTCAATCTAGACAACATCCAGTGTGAATAATTCAATCTTGCCCTGCCGTAAATGAGCAAATCCTACCGCTACTGACAAGTTACCGCAGACTACCTTGGAAGCCGCACCTTTGGAACCAATTGCGCGAATCTCTTACTTGTGTATGAGGTGAAACAGATTAAGAAATGAGTCATCAGAATTAACGGTAGACGTGCCTGTAGGGGGAAAGCGCTCTCTTTCAGATTTATAGTGTAATAAGAATACTGAGCATTTGAGAATACGTATGTACCTTCCAACGCGGAACACCTTAACATTGTGTGTGAGTGGTCGGGAGGACATGTATCGGGAGAAAGTTTCGACATGTTATCGGGACCGTCTCCCTTCACTGTCACTATATCATCATCTTTACTGGCGCTGTTAACCACGACTTACAGACAGTGAAAGGCCAAGCTGGTTAATTCCACTTCGACCTTTTTTCATCCTTCGTAGAAAAAGAATATGTAAGTCCGGCTTCTTCTGAATGGTCGGCATACGGCCTTTGGTTCAGAGGGTCACGAATTCGATTCCCGTCCCAATAAGAAGAAGAATTAGAAGAAGAATTGTACCAATAAAACATTTGAATACATTCTGAATATATTTGAATAGGTTTTTAAAGAGCTTTTGCTTTTAAATGACTTTTATATTGAAACGCAGTATACTGCTTTTATTATTAGTAAGTATGGCCTTTTTGCCACTGTTATGATTTTAGAAGGGGCGTTATAGTCAAGTGGCATTGTCCCTGGTTTCCCACTAAGACTTCCGGGTTTGCATCCTGACCGATGCATTTCGGTTTTTTGAAATTAATTCCTTGTGGTTTGGGCTTCATGTAAAACTGGAGATCCTGTGGATATGAATCACGTAAAACTACAAGCTAGCTTTGCTCTTTTGTCATTTCAGTTAACATCGGCGTGGTATTAATCTGCCATTTTCTCTTCGGTTTAATTGCAAACGAAGTAGATTCCAGGTAGTTTTCTTTTCTTTCTTTTTCATATTTTATTGCAGTTTTAGGTCCTAAGATTTCATCCCGTACATCCTCTGGCCATTAACACTCACATTTCAGTTCGGCTATATTTTTAACATTCATATAACGTTATCATGAAAAAAAAAGCCATTTACTTGCACGCCATGAATGCCTTTCGAGGAGTAGAAGCTAAAGGTAGCCAAAGGTTTCCGCTTTCCTTACCCTCTCCACTAAGTGGGATAGTGTGTTAAGCTCCATGCCCGACCGCCTTTGCCCCCAGGAGCTAACCTGGTACATATGCCTTATGGAGGATAAGTGAACCCCAGGTCTATGTTATGCCACTCCAAAAGTGGAAGTCTCTGTTCTACATTTTACAAATTCTTGGCGGGGAGTCCAAGATCATATCCTTTCGAGTGAACTGAGCACGCCTTTATCCCCTCGGCTAGATAGCCCACATTATATTAATACTATTTTAATTTTATTGTTTCTTATCTTGTTTCTCATAATATAGCTTAATAAATATAATAATAATAATAATAATAATAATAATATTAATAAAACTCTTTTCATTCCACGGAAATAGTTCCTATTCTGGGTTTCTTCCTATTTCACTAGAATATATTTAATTACTATCTATATATGGAACGGCGTGTTCCATGAGTTCAAATTGTAGTCTATTTTTATTCTTCTCTCGCTATACTTTGAGACGCACTGATGATAAAATGACTGTATTCTAGTAGTTTTGATTAAGAGTATAATATTAGGGAAACCATAACAGAGGTATGTTTAAGTAATCAAAATTACTGTTTGTATTGGTTAATAATTTGAGTTCATTGGCCACTGTAAAGAGAAAGGGAAAGAAAGAAAGAAAGAAAGAAAGAAAGAAAGAAAGAAAGTAATCTGACTTTTCCGAGGGGAAAGACATTTATCATTCGTGAAATGAAAAGCTCCTGATAGAAATTAAGATATACTTGGGAAAAATCACGATATGAAATATTCATGCATCAGTATGGACCAATTATCTAGGATATAATAATTTTCAGATTGGAGAGATTTATGGCATCGTTCAGATCAATCCTAAACTCGGACCATTCACAAATTTATGACTCGATGAAAGGAAGTCTTCTAAAGTTCAGTTTGTGCCTAATAATTGTTTTTTAACTTCACTGTAATGAATTAATATTATTTGAACCCAAGAGAACGGATAAAGATGTTTCTTTCCTTTTATATGAGACTTCGATATTTACAGTTCGTCACAATCATCCTGCGCATACCTCTCCTGTAGATTGTGTGGTATCATAATTTGACCTCCATGGGCTGGTCACCTTACGTTAGCCGGGTTGTGGTCTTGTGAAAGTGGCTAGGAGGTGCAGGCGATGCATATGCATTAGATAGACGACACCAGGCCACCTGCCCATCGTCCCGAGACATACAGTAGTCAACCGTTAACAATGATATGGGTTGCGTCAGTGGTCATATTGACAGTGGTTGGTTTCTGGCTCCAACAAGATCATCTGACCTAAAGTCTATATTATTTCCTTTACGAGATTCGTCAATTTCTTTGTTCCAGAGTAACACTATGTTAAAACGATATTTAAAACAACAATGTTATCGCAATCTTTTGAACGTATTGACGTCAGAAAAGTTGGATGGCGCAGCCACGCGGAAGAATGTTGAAGCTGCAACATAGTGACTGGTGAGCTTTATTTACATGGCGAAGCATTGACGTCGTGATGGAAATAGAAAGAAAATTGTCAAATTTGAGGAGGTACTGCTCTGTATACGGTTGCAAATCGTATAAAACGGATGCGAAATCTCTTCACTACTTTCCTGTACAAAAAGTTCAGAGAGAAAGATGGTCTTCCGCGCTGTCAATTGGAAAACGCGTTACGCGATACATGACAGTGTGCAGTCTGCATTCTCGTGAAGACGACTTCTTTCCACAGCGTAGGTACCGGTACTGTTTATTGTACTCATTGATAGTTATTGTCTCTAATTTGTATTCACAAAGATTTAGCTACATCAAAAATACTGATAAAGTTGTAGCCTAATACTTCGGTGCCGCACATAGAATGTAATCCGCTCTTTGTAAACTTCTTCATATGTGTAACAGCAGACAGTAAATTAACTATCTACGTGTGAGTAATATCTTTAACTGGTAGTAATTAAACACTGCATTTAAATTGTCTATAAAATACTTCTTTCAATGAAAGAAAATACGTAGTATTTTGCCATCATAAATTAGCTTTTTTTTTCCGCTATTTGTTTTACGTCACACCGACACAGATAGGTCCTATGGCGACGATGGGACAGGAAAGGTCTAGGAATGGGAAGGAAGCGGCCGTCGCCTTAATTAAGGTACAGCCCCAGCATTTGGGAAACCACGGAAAACCATCTTCAGGGCTGCCGACAGTGGGGTTCGAACCCACTATCTCCCGGATGCGAGCTCACAGCTGCACGCTCCTAACCGCACGGCCAACTCGCCCGATCATCATAAATTAGAAGCCATAACCTAATTATTTGGTAGAATTGGACAAACCAAGTATTCTTCAACCCCAAACAGCTGTAATAATAATAATGTTATTTGTTTTACGTCCCACTAACTACTTTTTAAGGTCTTCGGACACGCCGAGGTGCCGGAATTTAGTCCCGCAGGAGTTCTTTAACGTGCCAGTAAATCTACCGACACGGGGCTGTCGTATTTGAGCACCTTCAAATACCACCGGACTGAGCCAGGATCGAACCTGCCAAGTTGGGGTCAGAAGGCCAGCACCTTAACCGTCTGAGCCACTCAGCCCGGCCCAAACAGCTGTGACTGTAGAGGTTATAGTATTCTTTAATTATAATTTTTAAACTTTGCTCTGCATATTCTGTAGGTAGTTATAATTTTTATACTTATTATTGTCGGTTCTAAGTTCTAACTTTTGTGCTGATGGTAAAAATGGAAGAATATTAAGATTAGGATGTGGGCTATTCCAACACAAGCCTGTATAAAGCCTAGGATTTATTTGCTTTACAACATTTACTTAGTAGAATTATTATTTTATTTCTTCCCCAAGATTACAGTTTACAAGACAGGTAACTCCCCGTCACCTGGCTAAGGCTTTGGCATGGACCAAATCAACAAGAAATTACTCCATAACCTCTAATAGTGGAAAATTACAGTAGCTTAACTGTTAAGGTGCATTAGCGTGTCAACGGTAACATTTCTCTGACAAACCCGTTTTACATGTACAGTTGCACTTCACATTTTCACTCCCTTTGTTCAAGACAACATTAACTTTGTGGGGTTTTGAATCGATGTGGGATGATTGTAAACACAACGCTACAACAGTTTCATCTTCTGTTTCAAACGTTTTACCTACACATATCAAGTAATTACGCTTGAATATTTCTTCCCCTTCCACTAATGGACGCGTGAAATCTCCGACAACTCTCAACAGTTGCGCACATGACACCAAAGACATTTTGAACACTTAATAAATCCTACAGACGCACACCCGATCACTGTCGTGTTTATTTCCCGTCACTATCTCGCCGCCATATTGGAAACAGCTGACCGTAAGCTCCTCCCCCGTTTCGGACGTCAATAGAAAGAGTGCATCTGGTTTAGCTTCGGCATTCTTAGTTAGAGATCATAATTCATAAGCATTTTATATATTTTTCTTAAAAGTAACCCACTTGAATGCGGGGTCACAAGTGCAATGTCTAGTCAGGACCTCCCAAAAGCGTCAACCCTGCAATAAATTAGCTTTGTATAATTCACAAAATGGTACCCCAGAGACGTTTGCAAGATGTTCAAAAGGAATCTTTAGTTTCCACCTTGAGCATCGAATGAAAAATGACGCGCTACAATGATTACGAAAGTTTGCGCCAGCAAGTTCAAAGTCGAACTCTTTGAGAGTAGTGAAGCGTTTTGAACGATCAGCTAGGTGTTCACTATGATCTTGGTATCCGAATGCTGACACTATACCGTTGACCCGCACAAGGATCTAGAAGCTAATATTGTGGAAAAGATTTGATTGGAAAAGCAAATGTAGAATACTTGCAGGAACCGCCCAGAACCAAGAAGGAGCAGCCCATGATGAAATAAATCCCTTACTCATAAGATTGTGTAACTGAGTTCAGAGACGGTCCTGCTTGTACTGTAACAGTCAGTGATCGATAATGCATCCCAGGACAAACACCGTATGTTACATAGTTCGATGTCATCATTTTTCTTTCCCTTCTACTATAACTGTCACTTCTTTTGTAACTCGTTAATAAATGTTGAGTGCTGTGGAGTGGAAGCCATTGGAACGCGATGTTTCCCTCCATAAGTTCTGTACACCGGTACCGTTACATCTTATAGGCCATGCGTTATTATTTAATAGCTTCTTACAAAGGAAGCGAAGACATTTGAGATACGGTTCGTTCGCAGAAGCTGACCAGACGAGATCAGACAAGTTTAATTGCCCCTCACAACAGATGACTTCCCGTCAGCAAAGCCATTACCCTAACTGAGCCAGAAAGGAAATAAGAATTTCTAGGATCGCTTTTAACAAGCTATGAAGCCATTAGAGAGCTAGACGTGCTCTTCTGCGAATCAGTTGTCGAGATGTCCCTAAGAGGAAGCATTGGTCCATAATTACTTAAATGTTATTATTTGAATAAAATAGTTGCCGTTCAACAGTGTTGATCGCCTGCTCCTCGAAGTTTCCATTTCCGTGGATGGTTACAAAGATTAAATTGCTACATTGTTGGAATTCCGTTCTTTTACTTTTCTTTCTTCATGCTGAGCTCGGATAATCGTTTCTACAATACAGTAATTCCTGTTGATACAACGCAAGAGGTTGGTGTGTTTGGCATAATGATGCCAAGCAAAGCGTTGAAATAACTCCGTCAAGTTTTATGTCTTTATCATATTCTGAGAGTAGCTTCCGTTGCTCAGACGGCAGCGCGTCGGCCTCTCACCGCTGGATACCGTGGTTCAAATCCCGGTCACTCCATGTGAGATTTGTGCTGGACAAAGCGGAGGTGGGACAGGTTTTTCTCCGGGTACTCCGGTTTTTCCTGTCATCTTTCATTCCAGCAACACTCTCCATTCTCATTTCATAGCATCTATCGGTCATTAATAATCACTTTGGGAGTGGCGACCCCATCGTACTAACAACCTATATCTGCTTCATTCATTACATCTCTGACCCGTTCAATGACTGGAAAACAGGTTGTAGGTTTTCATTTTCATCATATTCTGAGAAATCAGGCACTCATATTTTAGGCAAGTGATAATAGCTCGTATACGTTACTTCATAAGTGGTTCAAAGGAACAAAGGAGTTTAGGAGTTAGCTCAGTGAACACCAGATTTATGTGTTTATAGAACATCGTTTATGGATTTTGTAAGTTATATGAAACGTGTGTGTGTGTGTGTGTGTGTGTGTGTGTGTGTGTGTGTGTGCCGATAGTCAATCAGTAGTGACCGGATTTTAAAGGTAAACTCTTTCGTTAACTTCAAAACTGTACCCTTGGAACTGAGCAATTTGGGTGCATTACGAAACAAAGAAAACTAATTACGGCGATCAGAGCTGTCTTACACCGATCAAATTAAGTAGTTTTGAATTCCCTTTTTATTTCATATTCCTTTTCTTAAAATATTTCTTATTTTGGTCCTTTGTAACAGAATATCGCGAAAATGGATTTTGATTCCCCGAAATTCCAACAGATTTCATGTTTACTGAAATCAGTGGAGGAAGGTCTTTTTGCTGCTCTCGGGCCAATGAATTTTTTAACCTTACGCACGAAAATTAATTGTGCCAACTGGGACTGCTGCTTATAAAAAGCTTGTGTAAGAGATACAGAACGATTTAGCGAATGCACATTAACTTCTCACCCACGATGTAGGCCCTGATAAAATATTGTTCATGAAAGACAGTTGTGATCGCAGTTGGGACTCGTCCAGTGAGACTTGTACATGTTACATCAATGAGATATGATCACAAACATACAAAACGGCTCTGTATAATTTGTAGAAAGTAATTATTTACTAGGTTTAGACCTTTATTTGTTCTAATTTATGAACAGTTTAAACTTTGTGCTGTAATGATGGAAGTAAAATGGCAAAGGTGGCTCCAAGCAGTAGCCCCTACGAAATGCAATAATTAGTTTGAAGGATGATTTCATCGAAAGTGACGGTAAGACTATCCGCTGTTCGTTGTGACGTCAGTGTTATGGTAGATGCGAAACGTAGTAGAATAGTCCAACATCCTCATTATGTAAGGAATCAGAAAAATAAAAAACTTCGCGAGAAAACTTTGGCACAGTCGTTCATACAGACATTATATGCAAGTAAATAGTCACATTTTTTTCTCACATTTAGGCTGTTTTTAACTTTTTCTGAGACATTGTTCGTAAAATCGTGATAATTCATGAAACGTTGGATTATGTTAGTAAATGTGTGTTATTTTTAAATGTTCTAAATGTAATGAGATGATAGTATTTATACCATAAATGCTAGTGTTTAATATATGCATGAAATTGCCAGTAAAAAGAAAACAATGACTCGTTTTAATAATTGTCTCAGATCGTTTAGTTCCCATTAATTTAAAGACATAATTCACATAATTTGCAACTGCTCGCAAGCAGCTGATTATCTTCATTTCAAAACTCCAGGAAAATTAATTGTTGACATTAAATTTAACGCAAAATGTTCTTAAGGTCATATGATATCTTCTTAGTAATGTTTATCGTAAAATAGGTTCATAACTATATCCTTACACCAATGACGTTTTAAGTCATAAAAATCCGGGTTCTAAATTGTTGTAGTTTCACTTTATTTTGGATAAGATAGAACTTTGTTCCTCTTGATTTAGAGCTAGTGTCCCATTGTTGTCGGCAGAGGGCATTGTCCTCCTTGAAGAGGGCATTAGCTTATCTCCAGTACAAGCACACAGCTCCACGTTTGAAATATGTCCACCGCACTGGCGACATGACATAGTGACACCTCTCCAGCCTTGATAAGTGACCTCTTGGCTCCATCTTCTTGTAATATGATGTATCTACTTTTACGAATATTGTACAGCTCCTCCCTGGAAGATCTCCTTATATTACTTATGTTAGTAGAATACCACACACAGTTTCACTGAGTTACTTAAAGTACTGCTTACCTGTTTTGAGTAAACGTCCTGTTGACTTTACACCCTCAGGATATCACACCGTATGAGAAGCTTGTACTCATCGTGAAACTCCAGTTGAGCCTGAAATTGCTTCCACTTTATTATGTCAGACGCCTCTTCTTTCCTGTCAGGCTGTCAGCAATTGGTCTTTCCTAACCCCTACGCATTACAGAGTTGTGCAGTCCAAGTAACCCTTCAACCCTATGCTTACTTTAACTAATAGGTACTCTGTTCTTGAAAGGCAGGCAGCAATAATCTTCTTCTTTTTCTTTCTGTGTCATCTCCCCTTTCACTGAACATCGATAATTGATTATACTAAATATCACTATTCCCTGAACATTTCCTATATTTGTTCAGTTGTGTACTTTGCTTATACACTGATACCTACTGTAGAAGCTTATAGACTTTCAATATTGAATTTTCACGTCCGCTTTGTAATCGAAACCGATTTTCAACCTATTAGGTTGTGTTACGTACATTTAGTACGTGTTGAAGAGATGTTAAGTACGGAACAAAAATGGCCAACGGACGTGAAATCGGGAGGTTGTGGGTTCAGATCCCACTGATGTCCGGTTGGCCATCTTTTCTGTACTTAACACATTTTTAACACGTACTAAATGTACGTAACACGACCTAATAGGTTGAAAGTCGGTTTCGCTTTATAGACTTTCCTTAAACATCTGCAGTTAAATTTTGTTCATCTTTGTTTACTTGCACTCAATACATGGAGTGGAAAAGTAGAATTTTCCGTTATAGTGATAAACATAATTTTTCAATAATGTTGAGAAGATTGTTTCAGAAACAGGCTATTAATAATATTCTAATTCATGTTTCGGTTTTGTATTATAAATTCTAGGCGACTAATTCAGAACACAGGAATATTTGCACAAGATTAATTATTGCTATTCATGGTCTAGAGCAGGGCCTCTCAAACGCCCAAAATTTCACGCGTGCAGAGCGAGGCGCAAGAGCTCCGTGCACTGTGCATCGGTGCCGCTCGGTATGGCTCGGATCAACGCTTCGTCTCTGGGCTACTCGGCTATGCTCGGCTCTACTCGGCTATACTTGGCTCAACTCAGCCCGGATTTGGAGCGCTACGGCGCAAGTGGGGGAGAGGGAGACAGGGGGAGCGAGCGAGACAGGCGTGAGGAAAGAGAGAGTTAGCGCTATTGCTCCAAATCGAGGAGTGGGGGTCTGCACTCTGATCAACCAAGCCAAGTCGTCTTTTGCACAGTGCACAGTGCATGCACCACGCGCATGCACCCTGAGAGGCCCTGGTCTAGAGATTAGTACGGGAACTTGCCATCCAGTTGACTCGGGTTTGATTGTTGGCTCTGCCACGAAATCCATACTTATTTGAGGTACTCGAACTAGTAACACCCTGACCTGGGAAACGTAATCGAAAAGAGAGCTGGGTTAAAGTTATGTTATCGGTCATCTTAAGTCTTGGATTCACTTCGACTATAGGCGAATGCCAGGGTGATTCCTAACATATAGCGCAAATTAATAACTAAATACACATATCAGTACATTCATCATATCGGCATGGGTTCTTTCCCAAAACAGGGAATTGAACACGATGTTCTATACCCGCTACATCAAGTAAACATATTCATAACAATCACAATCATCATCAGTATTTCTCAATATGGAAGGATATGTGTCCTACAAAATGAATGAATCGGTCATTAAGTATAATCTTTATCATATCAGAAAGTAAGGGACCACCGAGAGAACGGCTGCGCGTCTTTATTCACGTAGCTGCTAGCTTGCATTCGGGGGATAGTGGGTTTCGAACCCCACTGTTGGCAGCCCTGAAGCTAGTTTTTCGTGGTTTTCCATTTTCACATTAGGTAAATGCTGGGGCTGTTCCTTAATTAAGGCCACGGCTATTTTCTTCCCACTCCTAGCCCTTTCCTATCCCATCGTCACAATTAGACCTATTTGTGACGGTGCAAAGTAAAGCAAATTGAAAAAGAAAACTTTGATTGCCATGACGATGGTGCGGAATACAAACTTTTAATGTCAGTCATCAACTTTACAGGAGGCAGATAAATTTTAATTATATAGGCCTACGATAACATAGTTAGAAATATACCGTTGTATGAGGAAGTATTGAGAGGGAAATTGACATTGGATATTTGTGCGCAAATTCAGTGAAAAGTGAATTTGTACAGGTCTTAATCCAAAAATATAAAAATTTGCCATAGAAAGTTATTTTTCTCCATCGATGAACTAAGCGAATGTAACTTTTTTCCTGTGGAGTTTTACTGGCACGAAAAGTTTTGTAATACACGATATGTTTTGTGAACAGTGTATTTACTATATTAAAAGGCGTGATGATTCCTTTGATTGTTGCAGAGTGTGGTGATGCTCATGTTCCGAGAGGAGAAGAGTCCTGAAGATGAGATCAAGGCGTGGCAGTTCTGGCACGGGCGACAGCACAGCGTCAAACAGCGGATCCTTGACGCCGGTAAGTGAACGTGAATTTATATACTCCAAGTTTTCTTGCATTACGAGCTCAAATAATAGTAGAGTTTAAATTCCGTTGTCAGTACTTGTGATAATCTTCAAGCAAATGCTCGGAGTGTACCATTCTCAAGGACATATTCTGTTCCTTCCCTTCTTCTTCTACCGCTTTTCCCACACCCGTGGGGTCGTGGGTGCGAACTCTGTCGCACATGTGGATTTGGCTCTGTTTTACGGCTGGATACCAATCTATTCTATGTTCGTAACTAATTGCAGCAACACCTTCTTCTCTTCTTTCAGTGAATACACTAGCCATTCTCATACCCACCCAGAAAATAAGACCTAACCAGTGACAATGAACAACGAAATTCAAATAAAAGAAGCTTACATTCCTCTTTAGAGATTTGATATAACTGAAGACAACCAGAAGGAATGAAAAGAGAAAATAGGTCTATAAGGAAAGAACTACAGGTGGGATATGTTTGCAATATAATGGAGAAAAATCGACGCAGGTGATTTGACCACGAACGTAGAATGAACAGCAGAATGCAAAACCAAACACTGAAATTATGAATGAAATAAGAGAGAGACCAGAGAATTTTTCGATGGGTGATGAAGTTAAAAACAGAATTTCACAACGAAATATTAACTGGGTTTGGATAATGGATGGGCACAGTGGTGGAGAGAGAAAGTTGAGATTAACTAGTTGTCTAATCCTGCTGGATATGGGTACAGGGAGATGATTGTTATTACTATGAATAATAATAATAATAATAATAATAATAATAATAATAATAATAATAATAATAATAATAATGCAATTCCGAGCGATACTAAAATGTGCAACACGGCGCTACAAACAAGAATGTTGATACTGGCCATCGAGGACTGATATTCTCACAGTTGCGGTCTTTTTGGTAGCTCCAAGACTGGACCATTCAAGGCTGCCACAGGTATGAATGGAGCCTAACAAAGGCAAGAAGATTCTATGATCTGTTATTACCGCTCTGTTGATTACATTGATAAGTGCGTAGAGCAAATTATTTTACAGGTAACTAGCCTGAGCGAGTAACATTGATTTCCCTGCAGGGCTTCTGTTTTTCTCTCCACCTTCATCCTTACAAAACTACGGGGGTAAGAAGCTACGATTAATCTGTACGATAAGTTAGTGCTTAAATGGCATAATCGTTGGGCCATAAAAAAAAAGAATTATTCTTGAAGGTTACGAGGCGCGTTGAGGTTTTTATTTTTTCCACCTGCGCATTGTTTGCCTGGCTGCATCCACAAAATCCATCAAAACGACGTTTAGGAGATGCGTTTCGTGATAGAGGGGGAGGCCCTTCACTTTAATTGGCTGTTTCAAGAGGGCGAGTCTTCCGTTTTATCTGAGCAGACCAAGCGAGTAGGCACGTTAATAGGAATTGTGATACACTTTTTATACCTCACGTGCTAATAGCTATGTCTTTACGTAATGAGCTTTTCGGTGTGAGGTCAAAAGTAGTGAACTGTCTCCTGCCACCTAGTACTTGCAAACACCTTGTAAGACTTGAATTGGTCTCTTATAATATAATTTTATATCTAAGAGCTTATTCTTATCCCCAGTGAAGTTTCATGTTCCTGAAAAGCTACTGATACGTGCAGACACAGTGAAGTCTACCTGTACGTGTATCATTACAATGCACACTATTCTCATAAGCAGACATTCCACAGGACTGATGAAAAACAAAATGGCGTATGAATTTTAGTGCCGGGAGTGTCCGAGGACAAGTTCGGCTCGCCAGATGCAGGTCTTTCGAATTGACGCCCCTAGACGACCTTCGCGCCGTGATGAGAATGAAATGATAATGAAGATGACACATAGGCTACACCCAACCCCCGTGCCAGCGAAATTAACCATTTATAGATAAAATTCCCGACTCTGCTGGGAATCGAACCCGGGACCCCTGTGTTCAAACGCCATCACGCTAACCATTTAGCCATGGAGCCGGACACAGGATTGATAATACCATAGTTCACGGAAAGGAACGGCGGAGAGGATAAAATCCTGATAGGACATACAATCATAAGAGCAAGCTGTGAGAATAAAGGTAAATATAGCAGTGGCAAGAACGTTATCGTTCATTGCAACCAGAAGAGTAGCGATCACGGAAGGTACAATGACGATAGCAGCAAGAAGGAAGATAAATATCGCACTGACGCGAAATGTAACTATCCCAGTGACAAGAAGGGTAATAATACTAGTGACAATGATAACAGCGAGGAGATAAGTAACGATCGCTGTGACGAGAAACGTAACGTTCACAGTGACAAGAAAGATGACTATGACAGGGTCAAGAAGGAGAAGAAACCAACAAGTAGCCTATAGTGATGAGGGGGAAATATGAAAACGAAGTCGGCGACAGGAAGATAACGGTATGAGAATATAAAGGAGGCCTTCGAGAGGAGCAACATAAAAATGATGATCATGATATGAAGACGTGAGGAATTACAAAGATCAAAAGATCGCAGATCAGGGTAGTTTCAAATATGTTTGCAGTATCTCTTTCCTTGCCTTTTCCCTAATTTCTTGTGAATTTGGCCCAATTTTACGGCTGGATGCCCTTACCAACGCCAGCCCTATATAGAGGGATGTAATAAATTCAGCATGTTTGTCATTCTTCTTCTTTTTCTACCGCTTTTCCCACACCTGTGGGGTCGCGGGTGCTAACTGGGTCGCACGTGTGGATTTGGCCTTGCTTTACGGCAAGATGACATTCCTGACGCCAACCCTATATGGAGGAATGTAATCACTATTGTGTGTTTCTGTGGTGGTTGGTAGTGCAGTGTGTTGTCTGAATATGAAGAGGAAAGTGTTGGGACAAACATAAACACCCAGTCCCCGGGCCAGAAGAATTAATCAACGGCGTTTAAAATCCCCGACCCGGCCGGGAATCGAACGCGGGACCCTCTGAACCGAAGGCCAGTACGCTGACCATTCAACCAACGAGTTGGACTCCGTATGTTTCTTCTTCTTCTTCTTCTTCTTCTTCTTATTATTATTATTATTATTATAATATCTATTATTATTATTATTATTATTATTATTATTATTATTATTATTATTATTATTATTATTATTATTATTGTCCGTCTGAGTGGTTCAGCCGGTTGAGGCGCTGGCCTCTGGTGGGTGTTTGAAGGTGCTCAAATACGTTAGCCTCGTGTTGGTAGATTTACTGGCACGTAAAATAACTCTTGCGGGACAACATTTAGGCACCTCGGCGTCTCCGAAAACCTTCATGTGTAGTTAGATGGACGTAAACACATTGTTATTCTTCTTGTTTCCGGTTCTTCTTCCTCCGATCAGCCCAGTACTTCTTCATACTTTCGGAATGGGTTGCTTTGAGTTCTAGCGACCAGGTGTTGCCGGTCCGTTTCCTGCTCATTCGATCTTAGAATCCCTTAATTTTGTTGATGACCATCCTGTATTCTTGTCTATTGCATACTGCCTCCTGTGTTATGTTCTTTTCTTCCAGGACCTCCTTGACTCTTTTAAGCCAGTTAGTTTGAGTCTTCCTGCTCTCCATGTACTCCAGAATTCCCTTGGCTCTTCTCTCTGTTGGCATTCTTTTAATGTGTCCATAAGTAAAGTATTCTCTTTTTAAAGGATGTTGTTATTTTCTCGGTCCTTTTGTATAGTTCCTCATTTTGTCGCAGTCTAAATTCTTGTCACACTTTCCTAGGCCCTAGTAGCTTCCTCAAGATTTTTCTCTTTTCTCTCAATGTTCTCCAGTAATCCTTTCCTGTTCATTGGAATGCATTCGATTGCATACAAACTTTCTGGCTTTATCACAGTTTCGCAGTAATGGAGATTGATTTTTTGTTATAGACATTTCGACATAAATGGTATGCTGTTTCAATCTTTCGTGTCCTGTTCTGTAACGCTATTCGTGGTAGTCATTATTATTATTATTATTATTATTATTATTATTATTATTATTATTATTATTATTATTATTATTATTATTATTTAGCTGTCTATTGTTTTAAAGATACTTCGAGTTGCAGGAACTTGGATTTGCATGATATTCTGTAACATACTGGTAAGTCTACTGATGTCGACCTCTCCCCTGGGTAGGATTCGATCTCGCAACCAGACACACAGAAGGCGAGCCGCAGTCTACCTTCATGTTACTCCTCTATACTTCGTAGCTTTTGAATACACCTGGATACGTGAATGTTTTATTGCAGGTTAATATAGTGTCCATTCAAACAGATAATGATCGAATACAAAACAAATGCATTTCCTGGCTGTCCCTTCGTGCGTGTGAGATCTCTCTGCAGTCTTTGAAGCAATTTCCTGTCGAAAGGAATGATCTTGGGTAGATTTGATAATGCAATTCCCCTTTCCGTGAAGTAGGGAGGCGGCAGGCAGGTAGATAGATTGAAATGTTAGCTCTGTGCATGCGAGTGTTATAAAGTTCGTTACAAGAATGTGACAGTAAGGATGTAGAAACTCGACCCGGCCCGGCCAGGATTTAGTTTCGGGGTTTTAGGTTGCGGTGAATGCTACACAGAAACCGTATCTCAGCGCCGAAGGCTTTGGTTTCATCGCTGTCTCTCTCGGTATGTAATTTGTCTTCCCACACCTTTTGTCACGTTCTAGCCCTTTCTCGCTCGGTCTTCCTTGCCCTTTATACACCACCCTTCCTCTTTTATTCAAATGGTTCTTTTCCGGCTTCGTCACCAGTGATGTCAGTTTCGATTAAGAACCAATATCGGTTAATGTAGAGAATGTTTTTTTGGGTCGAGGAAGCCTACAATCGTACCACAGGTCTCGCAGGCCCTTCTGCTACTGATCGACGGCTGGATGTAGTGTTTCCACCATTAAAACTCCCACTGTCGTTAACATGAGGGCGCAGGGAATATGGGCATGATAGCAGAGCGACTGTCACTGGTGTCTCACTAAGGTGGACGTGGTTCGAATCCCTTCCATTGTATGGGAGCTTGCAGAAACGAAATTTTCGCGTAGCTTGGATTCCGGGTGAAATTGAGGATCCTGAAGCTTTGATAACACAAACTACACTACGTAACTAATAAGAGTGCGTTCGACTGGCTTTTCACCAGAATGGTAGCGTTTCGAATCTCGCCCGCAGAAGACACTTGGGATTTTCAAAATTTTTAAGTCGCATCCCTATGCCTCGGATTGCTAACCCCGTGGTGTAGTGTAGCGGCAGCGCCAGCCTCTTACCTAGAGGCCTCGGACTCGATTCCCAGCCAGTCCATGGTTATTCTGAACCAATTCCTGGAACGAGTTTCACTCAGCCTCGTGAAACCAAGTGATGCTCTGTGCGGTACGAGAGGCGCGAGACCCGGTCAAGAAGCCGAGCAATATTGCTTGAGGATGTCATCACGCTGATCATGCGACACAGGTCTTGTGATTGAGCAGCAGCCGTCTTGGCAGACCAAGGCCTCAATGGGCTGTTGTGCAACGGGTTATTTTGTTTATGTGGTTCAGATTCCACGAGAAACTGAAAGTGTCCATGGCTGTAATGACATCAGCAGTCCCATAAAACTGGAATCTTGGTTTGCTTTGAAATCTATTTTGCAGTCTCACTCAGACCATATTCCTGAAGGTACATAAGCGCTCATTTAACCCTGGTAGAGACAACCTTGGTCAAGCTCGTTCTCACAAGCCTAGATAACATTTCATTATTTTCCTATTCACTGCTGATAACGCCTCACCTCACGCGTTCAGTAAGCTCACACACGCTACGTCGTTAAACGTGTAATTATTGTTATGCTGCCAGCATGTTGAGAGATTAAAGATAGCAAGAACTTCGCACAAAATTCTCTGCATTGTATAATCATAGTTGTACGTTTGAACCGTTCGATCTGAGATAAAAATTGGTAGTTTGTAAGATGTTACGCTGTAGTCTCCTGTTTCTCTTCCTTGCTACATGCATACTAGTGATAAAATAACTTATCTTGACATCCTTATTTTACACATTGAAGATAATAATTGGCTCTGAAACCATACTTACTGATATTTTATTTATTTGTACTTTCTAAAATGATAGGCTTCCTAAATCTGACAAAGTATATCGTAACAATGAAATATTGAATGTATGTGTAAATATGAAGAGTTTTCTGGAGTTAGTCCTTCTCGTATGTAGTACTATAGAGGTGATTTCTAACTATTTGAACGGGGCCTTTAACGGCCAAGACGCCTAAATCACAGCATAGATTCTTGAGAATGCCCACACTTTTGAAAAACTCAACTAAGAAATTTGATATGGTTCCTCTTGCTCCGATGAAAAGTCCTACAACCTTTATACAGGAGATGATGTATGATTCTTTGAAGTAACTGATGGTTGGTTCAATTGGCTCGCTTCTCCTCGTCTACCTCTGCTGGCTGACTGGAGTCGATCTCACATACAATGGTGGGGTCCAGTGACGCATCTAATTAGTTAGCATGTAATAAATAGACTGTGAAAAACTACACAAAATGCATATAGAGGGGAGTGATGAAATATATTTACAGTTTATCAAACTCAGCTTAAAATGTAAGTGTCGGGACAGCCATATTCAATGAGATAAACAACGCATTATAAGACGTAAACAGCAAAAATATATGGGCTACCCAGCCGAGACGACAAAGGCATGCTTTGTACACCCGGAAGAGAGGTAATTAGTTTCCGCGTCAGGAAGTATAAACATTTATAAGTGAAAATTCCACCAAAGGAGAGGCACCTGGCCCTGAGGTTCATTCAGCCTACACTAGAAATGAGTACCAGGTTAATTACTGGGGACAAAGCTGGCCGGATGATCCCACTTAATGCCGAGATTATGAATAATGGAATCCTTATCTTCTGCTCCTTTACTTTTGCTATATAGTCTGCATCTTGATTTTTAATTATTCCTGGACTATTTCTTCGGTCATTGGTTTCTTGTACTAGGGGAGAAGCCGTTCCATATGGTGTTAGTGTAGGAATCAACCAGTGTGTGTTCAATTGCAATTATTAGGCTAAGACGGGGGTCCTGGGACTTGAATTGAGGTACATATGTCATGCTTCAGAAGTGAGTGCAGCAAAGTCCTAGAAAACGTAAACAATCATGAGAATTCGAACCACGGATGTTTGAATGTTTCAGTTTTCTAAGTCTGTTCCGACTCGTGAGTTAAAATACTCGGGCACAAATATAGGTGTCTCACGAGCTGATGTATTGACACTCATATTCAGGAAAGTGAAATAAAATCTTACCCATTGACACAGTTCGTATGTCGGAAAGGTCAGACTAGGGATCTGGAATTCCAAAAGTTATCGTTAAAAACGAAAATTCGGACTTTTATTTCATATTTATTCCACGTGAATGCTGGAATTTTACCTTATACAGTATATGTTCTGAGAGTTGTGTATATAATTCTTACTCTAAAAATAGCCTTAATTACAAATACATACGTCATAATTTCATATCAGAAAATGGTTGCTGTTGCTGTTTGTCTTGTTTTAAGAGAGAAACATGATTGTGATCAAATCAGGCAGTATTCTCGTTAAAAAGAATCCCACTGATGACAGCTCCGCGATCTGAATGCTACATTAGTGAACATTAAAATAATGACTTCCATTAACCTAATTGTAATTGAGGCAAACTTATTAGTATTTATTTCACGTTCCACTAACTAATTTTATGGTGTTCAGAGACACTTTGTTCCACTGGTTTTTCTACGTGGCAGTACATCTCTCGTAATCCCGGTCACTCCATGTGAGATTTGTGCTGGACAAAGCGGAGACGGGACAGGTTTTTCTTCGAGTACTCCGATTTTCCCTGTCATATTTCATTCCAGCAACACTCTCCAATATCACTTCATTTCACCTGTCATTCATGAATCATTGCCCCAGAGGAGTGCGACAGGCTTCGGCAGCCGGCACAATTCCTATCCTCGACCCGGTCGAATGACTGAAAACAGGCTGTGGATTTTCATTTTCAGTAAAACTCTCGTCACGATGGTAGCGTATTTGAGCAAATTCAAATACCATTGGTCTGCGTCGGCATTGAATCAATCAACTTGGGCTTAGAAGGCGTGCACTGTGCCGTTCAAACTACCCAAGTCGACTTAAGGAACTCGTATTGGACGTTATTAAATGTCTGTTTTAGTCTATAACTTACAATAAGAAATATAATTTACCTATCACTAACGGCGTCATTAACTTTTACAGTAGAACCTCATTAATCCGGGATACTTGGGGCTCTAAGTAGTAAGAATTAAATGAAAGTCCATATTAAACAAAATAACTGATGAAAAGAGTCAAGTGACATATTTAAACACTTTGTTCAGTAAACAGAACTTGTACAGTATTTTAAATTTGATACAAATGTTATTTAGTTTACAAGATTTAATGCAATACGGCACTATGCCCTACAAAATACAGACTAACTAGTGCAGTACGGAAGGCAAACCTTCATTGGCCACACTTACCACGCTTACTGGTTTCAAGAAACTGCCGATCTTTTGTCGTCTTCCTTTGACATTAATTTCTTCAATAATTAACTCACGCAGATGGTTCAAATGTTCGCAATATGCGTATATGTTTTCATCGTTGTTTTCTTCAGTGTATTTAATGACAGTGTTTAGATGGTCTTTAAATTCATTGAGTTTCGGTTTAGGGTTAATAATATCACCTGCTTCATCCTGGTCGTATTCATCCGTTTCAGAGCTTTCTGCAGCGATCACACTTCAAAGATCTCCTCCTCTGCGTAGTTTACAGCATTGAGCTTAGCTTTTATGCTGTAATTGAATTTATGTATTATTATTAAATGGCTGTCCGGATTAAGCGGACTCCGGACTAATGGGGTTCTACTGTACAGTAGTATATTTTGTTTTCTCACTCGACTGGGCACTCCTTTTAGCCCCCTACTTAATATCGGTAACTATGTAAGGCAACAGGACATTGTCAATCGGAAGCCATACAGTATTTTTGGTCATGCTAGCCCGGGAGGGCATATATAGCAAGTGGAGATGCAATTCTCTCCTAGTACGTCAGCATTGCATTGTGCTTATCACATGTATAGCTTGGGGTGGTGTCGCCACCGGCGTGCTAGCAGACCAGTGTCTTGGGAAGTTGCGGTATCCAATTGATGAGCCCATGCAACACTGGGGCGAAACACTGGTAATTTTTGACGATTTGAGTTTCCAGAATATTCTTGTCAATAGTTCCTCTTAGGTATTTGGTAAGATGCTTCCTGAAGGGAAGGGCACGGGAAGTTTGGCTTATTGTCAGCACACACATCCTGTAGTGCAGGCTACGCAGATATTTTGGTCGGATGTGGTTCATTGACCAGTGTTGACCTGCAGCCTCTCTCCCCCTGATGTGCTCCAGACAGGAGCGGATGTAAGTCTAGTAACAAGGGACCAAGCCACGCCCAGTTCTATCTCTCAGTATCCATCTCAACATGCCTGCAAATAAATTCTAATTTGCTGTACTCAAATAATAGACTCACATCACCAATGCAATCTTACAGTAATATTAAGTTTGTGAGAATTTAGCCATCTTATGCACAATGCATTGATAATGTATTATTACTTGTTATAGAATGTTACGGTAAATATAATTAATTGATAGCTGCCTCTGTGGATCAGCGGTAGAGTGTCGGCCTCCCGATCTCAAGATAGCGGGTTCAAACCTGGCAGAGGTAGTCGGATTTTTGAAGGGCGGAAAAAAGTCCATTCGACACTCCATGTCGTACGATGTCGACATGTAAAAGATCTCTGATGACACATTTGGTGTTTACCCGACAAAATTAATTAAAATCTCAGCCACAGACGCCCAAGAGAGTTTCGGTTTACTCGGTCGGCCATCTAGTGGGCCCAGAGTAAAACGGAACGTCGAAATTGACGAGCAGACAGCCAGATGGCGTCAAATTGAAATGTCTGCACACAGTAGCTGAGGCCATACGATTATTATTATTATTATTATTATTATTATTATTATTATTATTATTATTATTATTGATATGTGGTTGTTACATGAAGAATCACATTTTTATGATTTTGAATTGAATAGTGCAGGTTGTGAGAGGCGCCATAAGCCTGTCGAAGTACCATGCGCTACTAAGCAGCGTAATCCATGTAAAACAGATTTTAAGATTTGTAGTACGGGGAAAGAGCAGTTGATGTCCACACGATGTTCACATTGTTAATTCCTGCACATTCTATTAGTCTTTGCACATCTGTATGATTACTGCCTCCCCCTCTTGAGGAATGGGGTTATTGTTGTAAGTAGGCTATTGCAGCTCGGGTTGTCGTAGCAGTTAGTGCTCAACAAGACGTGTGTCGTCTTAGACAACAAGTATATTCGATTCAGGTTTGTGCTTTAGAAGCAGTCCCTTGGTCAGGAATACTATTGTTTATGATAGTTGCTGGGTCAGATCCACTGATTGTTGTAAATTCGTATACGTCCATTCATTCTTCATCATCGCGTGTTTTTTTTTATTCTGGCCAGTGGATGATTTCGAACTTTTGCATTGTCATTACATTTCGTACCATTAGGGGCCGATGACCTAGATGTTATCATTTCCACGCCCTTCCCTTTCTTTTACCGATGCTCTAATTCTTCGAACTTCCTAATTATTTCCTATTTTCACCTGATTAGTGTTAAGAGGGAATGGTTGCTAGGATTTACTATTTTAAAAGAAAGCACCACCACCAACTTTAGAACTTTAAGTCTGCACTTGCAGTTATTTATAATATATTGCTAGCATTGTATTTTACTCAGTTATGTAGAATTTAATGCCATGTTGTCTCCGGAAAGGCCTGATATAGGTTTTTCAAGTTGACACTGTAGAGGCGACCTGCACGTTTGTGAAGATAGGGTCCGTAACTATGGTAAATTATAATGTTAAAGCCGGCGAAAGCAGCCAGCCTACGAGACAGGGGAATGAACTGATCAAAGTTAAAATTTCCGACGATTCCGGGAATCGAAGCAGCATGCTAACCATTTAGCCATGAAGCCCTACGATTATGCGGAATGAGAAGTTTTTAAACTTCTATTCAAAAAGCCAACAATAACTTTGTTTACACCGGGTGAGTTGGCGTGCGTAGAGGCGCGCGGCTGTGAGCTTGCATCCGGGAGATAGTGGGATTGAATCCCATTGTCGGCAGCCCTGAAGATGGTTTTCCGTGTTTTACCATTTTCACACCAGGCAAATGCTGGGGCTCTACCTTAAGGCCGTGGCAGCTTCCTTCCAACTCCTAGGCCTTTCCTATCCCATCGTCGACATAAGACCTATCTGTGTCGGTGCGACGTAAAGCCCCTAGCAAAAAAAAAAAAAAAACTTTGTTTACACAGTTTGAAGTGAAATTCCTAATTTTCAGGATACTGTAAGAAACATTACAGTAGCTTAAGCTCATTGGTTAATGATAATGTAGAACATCTACAACAAAACACGCATTAATGTACAGTTCATTCTAAGTAATGCGCTGTGCTGTGTAGGTGTTTCCGATTGCCAACCGGTTTATGGACAAGTAATGGTGCTAAGTGAAACTTGACACTACAGCATCTTGCCAGGATTATACTGACCATTTAATCTAAATCGAATTTCCGAACTTCTCAGTCCAAGAGAGAAAGCAAGTAACGTCAATGGGCTATCATTATGCTATTAAGCGTAGGTAGATAATAACCCAGAATCTTAACATAAACCTCATACAGTGTCAGTTTTGCAGTTAGCTCACTGGACCTTTCGGGATCTCACAACTCCATTTAGTGTGCACTAATCTACAACTTTCTAAGAAGAATTTCAAAAATCACTCGAGTTAGTTACTTCGATGCATTAGTTACATTCGTTATTGGCTTGAACGCAATTACACAAATTGAAAAAAATGTTTTACCAGTTATCGATATTAGCAATTGTGACTTCCATTTAAATCACCAGAGGAAAAAAGATAAAAATGTAATCTGACGTCCTTGTTATGTTCGTTCACGGTATTCGTCAGATGGTAATATGAGTACCATCATTGGTACTGATAACATGACTTTCGAAGGTTGTGGTCAGTAAACACAGAATAAACAACCTTTATTCATATGAAACTCAAACAAAGGCAAGAGAAATGATAAATTAGCATTAATTAACTCTCGTCGGGATAAGTTCTTAGGTCAATCAAATGATATGTTACAGTATGAAATTTGGTCGAGAATAGAGAAAACTATTCTGGGATAGGAGTGTATGCATTACTGAACTGCGTAGCTAGAAAATTTGCCTTAGATTGTGGCAGAATTATTGATGAATACTGCACATATCCAGGTGTCTCTAATGGCATGGTGAAATGGAGTGTGTGTTTACTAGATAAGAGTATAGTTTATACTGACTGAATAAGACATCGTTTATATACCAAATCAATTTACTTACTGCCTAGCACTCCCTGTATGCTCTTCCTAAATCGGTATATAGACCCGAACTATACCTTTTTTCTGTAATTCATGGCATGATGTTTTTTTACTTTTTATTTCTGACATGACTACAACAGAGTTACACTCCATACATAACAGGCGTTACATAGTACATTGTTACAAATTAAAAATTGAATGAATATGACTGAAATTATTATACATAGCACCAATCTCAACAAAATTTTCAGACACATTCATAGTACACTTTCCCTTCCGAAGGAGGAGTGAACAAGGGTACACAATATTAAACATTGTGCCAAAATGGCCTATAAAACGAGTTTTAGTGCTGTGGGAGCAATTGTCCATCAAGTAATTTACATATATGCTGGTTCTCACAAATAGTTGGCATCAGGAAAGACATCCAATTGTAAAACAGGGTAAAGTCCGCATTCGCGATCTATCAAGTTGAAAAGTGGCATAATAATAATAATAATAATAATAATAATAATAATAATAATAATAATAATAATAATAAAATAATCTGGTCTTCAGTGAATGATCTGTAATATTTATATAATTTATTTCATTATGGCATATGCCTGTAACACAGTTCCAATCCAGATGTAATAAGCATTACATAATACATGCATGATAATGAAAGTGACTGAGGTATGAGTGATGCTAGTAATACCATTCTTTATGCGGCCAGTCACTGTTATGAATGGTGCAAAAATATCGCTTATAGGATCGGTTGGTGCATAAATTTCAGTGGCCTTGGAAGACTGATATGCAATAGCAACTTCTGGCTCGGTGAGGAAAATAACGGAACAGTACCTCACTCCACATTTCCCTAGTACGGCTCTTTAGTTACGCCTAGGCTATTTATGACAGCTGTTGGAGCTGTGGAGGATCAAACCAGCCTTCGGGCTGAATACCAACATAGACTACATACTTGTATGATAAAGCAAACCCCCCTTATATTTTCGTGTACTTTTAACGTTCTTTGGATCATACTGTAGGCGGATCTTTAAGTTGGACCAGTTTTTTCTGAGCGATTCATTGGCTGTAACAGAAAACTGGCCGAGACCAGATTATTACTAGAATAACCCGTTTATTGGAAGAGAATATCAGTACTCATTCATAGTTTTGAGCGAGAAAGTAGATTACACTAAGTTTGGCGCTGGTATCACTCGGTTTAGTATTGTCAAGGGCACCGTTAAGTTGCTAATCATATCTGAGTGTAGGCATGGAGACATGCTTGAATGACGTCTATTATTGTTCAGTGTGTTGTGAAATTAATTCACTCTAATCCATGCTAATAGAGTACTAATGGTTCTATTTTAATCTTTTTCATGCTTGTCAAATGGATGATTGGGTAAGTTTTTTTTTCCTCTTTTGAAGTCTGAATCATTGCATGCCATTGTGAATGGTGTACTTACACTTTTATTGCAATAGTGTCAAATCCTGTGTTAGTAATAAGTCTACATTAATGTTGCAGACACAAAGAACAGCGTTGGTCTAGTCGGCTGCATCGAAGAAGTTGCACACAATGCCATCGCCGTTTATTGGAACCCTATGGAGAGCTCGGCCAAGGTGAGATTTTTCTTTATTGCCCTTCTTTTGTAACACCTCAACGCCATTTCATAGATATTCACTAATACTCCCGTAGGAATAAGTTTACAATAATGTTTAGTTTAAAAATAATATACCAATCAGGGTGAAACTATCTAAAGTGGAACGTAAATCTATTAAGTCTTTCCCTATTACAATCCACGGACATTATGCATTACCCACTCTAGATTTTTTGATATTAATTTCTTTATTGTGGTAATTTTCAGATCCAGAACCTAAGTGATAATTTATGAATAATTTCTGTGAATATTAATATACGCGAAAAATAAAAATGTATGTCATACTTCTCTTCGTTCAATATTACATTTAGTGCAATGACAGAAAACATCCTACTCGTTAAAGTCGTTGGAGGTGAATAATTTTCTCGCTTGAATTCATCTCGGAGAAAATTACCACTGTAGCCAAATATCGCAACGCTAAATTTTTGCAAGCACTCTTGATCCATGATGAATCTAGCGAGGAAATGTGACTTAAAGGATGGTTGGAAGTGGAATTCATGGACCGCAGAAATATGTTTCACAGGTGTAGATCAGTATACGGAACAAATTATTTTGAATTCCAAATACAGGAAAGGTCTGCCTAAACATTCACTCTCTTCTCAATGATCCGTTAAGAAATAATGAGAAAAACTTGGAAATATCATTGCACATATAAAACGGGAACTTACCAGAGCTCCCCATTCTTGCACATTCAGGTCAATTATATAAAGTCTTATTCTATTTCACGATATATATGTTGTTGCTCATTCATTTTTAGATATCAGTCTCATGTACTTGAGGACATATGAAAACTGTATATGGATTGTTAACATGGATATGGATTGTTCATTCTTGTTTTAAAACTGAACTTCAAGGTCACTCGTAACAGTGCGAATTCCTTGATTTTCATACCAAGGCACCTAGTTTTTCTATGGCAAATCCAGACGTCGATCATATAATAAAATGTAAAAAAAATGCATGGAATATGATTTCACGGTAGTGAGGGGAATATATTTAAAGGATATGAAAGATGTGCTCGTTTTAAGGGGCAAAATATTTTACTTTTATTATTGAATGATTAACCGATCATTCTTGACAACCTTTACACTTAGGGTGGTTCTATGATATGGTACGATGGGGTAATGATCACGGTACATACCATAGAGGGGTCTATTTTCTCCTTTATCTTTTACAGCCTATAAGCAGTGCAATGTAACCTTAATTATAGTCAAGAAATGTGCAATTTGGATGAGGTGGGGGTAAGATTTATGACAACAATTAAGGTTTTTTTCTCTTTGTCGATTGCGTCCCGACAATTGAGCTACCTAATTACCCACGGTGCTGCTTGCGTGACCTGACTCTTAAGGAGCGGCCTAAAGCAGTCAAGGTCTAGCCTAATATCAGGCGTAAGCATGGTACAGTCGAGACGAGAGGAAAGTGTGCGTCCAGGGGTGTCCGCAGTCAAAAGCAATTCTTATCACTAATTATCCAGTTAGTCTAGAAGAATTCTGAGGTAACTAAGAAAATGTTCCTGTAAATGGAAGTTAATTTTTAAAACTCTATTGTTCCGTTGGTACATGACTTCCTGCAATAATAATTTCGTGTGGCTATTTCTAGACGAGTGCAGCCCTTGTAACGCAGACCCTCCGATGAGGGTGACTTCCTGCAATATAAATAATTCTTTAATCCTGGTCTACCGGGAGAGTTGGCCGTGCGGTCAGGGGCGCGCGGCTGTGAGCTTACATCAGGGAAATAGTGGGTTCGAATCTCACTGTCGGCAGTCCTGAAGATGGTTTTCCGTGGTTTCCTATTTTCACACCAGGCAAATGCTGGGGCTGTACATTAATAAAGGTCACGGCCGCTTCCTTCCAACTCCTAGGCTTTCCTATCCCATCGTCGCCATAAGACCCATCTGTGTCGGTGCGACGTAAAGCCATCAGCAAAAAAAAAACATTAACTCTGTCATAATCAGGTTCTTACGTGTTTCTTGCGTAGGGACACACAGTGGAAATATCAAATTTTGATGTAAACCCTTGTTAAATAGTACGGTAAATACGATTCTTAGAGAGGAATATGCCCCTGCAGCCTTTGTGGGCTGATAAGAATATTTATAAATATTAGAGGAATGATATTGGTATCCTTCAAATTAGATCCTTTCCAATAAATTAATTCTGTTGAGTGATATATTGATATTCGAAAATAATATATCTCCGGTGACTTGCAGGCCTTTGAAATGTGGGTGTTTTGTAGAATCTTGAATATCTCATGGGTTAGCCACGTCACCATCGAGGAGATACTCCATCATGATCTGAACTCAAGTGAAGTCGTAACCGTCGCATAATGCAGAAAAGCAGCCCTTTTCCGGTCACATCTTCCCAAATGACAATAAACAGCCTGATACAACTAATCATAAAAGGCAAGAGAGAATGAAATCGAGGACAAGGGTGAAGAAGATTATCCTGGACGTGGAACCTCCGATAGTGACTGGACATCCACGATACGGCAACTTCGATACGGGAAAACACAAGATAGTAAAACAACAACAAAGGACATTCAAACTCGCCGTAATTCTTGAATGTGATTGTCAGTTCTAATGATACAAGTGAATTATTACTTAGTTTACTAACAAAAGGAAAATTATACAAATACAAAATATATAAAATTCAATGGTTTGGGTTTTTAATTCCTTTATATTTTTCAGAAGCTCTTAATGAACATTTCAAGCAATATTTACAAGTATTCAAAATATTACTTGTTATTTACTTTTTAAATAAGCCAGTGGTTCGCATCGTGGAGCGGCGAGTCTTAAGCCAAGTAAACGTAGCCATTGCTGTCTTGTTCATCACAGAAGAGCCATATATCACACCAATTGTATTGTTTCTCATTGTACGTCAAGGTTTAGGAATGACAAATGGCGTATTATGTATCTGAAAACAGCACAATTTGAATGTTGCTGGAGGTAAAAACTAATTAAAAGGCGAGATGCAAGATAAAACATGAAAAGCCATTAACCTGTAACCTTTTGACAGTGTACCGTTATTGCCGAGATAGCATCAGATGGACCGCGCCGAGATGCTTTACATCCTGCGAGATCAAAGAAGCAATTGTTTCTAAAGGAAATAATGTTGTTTGTACAGAAAGAACGCCCACTGTGTTAGCAGTGAGAAGAGTGTAATTATACATTTAATAATTCTATAGACTGTATGTTAAAGAAGGGTGGTGCGATACTTCTCTTGGCTCTGGATCAACAGTCAGTAGTTTCTTTGCACAATTCGTACGGCGTGTGAGACATGCAACTCAAGGGCTCGGAGATCTTCACCTGCACTGTACAGTAGCTGTTAACTGTTCTAACTCCCTCGATCAAAACGTATCGCCAAAACAGACATACATTCTCATTCTCACTCATTCCTATTTACGTCTTAATGAGAGAAAATTAAATTTCCATTCATCTTACGGTTTTCGAAAAAGTGTATGGTTGAAGGAGACGCCGAAATGCTGGAATTTAGTCCCACAGAAGTTATTTTTCGTGCCAGTAACTCTACAGGCACGAGACTGACGTATTTGTGCACCTTCAGATAAAACTGGATTGATCCCGGAACGTACCTGGCAAGTTGGGCTCAGAAGGCCAGCGCTGTACTGCGAGAGCTACTCTCTTCTGCAGTACATATGAAAGAAATTTTCATGAAAATAATGTCTTCCATGCATAGTACTCATATACATTTACAATGAGATTGAAACTTCATAGAAACCTTAATCCACAAAAATTGGTCCTTAGTCACCATCGGCAGCAAAAGACGTTGAATGCATTTTGTCGTGCTACGGAACGAATTTTCTTTTCAAATTCTTGTGTTGAATTGTCCACGGGGCTTGAAATTTGCTGTTTATCAGTTTTCTGGCCGATATTGACTATATGAAAGCATATTTTTTGGATCAAGAATTGGTCGAGAGCCTGACTGACTAATAGAGGTATAAAATAAAATTCACTGGAAACTTCAGCTGTTATTAGCTGTGGTAAGTGGCGCATACGGTTAAAGGCGCTGGCCTTCCGAGCCCAAGTTGGCAGGTTTAATCCTGCCTCACTCAGTCCGGTAGTATTTGAAGGTGCTCAAATACGTCAGCCCCGTGTCGATAGATTTACCAGCAAATAAAAGAACTCCTCTCGAAAAACCGTAAAAGAAGTTAGTGGGACGTAAATCCAGTAATATTGTCAGCTGTCATTGTAGCAATTGTAGCTGTCCATAGCGGTAATAAGATCGATATTGGTATACGACATGGAACTCGGCTACAAATAATTACTCTACTAATTTTAGCTGTTCCTACGTATTATACCGAGATGTTTGTGTCTCTTGATGTACAAATTTGTTAAGCAGAAATGTAAAAGACATTCATCACATTGGATGAATGGTACATTTGAGTAGCTGGGAGTTGGGGAAACTCGAATATTCACTGTCCCAGACAATATTGTCAGGAACATAACAGGTATCACATTCAACTGGAACTTTGGATTATGGATGAATTATGGATAAGTGTATGAAGGTTAATGGTAGCGTTACGGCTCTGGAGGTCAATATCAAGGTTGTCCATTGAAACTGGGTCACAAAAACGATTAGTGAACCACTTCCATTCACGAAAACAAAACTTGTATTAAAATACAGATGAAGTTCAATACGATCAGGGCAATAGTTCTTCGCTGGGTGTATGTGTCATCTTCATAATAATTTCATCATCATGACGCGCAGGTCGCCTAAGGGAGTCAAATTAAAAGACTTGCACCTGGTATGTTCAGTTTACAATCTACAATCAAACTGTCGAGGCTTCTTAGAAAATAGATTCAACAGATCTGTTGGTTCTACAATTATGTCTCTGAATGTTTGTTTGTCAGTTTATTTTCTTTTTTGTAAAATTTCCATTGGGAAGGGGGTCTAATCCCTATTACCCCCCCCCCCCCCACTCTTCGCCGGCCTGGCTGATGCAGACATTTGAAATGAACATCACGTCCTTATAGTTCGGATTCCAGACAAAACTAGAGGTCCCGTTGCTATAATCGCGACATTTAGTGGCATACAATTGCAAGCTTTCGTTTATATTTCATATCATGTATATCGTCCAGCTCCATGGCTAAATGGTTAGTGTGCTGGCCTTTGGTCACAGGTGTCCCGGGTTCGATTCCTAGCAGGGTCGGGAATTTTAACCATCATTAGTTAATTTCGCTGGCACGGGGGCTGGGTGTATGTGTCGTCTTCATAATCATTTCATCCTCATCATGACGCGCAGGTTGCCTGAGGAAGTCAAATCAAAAGACCTGCGCCTAGCGAGCCGAATATGTTGTCGGACACTCCCGGCGCTAAAAGCCATACGCCATTTCATCATGTATAGCATAAGGTGACAATCATCACATCAGAAAAGTAACACATTAATTTGGAGTTCTGTGGTTCGATTCCAGGCATCTGTGTTTGTAAGATGTTACTGAACTGGTTTTATTCAGCTTGATACATTAGTTCAAGCAAAATATTCGTCTTTTGTTCGAGTTCTGACTTTTGTTTGTTGCAGATATATATATTAATATAGTCTCCACTTTAGTACGTTTCATAAACACCATTTGCCTGTGTAGTTAAAATTGTTACAGTTTGTTGTTGTCCTTGCATGTTCAGACAAACACTTCTCTGATTGTAGTGCACTTTGGAAGTCACGACTACCCGGGAGCTGACATCATTCACGAACAGTTTTATTGATAGCTTGTAGCAGCTTGATGACCTCACCAGGCGAAGCTTGTATTTTTAATGACTATAAAAACGAATCCTTCAGTTAAAAGCCCTCATGTGCTCACATGTCTCAGTACATCATGAAAGCAATCATTCCTTTGTCCTTTCAGATAAGCATTGCTGTGCAGTGTTTGAGTACGGACTTCAGCAGTCAGAAAGGAGTCAAAGTAAGTACATTAATTTATATGTATGTATGTGTGGGGTGATAGTTATTTACGATGTGTATATCGTAACTAATCATATTGCTGTACGAGATGGAGAAATTGTGAAATGAGCCCATAGGCCGAATTTTATAGTCATAGACTATAGCAATATGTTGTTACGATAAGAATATCGTACAGTGTTTTATCTATGTTGAAGGGAAATGTATTTAAACTAACATGTTCATGCTTTATTAGATTCGAGTGTCAGCTGAACTATGTCCACCAGTATGTCTGCTTTGTATTCATTCATGGTTCCATTTGTATTCCAGTAATTATTTACATAGTTACGGTAACTTGGTTTTGTAGTGACAGTGCTGCAAAGAAAGCCATTACAAATTTTCTTTTGAGTTTAGTAATGTTAGAAAGTACGACATTATAATAGAATGCAGTATTGTGTGTGTGTTTTTTTTAGTAGCGCTCAAAAGTATTTTGTACGAGAGGTATTTTGTTGGCAGGACTGTATACCTGTAACAAAAATCAAAAGAGTAGACTAAAAGAAAGTACAATGGTTCAGAAAACAGACTGCATAACGTCGCTTTGGTTTTCGTGTACTAAAGGTAAACATTTCTTTCATCAATAAATTTTTATTTAATGTTAGCTCAAATGTATTTTTGTGGTGGTTTAAAAATTAAACAAACTAGTATTCAGAACTCTGGAATGTGTCCCAAAAACTGTTTCCTTGGTTTTTTGGAATTGCTGTAATGTTTTGTAGAGTTAAGAAGACTTAATAAAATCGAACGCAGTTGCACCTTGCAAAAGAGTTTGGAACCTTGAAAAGAAACTAGGGACTTTTCAGAACAATTCCCGAAGTGGTCGGCCTCTGTAAACAACACCAAAGAAGACAATCATTTATAGGCTGTTGGTGGCTGATTCTAAACAATCCTTTCGGACAGTAACTCACCACCTAGAGGGGACGCATCGGATGAAAGTACATTTTTATGGTTAAATGAAAATTAGCAGCTATAGATCTGAATGGTAGGAGATCTATTGAGACACACAGTATTCGAAAAATTATGCAACATGGACCGTTGACAATTGTTCCAAAGTGCTTTGAAGTGATGAGAACCAGTTCAGTCTGTTATCAGATGGAATGCAGTATATCCGATGGTCTACCAAAAAGAGAAACAACGAAAGATACAAAGTACCAACTATGAATCATGGGGGAGGGAACATGATGGTGGGGGTTGTTTCTTTAGAAGTGGTGTTGGCCATCTGGTCGATATTGATGGGAAAACGGGCTAATCCAAGTACAGTGATACACTAATAATTTATATGATCGTCATACAGGAAATAATACGCCACTTACACGGATCTTTCCACACGATAAAAACCAAAACGCACCTTTATCCATGTTAGAAATGCACTAATTAAGCAGAAAGTCTGGATATGAACCCAAGAGAACATATTTAGGTAAGTTGGATGGATATGTTCAGAAAATAGCCTGCACCAATAAGGACGACTTAAAACACAGAACTGTCTACGCGTGGAGAAAATAATTCACCAACAGCGCTTTGTCGAGCTCATTGACTCCATGCCATCGAGATGTGCCGAAATAATAGTCAAAGGGATATGCGAAAACGTAGTCTTTTAAATCGGAAGCCAATCTGTAGTTGTACTTTTTTGTTTCCTTTGTACAAAATATTTCTGAGCCAGAATAATTATGAGTTTTATCTACGATTTGACCTTTAGACCTGAAATGGAAATCAAATTCTCTTTTTTAAGCTCACTTGGTGATTTGATTTGTTTTATTGAATTTGTCAATGGGCCTATTTTTAATGGAAGTTTCTCTACAAAGTAATTTTGAGCGCTACTATAAGTTAGTTAGTTAGTTATTTGAGAACGAGGGGGGATAAAATAGACATCTTTAATATTGAAGTATACGAACCATTTCTTCAACCCTCCATTTACAGTAAAATAATTTCAAACTGCTGACCTTATAAAAGAGAATTTTATCCCACTATAGCGAGACTCAAAATCAACAGTGAAAGTTACATAATCGTTGCGCCTGCGAGAACCGTTGTGTGGTAATATTTTTGGAGAAATACTGACCCGCAGCACATCTACTCTGAAGAGCGAGAATTCCTTCACAGTTGTCGCATAATATTGAACATTAGATGACAGAACCTTACCAGCCAACGTTCTAAGCTAAAATATTTCACACAACGATTTTCTTCAGGTGCGACGACGATATACACTTTGTATACTTTGTACTTCACACTTGTTTCATGTAGGAATTTATATCAGAGTTCCTACTATAATATTTAAATATCAATGATCAGAGTCATGTTGCACGGTAGCACTCTTTGGGACTAAAGCCTGTTTACCGACAGTATTTACTGTGTACAATTGTGGCAACATGCTCGTGCTCGTAATAAAACACCCTTACAAATGACGATCAGCGCCGTTCCTGGCACTTACATTGATGAAAACTTCAACAAATGTAGAATGATTGTCCACTACGTCAGTATCTTCGCCAGATGGTCAGCTGAGGAGACAATTCATCATTCACAACGAAAATAGAAATAGTTTTTTTAATAAGTTTTGTTTTAATCATTATACCAAGATAAAGGTAAAACAAAAGAATTTGCAATCCGAACAGGGATTTTCCCCCCACCGACGATTTTATCTCAAAAGTTCCCCCCAATAAAATTTGCGTGGGGGTTCTTTCATTATAAAATAAGGAGGAAAATGTAGAACACATATAATTTATTACTGAAATTAATAATTTTACTGTCGTAAAAACGTCAGCAATAATTCAAATGACTGCCAGATCTTGAGCAATGAAATAACGCAGCAGTGGCAATCCGGACCTGCAGCCTATTGCTCATGTTTCACTCTGACAAGTCCATCTGAAACCCGGGCAAAAGTATAAATTACTTGAAGCTCTACTCCCTTGTCATTGCTCGAGCTTACACCACTCCTGTACTTCTTGCAGAGTGTGTGTTTCCGATAGGTAGCCAATAGGACAATATTCACTTAAGCACTGTACAAACTGACAAATTTGTTCACTCAACACATAGCCCTGGTAGAGGAAGGTTCCACTAAGAAAGAAAGAAATCAGGACAAATCGCGCCTCGTCTAGCCATCCTTAAGAAAGCGGCAGTCTTTCATAAACTTCTCAGCTGATTGGAATAACGTTCTAATAATCATCATTTTCGTTATAACAACAAAATTCAAACAGAAAGACTTAAAATTTAGATGTTTCTGGGGGGAGGGGGTAATTAAATTACAGGGAAATTTTATACTCCCTCCCCCGCCGGATACTGCCTGAAATAAACTCTAGTAGCTAAGCCCTATGTTCGTCCCCCCCCCCCTCCCTACCACTTCTTTCTGATTTCGCACCCTGATACCGAATATGAATTTTATCCTGTACGTAAAACGCAGTCACTTGGTTCAAAAAGGTCTTTTTACAAATTATCTTCACAGTAAACTTTAAAGAATGAATCACTTCAGAATAACCAAAATAATTCAACACTGCTCATTCACAAGTAATATCTCCAAATCTTTAGTGCATTTTCCGAGCCTGTAAACTCCTCTTTGCACGCTGTCAATTAAAGCATTGCCTATTCTTTAAAACTGCTCTATTTGAATATTAATGACTTATTTTGGTGTAATTTGCGTTAATAATCTAAATCAACGTTAGTTGATTTTTACGATCTATGCATGCAAATGTAACGAGCACTTTCTGATGAAAAAAAAATAATATTTCGTAACTGAATTTTTAATATCTTTAATTTTGATCGTCAGTAACATCAACAACCATTTATATGCTTATTTTCATGACCTTCAGCGGTCGAAGAACATTGCACTGTTAATAGCATCCAGGGAGTGCAAGGGACGAGGTGAAATAGTGCATTACCTTGAAACAGTACTGATCAGGAAGTAGACCTACACTTACGGGAGAAGGTCTACGTATTTCTAAAATAACAAATATATAATCAATTATTTCACTTGCCAGCCCCGTGGTGGAGGGGTCCGGAGCCTCGGGTTGATTCCCGGTCAGGTCAGCGTTTTTACCTGGACCTGAGGACTGGTTTGAAGTCCACGTAGCCTACATGATTACAGGTGAGGAGCTATCTGACGATGAGATAGCGAACGCGGTCTAGAAAGCGAAGAATAACAGCTGAAAGGATTTGTCGTGCCGACCACACGACACCTCGTAATCTGCAGGCATTCAGGCTGAGCAGCGATCGCCCGTCGGGGCTGTTGTGCCATGGAGTTTGTTTTAATTATTTTACCTCCACTGACAAAAAGGGGAGGCTTTTTGTGCATGTCATCCAATGAACTCGATATTATACATTTAACGCCCCTCCCCCGCCATTTCCGACTCTCAAATAAAGGAACAAGTGTATTATCACGTAGGAGCCTACAGTAGATTACCCTCGTCCGACTCATCCGTCCGGTTTCTAAAATAATTTCGTTCACATTTTTCAGAGGTGATAAATATGAAGTGTTTCATTCACATTTGATGTCAAGTCTACTGTACTTTAACTCCGGTCGAAGGGTGATAAACTCCTTTCATAGTGTTACGTTTCAGAGTATCAAGTACGAAAAGCAAAACTGTGTAAACGAATTCACTGCGTTGGATGAGACCACTAAAGCCCCCCCCCCCCCCCCCCCCGCGTGGAACATACATATTCATTTTTATAGTCAGAGCTCTCCAGCAAATTAGTCTCAACAGTAAAAGAAAATGTCATCGATTTATTATCTTCTCATATTATTCGTTCCACATTTAAAATGAAACGTGTTACAGTGAAACAGTGTTGTATGTTGATGCAGTTTGAGAGACAACTAAAGTACTGCCTTGGGTCACGTAGTTGTGAGCTTGCATTCGGAAGATGGTGGGTTCACTCACTATCTGCAGCCCTGAAGATGGTTTGGCGTGATTTCCATTTTCACACTAGGCAAATGCTGGGGCTGTACTCTAATTAAGGCCATGATCGTTTCCTTCTCAGTCCTAGCCCTTTCCTACTCCGTCGTCTCCATAATACCTGTCTGTGTCGGTGCGATGTAAAACAGACATTAAAAAAGAAGACTAGATTGAGAGCTCTACATAGAGTAATGTCCTTTTATCTTTTTGCCTACGTCGTTTCTATGTGTTTATATCGCCGTAGCTAGATGATGCTTAGACAAAGGAGGTAGTACAAGCATGAGAAAAATGCAATGAATTACAAACTTCTCATTGTAAATTAATTTTAAGAATTTGTCGAATGAATTTCATGGTATACTTTTCCTAAGTAATTGTCAGTCATTTTTAAAAGCTAATCAGGTATATGTTGATGTGTTGCTTTCCCTTTCTACCTTGAGCATTGTCTCAGAGGAGCGACCACAAAACGCAATATATAGCTACCATGTCGTAGACACCACACACCTGCCTGAGCGAGCACCATAGTCACTAATTAGAATCGATTGGCTGGAAAGTAAAAAAGAATGCTTCTTCACTAATCCAGTATGTCAATTGCCGCCATGTTTGTTCCTCTCCTGATTTATTTCGTGGGCATCATTTCTTAATGATGATTTCCTTTTTAGAAGACATTTTTGCGTATAATCCTTTCTACCCGTATTAGTTGCTATGTCGTTTGTGCTCCAGTGATCTTAAAAGCTTTCCACTGTCCTGGCGTTATCGCTGAGGAAGGAAATCTTATTATTCGGAACTCACACAAAGCTGTTGATGATGCAAAGGCGTGTTGGAAATGAGTCGACCGCTAGACTGAGTGTGTTTTATTCAGTGACTTTCAATTAGTTACATGCAATGTGAAATGTGTTTCAGCTGCATTACCTGTCAGTTTCTCTTGTATCAAACGGATATTTACATTAAAATATTACGTGCATCTTCCATTGGTGAATATATACTACTGCATGAAACACAAAAAAACAAAAAAACGAACGGGACAGTGTCGAGGTCAAGGCAGCAAGTTTTAACGTAAAATATAATCAGTGTTTCCGAGCTACGTAGTTCAAATGGAGAGCGCTAGCCCACTTTGTTCAAGTCGGTGGGTTCGATCCCTGTTCAATCCGGTGGTATTCGAAGGTGCTCAGATACGTCAGCTTCGTATCTGTAGATTTGCTGGCACGTAAAAGAACTCCCGTGGATTGAAATTATTGACACCTCGGCGTCTCCCAAGATCCGCAAAGGGAGTTAGTGGGACGTACAATTATTATTATTATTATTATTATTATTATTATTATTATTATTATTATTATTATTCACACTCCTAACGTTGAAGTAATGCGAGTGGCTCGGTCAACGATAATTTGTGACTTTCCCATTTTGATTTTCTCAAGGAAATGCTGTACCGCAGGAAACCCGAAAAAGAAAAACACAGTACTCTCTCTCGTGAAGTTATGCCATACATTGTCTGAAGTGTTGTATCTGAGAGTCACTCATCACTCATGTAGGGATGCGTGTTCAAGAAGCAATGAGGTGAAACTACGGATGTAATATACAACATAGTATCCATTAGAGAAATTTTCTCGTGTATCAGTTCTGTACCATTCTTCATAATAAATTCGTAATCCATAAAACAAAGGGGGTGATATTTCATGCGTCATTCTGTGAATTAATACGCCAGTTAAGGAATATTTTATTACGAAAAAGAGCACAAGAAGAGGTATTCATAGTTTGACTCTGATTTTCCGTACTTTTTTCCCTCCCTTAGAGCGTGCAGCTTCACAGGAATTACTTTTCCAACTACCCAGCATATTGTTTCTAGTCTTAAATCTGTAAAGGCCTTTATATACTAATTTTAAAGGCAAACTTCCAGTTGTCTACTCCAAGCCGAACAGTGATAGGAATACTGGAAAATGTTTAAATATCTTTTAAGGAGACAGAGTTTAATAATAATTTGAAATTGCACTAGGCCTATATTTATTACAGCCTTAACTCAGGATTACGGTGTCAGCCTACTCAATAGTAATTCATATTTTCCTAACAGCTGCGAAGTTCATGACAGGTCGTATTCCCGTACTCTATAATGACCGAGGGCAAGATTTAAATGCAAGGTTCCGTTATGGAGCAGCGACATATGGAGAAGATATAAATTCATGTTCTCACGCTATGTTAAGACGTTTTCCTTCACCTTTCACAGTGGATCCTCTTTAATAACGGGAGCGATTTATTCATTTTATTTTTGACAAATGAGGATAGTAATGAAAGGTGACGTCGCTTACAATCTACGTAAAACTAACGTAGAGGTAGTGATTGAGTAAGAGTTTTAGATAAATAGAAAGACATAGTAAGTATGTTTTATCAGTGGATCAAGGTTTTGTATGTTCGATCCAGCACAGAAATTCGATAAAACATTGCTTCTGTTAGTTTCATTACTTACAGCATAAAAGTGAATGCATTCATTCTGTATTCAGCGAAGACATAATTTCAAGATAGGTATTGATATGAATTTTTTCATAAACAGTATATCAATGCTGTTAATCAGAGTTAATCTACAGATCATACAAGAAACGTCTATAGAATAAGTCATGGTTCTGTGTATAATATATTCAGTAAGCAGGATATCTTTCAACTAAGAAGAGAACGTGAAACAATCATTCCGGATTTGAGAGATGATATCCCTGCGGTTTAACCCTACTGTACCATCAGAGGATCTATTCAAGGAAAAAGAAATGCTGTTTTCACAAAATTGATTGATTTTATAATGGGGTATTTCTTGGCCGGTGAGAGACTAAATTTATTTCCACACAGTGTTTATATTTGTATGATGTCATTATAAAATAATTTATTATGACTTATGAAATGGTTGCACTATTTAGTTTTCTATGTTTAATATAAAATAAAACAAGAAGTCAGATTAAAATAAGACTTTAATAATATCATTTTTGAATCTGTCAAAAATGTAAGATATTATTTAAAAATCGAAATGTTACACAATAGCTTTCATTATTTCTGCTTTCACGTTGATTAAATATACTAAAAGAAGTCCACTTCGACGGTAATGATACAAAGAGGGATAATCCGATCTCTCTCTCTCTCTCTCTCTCTCTCTCTCTCTCTCTCTCTCTCTCTCTCTCTCTCTCTCTCTCTCTCTCTCTCTATGACTGAGTGGCTCAGATGGTTGAGGTGCTGGCCTTTTGACCCCAACTTGGCAGATTCGATCCTGGCTTAGTCCGGTGGTATTTGAATGCGCTCAGATACGACAGCCTCGTGTCGGTAGATTTACTGGCACGTAAAAGAACTCCTGCGGGACTTAATTCCGGCACCTCGGCGTCTCCAAGAAACCGTCAAAAAAGTAGTTAGTGGGGCATAAAATCAATAACGTTTTTATTAGTATGCTCGTGAACAGACATTAGAAACTTTCGTCAAATACCCTCACAGAATAAATGGTTTGAGAATGATGACTGCATCGTCTTTAGCCACGAAAACAAAACAATTAAACTAAAATCCATAGTATCAACAACTCTTAAGCACCCCAAGTTGTTTCTTGTACTTAGTGTATTTTCCTTTTAAACCAGACCGTCTGTTGAGGTTCACAAGTGAAGTGAGAAGTGCTAAAGATCGCTCAGTGATAAACCACCACCGGCTATTGTTAGTCCAAGTGGGGGAGACACTGGACCCACGACCAGTGATTATGAAACATCAATCACTTTCATACTTGTTATTTATGCTAACAGAACAAACTTATTGTTTACTAAGCGTGATGGAATCACTTAATTCGATAGCGCGTCAACCTCCGGCATTCAAGTCGAGACTCTTTAAGTGATTTATTGCAACAGGAAGTGCCCAGTTCTGTCAGACAAGCCTATAAAATGTTTCAACCACGAAATACATTTCACTTCTCGCGAACGCTCCCTTCGTGCTAGCCCTCTAGCAAAATGCACTAAATACAATAAAAAAGTATTACAATAAAACATTCTTTCCTTTGCTTATAGAATTTTCAAGACATAGAAATAAGATTATAGAGAAAGTCATTCCTGAAGAATGGCCTCCACCCCACTCGCAGCTGCTTGGTGTATTGTAGAATAGCTTTTATAAAAATATGAAATTCTTTGAAGTGAGGAGCCACTTAATTCTTTACAGACTGTCAGCTCCCACAGTAGCAGTCGACAGTCCACTAATTTACTGAGTGTGTGAATAGCCAGTACAACAACACAGCAAAAGAAATGCCATGCTCAAGCATTATGAATGAGAAATATATTAATGAGCCTTGTGAGAAATGGAGTCTACCAGGACATGGATATTTACTCAAATTCTAGAAACAAACTCCTACGGTTAGCATATGTAACAAATTCTGAAGTGTATAAATACTGTACTTCCATACCAGTCCGTGTGTGTGTATGTATGGGATATTGCCAAAGGATGTCTACAAAAATTCCATTAAAGGGGAAGCTCGACTAGGTAACCATCCCCTCTTAACTCTAATCTGAGGAGCGGGGGTAGCAGATCCTACCCTTAGAAGAATGAAGGTATCGGCAAAGGGAAGTTGTTGGCTTTGAAGGGCGTGAAAATGAATCACTCTTAAGCTTCGTAGAACTCATGAAATGGAAACTATGGCAGATTCCTCTAGAGAACACGTGGTCACAAACCCACGTGCCCAAGTAAGTTAACTTTTACGACAGGCAAGGGATATCGTAGATGTATTCTACCATATTCACTCACAGGCGGGGTGGGGGGGAACTTCAACTACTGATTCCTTCAGGAACTACAATAACTGTTAAGAGTACATACAAAGTGGACATGATGTTAACACCATTTTATATTGGTACAGAGCTACTATTACAAAAAAGAGAGTTACATACATCGTCTTCAGACCGGATCATGTACGTTGGAAGAAATAAATTCCGCTAAAATTAAAGAAATTAAAGAAAAGATCACCATCAGTATACGGAATGGAGCTAGAATCGTGATCTATAGAGAAGTGATGTTGAACTGTGTTGTTCGACGCAGAATTTGGACTCAACGCCAACTATTCAGTATTAATTTGAGACTAATCTCATTCCTAAACCAAGAATATGACAATAGCGTGCGCCATTTTTTCTGCGGGTTGAATGCTATAAAAGCTGTACAGCGATTCATGAGTTTAATATTAATCCTAACTACCAAGAACATATATCCATATATTTTAGCTTCATTCTTCACAGTAGATTCTCGTAAGACTAAATGCTAAACTTGGAACAAATGGTACCATGAAACTATTCCTCAGTAGTTATGTGAGATTCTGGCATGTAATGATAATGAGAAACATGTCTGAGTGAAAATGTGTATTTTTTCACTTTCCTGACTGAATCTCATTTTGTCTTACTACATTCAAAAACCTAGAAATTAAAGACGTTATTTTATTACTTATATGTAGTTTCATGACTGTAAGTTATTTGTTTTATAATATATATTTCACTGTACCTTAAGCTTACTATTATCTTTATTTCCATGCACTCTTATTAACTTGTTCTCTTGGCAGGGTCTCCCTCTCCATCTGCAGATCGACACCTACGAAGATCCTCGGGATGGTCCCCTCTCGCATAGAGGGTACTGTCAGATCAAGGTGTTCTGCGATAAGGTAAGAACTCAAAACTTCTCTTTTTTCAAACGACATACAAATCAAATCTAAAAGTCCGTACGATAGTTTATAACGATTCGTTAAATTGTAGAATGGTACTCAATTGTACGAATTTTACGAATTGCAAACCTAGCTTCCGTGAAGAGTATTGTACTGCAACAATGCCTTTTGCAGCGTTTGCGTTCAAGAATTCAGCCGCGATATATCTAGTTTGATTATGCCTGTAGGTTGCCACTGAGAAGTTCAAGGAGATATGATTTGAAAAAGTAACATATTTTAAGACATACGATAAATAATTAACCTCAGTTTCTTGTACCGTATGTTGTTTGGAAGAATAATAGATGTATGTTTTGCTTTTTGACAGCTATTTATTTTGTGGAATGTTTCATATTGAGAATATTTTCTTGGGTTCAAATGGGACATCAGAGTCTCCACAGGAAACAAAGAACTAACATAACGCGGAAATCTACAAAATAAGTTTTCACCTCATTGGGGAAGTTTTCTCTACTTTCCAGTCTTGCACCGAAATTCTTACATTACTCTAATATTTCATATTAGAATCCAGAATGATTGATTCGTTTATAATTATTTTTTTGAGGGAAATATCTTTAAAATTCGATAAAGGAAAACGTTGGCAATGTTTCCTATTTTCTCATATTTTATGTGGAAAATCTGAGAAATGTAGTTTGACTTCTACTCTAATTTGACACAGGGTAACAGACAAATTGCAGTTCTTGAATTGGACATGATACACTTATTGAACATCTTATTTTATAAATCGTCTTTTTTATATGACAACTCTCTTTAGAAACATAAGAGTTAGTATTTAAGATGACTATCGCGTAGTTCTTGACTGTCGATTGCACGGAGAATAAATACGTGGCCGGCACAATTACACCAGTAATATTGCTACTCAAATCAAGCTTCAAACTTTTCCTTGCAGGACTGAGCAGTCCATCTGCTAATATAAAAGCATGATTTCAGTCACAAATAGAGCCCAGGACCTGCGTCTCAGCTTAATACGCGTGTAGGCATAAAAATATTTTGCCGGATGATGGTAGGTATTGAGCGAATTTTCATCGAGAGATTATTATGGCGAAGCAGTCTTTATCGAAGATTTTTCATAGATAATGAATGTTTATATATAATACAATTGAGTTAAAGCGGTGCTGAAGGAAATAACAGAACTTCAGTGTGATGACTCAAATAGATACCGAATGAGTCATGTCTGCAGTAGCTTGCGTAAAACACGCTTCGACATTTCTTTCGGCTTTAGACTTCCGTCTCAAGATCCTTCCCTGTTCGTACAAGATATTGCAGTTAGATAATCCCCAAATCTATGGCGCATATTTCCCATTAAATCCCTTAGCCTGCCGGTACTACTGTTACCGAGCTAGATGGCCTGCAGATACTGGAGTATCACGTGGTCAGCGTTATAACATCCTCAGTCGTATTGCTTTGCTTCCGCAACAGGGGCAGCTGGAGCTATTGGGGTTAGTATAACCTAAATTTTTTAATAGATAGCTATGGAAATAATGTATACCTTACAATGGTACAGAATGATCTTTTAGTTAACCAGATCCTGGTCACGTTCGTCTCACTGCAAAATGTAATAAGTGGATGGTTCTTTCCCGCTTACCCGAACTATACATTGGCTCAGGTGCTTTATCAGTCACTCGCACTGAGTGAAGGGAGATGCATTATATGATCTAATGTCGTGAAATTTCTAATCTAATTGCATGGATGGACGTGTCTTCCCACGTGATCCCACCCCGAATGTGGGTGGAGTGAAATGACTTGTCACACAAGATTTTGTGCTTGAGCTCGTTTAATGAACCACGGTAATGGGTTGGCCATGTCGGCTGTCTGTCTTGGCCGCAGCACGAATAAATAAGAGCTCCACAACCGTGGGGATATGTGGGTGCTGCGCTCAAAATCATTTATCTGAAGTTCACAGCCATACTTGACGGTCGAACTTATTTTACAGGTTAAACTTACGGTTACTAATTGCTTCAAAGTTAGGTTCAAACCCCGCAAGAGTCGAGAGTCATTACATTGCAAAAGTAGCTTTATAACGCTTGTACTTCTGTTTGGATTATTTCTCTTTTCTTATACACTATCCATTACCTGTAATTTCTTCACTCCATGTGAATTTCTGTGGACGGTACAGCATGAATAGAAAAAACGTGGCGCAACAGCGCCGAAGAGCGTTGCCCTACCAAGCGACCGCTGCTCAGCCGGAAGGCCTGCAGATTGAGGTGTCGTGTGGTCAGCACGATGAATCCTCTCGGCCATTATTCTTGGCTTTCTTGACCGGGGCAGCATGAATAGAAGGTTAATCAAAATTAATCCAGATCGTATCACCCAAAACAACGTTTTCTTGAAAACAATATGTTTAGTTCCTCTATATCTTCGTTAACATACAATATAATTACGTGCCAAAATAATTTTTCCCGTCCCCCTGTGGTCATCAGGAACGTAATAAACATGAACTTTGTGTCACACCCATTCCTGTAAACAAAGACATATTATGTGAAGAACATTATACAATCCTGTGGAAGAGAAACACCAATTTATTAATTAACTTTAATTGCGTAGTTAGTGGGACAAGGTTCGCTGCCGTTCGGGAAGAAACAAGCATGAGGCTTCTTATTTACGGTAGTTATATGCAAAATGAGTGTGCCTGCTAGTAAAACAAAGCAGCTTAAGATTCTACATGAAGTATTCTATTATGATTCTATAGTGAACAGCATGTAGTTAAGAAAATCAGAATACTATATTGGTATGCATATTACGATGATAATGAAGACCACAGTCGAAAATAAAGTTTTTCAGTGGTTTCTGCAGTGGAGGAACTTTGATATCCGTAAACAATGTATATAATTCTCATGTTTAGAAGTTTTAAGTGTTTGCTGGTATATTCTTCGAAATATAACTTTCTTCCTACTGTTGCACCTCGCTTCCTTTTATACTAAAGGGAATGAAATAATATGTTAAAATATAAAAAAGGGTGTTCCCAGGAACTTTCAGGGACGCTGAAGAAGGGAACATGTATCAATTTGAGATAGGGAACACCTGTACGGAAACTCCTCAGTCGTATCTTATACGCCAACGCCTCTTTTTATAGGTTTTAGGTTTGTCAATGCAGATATGTTCAACAGGATGCTGCCCTAGCAACTTCTCACGTACTAATTTAGAACACTTTAATCAAACGTTCAAGGAAAAGTGGACAGGAAGTGCCGAGATCCTGTTAGCGTGGCCACCTCGTCCGCCTGATCTGATCCTCCCACTTGATTTATTCTCGTGAAGTTATGGGAAGAGTCTTGTCTGCGAGACACTTGTCGGGGCTGAAAAAGAGCTCCTGGCAAAAATCCTCCTTGCTAGTGCCATAGCCAGAACGGCACCAGAAATATTATATCGGGTAGGCCAGAACTTACTGTGACAGTGTCAAAACTGGCGGACGCTATTTTCAACAGGGGCTCTACATGTCTTCGTAGCGTGTGCATGCAATACAGGTATATAAAGGTATTACATCTCTACACGAAGGTTTTTAAGTTTTTAAAATCGCACGTTCATAAGCATCCCACAAAAAAAATTGGTTTATACCCAGCGACTGAGACTTTTTCGGGCTGGGGTTCCCTATCTCAAATGGATATATGAACCCTTCTTCAGTGTCCCTTAAAATGTGTACGTATCATCACAGAAACAACCCATATCTTTATAGATATGATAGCTCTGTTTGACTTGATAATTGTTATTTAAACAACGCAATATTTACGAAAATATCTATTGCAAAAGTTTACTTACTTTAATTATTTTCTGCTTACCCTCGAGGTTCTGTACATTGATTGCGTGACGTTTAAAACCAATCTTCCTTTTAATTCTTATTAAACTCTGAAAATATCTTCTTTCTCATGCTGCTTTATCAGCATTCAGTCGTGTGATTTCTCTATAATATTTAAGTTATATCACCAAATATTTGAATAGGCTACCAGCGGTGTTGCTTGATAATGATAACATACGACCACGGTGAAGAAAACATTTAATGAACTCTTTGTTAGCTGGCGGAGCTGCCTATCTTGATCGGCAGCGTTTCATTGTTTCAACAAACCTTCCACTTCTCGTTGATTTGTGAAAGAAATCTCCATAACCATGAACTCGTGGTCACACTTTGTGACTAAAAAGAAAGAAATTAACCACATTTCCAGAATCTGACTATGCCGAGTTCCTATTTAAAACCATTTATGTCAAGATAACAATGTTTCCTCTTTCCCACGCACCACTGCCTCATCAGACAGACTATTATCTCAGAAAGCTTTGATGTTCTGAGATTCAACGTTATGACAAAGAATGGTGCTTATCTTCAAAATGTTGTCTTCATTTGGAACTACCACCGAAAAATAAAACCTTAATGCTCTCCATTTTAAATATGTACACATGTAACTGGTTTTAAATTGCTTGGTTTAAAATATGTTAATTTTTAACAAAATGTGAAAAGAAAATAATAATAATAATAATAATAATAATAATAATAATAATAATAATAATAATTTTATGTCGATACCTACTTTTACGGACTTTTGGAGACGCCTAGATGACATATTTTTTGTCCTGGAGGAATTTCTTTTTGAGTACCTTTGAATACCACCGGACTGAGCCGGGATCCAACCCAACAATTTGGGCTCAAAAAAAGGAAAATAATATTCACAGATTATAACTGACGGAAGATTACTGTATAAATACATTCCATATGACTTATTTATTGTTACTGGTGAAATTCTCGTTATCTTGGTTATTAAATAAAGCCTGGCTTCTTGTGTGATGTAAAGACTGAAACAGAACGACGATACAACGGACTACATGGAAATTTGGCGAGGAGCGTCTTAAAGTTGTGTTTTATCTCCGTTATTATTCAACATCTATTCAGACGCTATGTTTCAGGCAGTATTGGCAAATATGGGAGTGAGAATTGCATTAAATGGAGAATTCATAAATATATTGAGGTTTGTAATACAGTATTTGCTACTAGTGTTGAAAGGCTACAACTATTCTTTGAGAAAATGCATCTGGGAAGAGATGTCTCTTTATCAACACCAAGGGAAAAACTGATCGTTTTACGCAAAGAAATAAAAAAAGCTGTTCTGAAACTCAAAGATCAACAAATGCAACAAGTAAATAAATTTAAATATGTTGGTTTATAGATAACAGATTATTTGGACTAAGACCTGAAAGGAGCCGAATAGAAATGTCAGCATCATTATTCAAGGGAACAAACAAAAGACCGTTAATGTACGAGGACGCCTTAAATGTTACGTTTGGTCTACTTTTCTCTGCGAGGTCGAAGCTTTGACATTAAAACAGGCCATCGACAAACGATTGGAAGCTCTAGAATTATGACTTCATAGAAGAATGCTTAAAAAAGTCTCGTGAGTTGAACATTCGACTTATGAACTTGTAGTACACAGAGCAAACTGCAGACGAGAACAGCTTACCACCATCTAATTGCATACCTAGGCGAATGTTTTTTTCAAATAATTCTGAAATGCACAGTTTAAGGACGCAGAGGAGTAAACAGGAGCTGAATACTATATCTTAACAATATTTAGACGGGCGTGAAGAAAAAAAAACATTGGATAACTATATCGTGCTGGTGAAGATCAGAGAGCACTCTCTCTACTGAACGCCAACGTACAAGAGACAAGAATTAACACAGCTCCCCTTTATTATACATTTCTTTTCGGTTTGATTCGCAGAGAGCAGAAATATTTCATGAACGCTACGCATCACTAGCGAGTGTTCTTGCGTTTTCCTACTGTTACCAGCAATATGAGAGAAATAATTGTACCAAGTAGCAATGAACATTTAGTTGATATTCTCTACTGGATGTGGAAAGTGTCTGACTCTATTCATGTAATATTTACTTACCCATTGTTTTTATACTGGACCTATCTTGATCCCCGAGTAGCTGCTGAGCGTGGGTTGAACTGCGATGGATCTCCACTTCCTGGTTGCAACGTGGTAATGCAAGAATGAGTTTTTGTCTTGCCAGTTGTCTAGTATCGTGAAAACTTCTAATAAAATAGTTCTCTTCGATGATATCAGAATGTACGTGTAACGAAGTAGAAACGTTTAATCAAGTCGAACGTTGTCATAACTTGTAAGTCTTCTTACAGCTGCTTCTACCCGATAACCAATCATGTAATTTGTTGTTTACTAGTTGTGGAGGTAATCAGTTTTGTATGGATGTGTTATTATAACTTGCATATTAGTCTGGATCTTTGCAAAATTGATGCTAGGCTACAATATTGTGATATGATTCTATCTTAATGGGTTGGTTAAGACTTTATAGCGGAATTACTTCCTCGCTAGCTTTTGTTATTAGAATCCCGGTCCAGTGAAGTTTTCGAAAGTGGAATATCACGTCCCAATGGGTTATATTTCACTTTATACTGTAGGTCCCTGCCTCATGAACTAGGTAACCAAAAACTCAAAATGTATTTGCCGACTTGGTATAGGGGTTCGCATTGCAGGTTCCCGCCCAGCTCAGCTGTAACTAGTTTTCACTTAGCTCCAGGTAACACACAGTAATTCGAGAGAAAATTGGGTTAAAATTCAAATCTTCACCATCCTAGAAGTGTTCTCCCTTATTTTTTAACATCAGCTTCATGCGAGATTTAGACCATGGCTGCTTCCTTTCCAATCCTAGCTGAATCAAAATTATAAGTAAGGACGGTAGGTTCAGATATCGCACAGACTCAATCGGACAAAAATACGGATGAGGCTGATGATAAAGATGTCTGAAACCTATAACATTAAATAATAATAATTACTCTAAAGTTGTCACGATCGCATGATCAAAGGTGGCCAGTAAAATGATCTTAATTAATTCTTCATTCTAACTGCATCGATGGATCAGTGGTAGTGTCCAGCTTATGCTTCAAATTTCATGGATTCGATCCTGGTTAATGTAGTCTATTTTTGACATTGCTGTTGGCATATTTAAGTTCTTTAGTGGTGCACTAAGTGTCATCCGACAACATTAACTCAGCCATAGGAACCGTCCAGTAGAATTCCATTTTCATTGCTGGATTAACGGCACAATTGAACACTTGGTAAGCAAGTCGCCTAGATGGCTTCACTTCAGAAGGTCTACAGCTAGGTAGATGAGGTCATAATACTACTACTACTACTACTACTACTGCTACTAAAATGAAATCTTGGTATAATTACGGTTCACAGTTCAAAAAAATTAGGGGAACAAGTTTTGTAACGTCTGGTATGTGAACGTTAATTTGGTAGATGGAGTTCCAGTGGTCGTACAGCAAACCTTGAGACCTTAGCTACTCAGGGTATGTCAAATGGAAGCTGTACTCCATCTGTAGGCGTAGCCATGCATTAAACTGTCAGGTGACCCCTCAAGACAAAGTGAATAGCGGTGCGTCCGTGTGTCGTTGTGAGGTACACAGACTACTGCGCTCATTTTACCACGTTGTACGTCAACCAGCACATCCCATGAGACATCTTAATGAGGTTCAAGTCGCAAGGACCGTCACTTTGATCCAGGAAGGATGGACTTTTCGTCGTGTTGCTGTGGATCTCAATGTATTTCCATCAGTTATCCAACGCTTGTGGAATCGCTACAGTGAGACAGACCAGTTCACAAGGAGGGTTGGACAAGGTCGTGGACGCATGACAAGTCAAAGGATGATCGATATCTGACCATCTGTGCGTTGCGGCGTCGTTCAGCAACTGCCAGAGAACTGCAGCAAGACCACGGGAGGGTCACTGGAGTCACGGTGTCTGACCAGACAGTAAGGAACAGGTTAAGAAAAATGTCCTTATGACCCAGACGTCATATTCGAGTGCCCCGTTTAACGCTCAACATCGCGCAGCTCGCCTTCTGTTTGCCCGTACCCACGTCAACTGGCAACTTCGCCAATGGAGACCTGTGTTGTTCACAGACGAGTCCAGATTTCCCCTGACACAGCGTGATGGACGTCAACGTGTATGGAGACGCCGTGGTGAACAGTACATGCCAAATGTTGTCCTGGAAGGCGACCGATTCGGACAAGGTTCTGTGATTGTGTGGAGTGGCATCAGTATTGATGGCCATACGAATCTTGTCATCGTCCGTGGTAATCTTACCGCTGTGGGGTACATCGAGCAGATACTGCTACAGCATGTGTTGGTTGCTGCATAGGATGTTGGCCCTGAATTCGTACTTATGCACGACAATGCCAGGGCTCATGTAGCGCGAATCGTAAGAGCTGTCTTGCGAGAACTGAACATTCAAGAGATGGAATGGCCAGCAGTAAGCCTCGCTCTTAATCCCATCGAGCATGTGTGGGATAGGCTAGACTGTTGTATGTCCGGCGCTCCCTTATCGCTCCGCCAGCCAGCTGCACGCGCGCCTGTGTATCATTCTGCTAGCTTCGACGCGCAGCCCTCAGTGCGCGTGCCTGACCATCGAGTGTACTATAAATAGGAGCTCCCTGCCTGCTTACTTGCCCACTTGCCCCGGTGTCCAGCTCCAGAATACACCCTACGTCGAGCACGGAGGCTACTCCTCTTGAAAATGTGCTTCGACCAGGTGGACTGAATTTCTGGCAGTACGAGGTTTCACCTCTGGTCACCGCTCCCTTACCTGTTTCCGCTGCCTATGTTCCGTAATTCTCTTACAAGCCATTTTCATTCCCTAACTTATGCAAGCTCCCTTAGTTTCGCTAGGTGGAATTTCTTCAATCAATTGAACTTGCTTTTTAGGAATTCAGGCACTTCAACAAACAAGGACTCTCATGAACATTTATGTTAGTGTGCCAGATAGTTCTCGACTATCAAAGTGTCAATTCACAAAGACTATCTTTTCAAGATAGAAGTGTATATAAAGACTGCAAACCTGTACATATTGTATAAAGACAGACTTTTCTCAAGATTCAATATTCCTTTTTGCTTCAAAATAAATTTCAGTTATTTGTGTAAATATTATAAAGTGAAGCAAATAAAGTTGTGTTTTGTAAACTTCAGCCTTGGTTACAACATAGACAAAAGTGTTCGTGGGCGTCCTGTTCCACCACAGACTCTCCAAGACCTCGAACAGGCTCTCGTTGTAGAATGGGACCTGATACCGCAACGTGACTTCCGTCCACTTATACGGAGCATGCCATGTAGGTACCAAGCTGTGATAAATGCTCGTGGAGAACATACACCATACAGAAGCTTTCCAACTGTGATATATTCCACCCTGGAGGACTGTTATCACATTGTTTTCGCCCCTATTTGTGTTCTGAAAATGAACTTCAACGGTAAAGAATAGCGGTTTAGTTGGTAATATATCTGGGTATGAGGTATTGTTTTGTGGAGCATGGCTTTCGTTCAAAAACATGTTCCCCTAATTTTTTGGAACCGTGTAATAATGGTGTATGGCCTCCGGAGATACTTACAGACGACCTATGCGTGCGTGAATTTGGGGTTCTATCTATGATTAATTCTAATGTTGAAGTTGGCGTACACACTCACCCAGTCCCAAAGGCCTGACCCTGCCGGGAACCGAACCTGGGACCCCTTGGACCGAAGGTCAGCACACTAACAGTTTAGCCATGGTGCCGGATAAATTCGTGTCCTCGATCCGAGGGGGTGTAGCTCTTTTCAGACACACTCCCAATGGAGGTGAGCTGTATGTACCATTTTAATTACAAACCAGCCTTTTTTCCAATCTCAAACCTCTGGCAGTGCCGGGAATCGAATCCGGGCCTCCGAGGATGGCACCTAATAGCGCTAATGGTTGGTAATCTTCACTGATATGTCAGTTACTATTCAGAGACGAAATACATAGTACCACAGGAACTGATTTCAAATGTATACCGATTATATTTCATTTGTGTAGGTATGTGTCCCATAGATTAAATGGATGGTGTACATTTCCAGAAGACATTTTGACCATTGATTACTGATCACTGAATACAAGCTATCGTCGTTGAGCCTAGAAAATCCGCTATGTGAAATACTTCAGCTTAGAACTTTGACCCGAAAGATTCCGTCAGCTAAAGTTCAGTAGTATGTGGGTTATAATTGCAGAATTCCCTTTCTGAATAATATCGTCGCTGTGAGAGCAATATCGCGCATCTGACAATGCACTTCCTATCCATCATTTCCCTTAAGACTCGTCACGCCTTCCAGCCACATATGGATATGCAGTCCATCGGAACAATTATGCCAGTGTACCTTTCCATACCGTTCTCTAGGAATACGTGATTGCATATCTTTAGATACAAGGTATAATATAATGTTATGAAAAGTACTACGCTTAGGGTCAGGCATGCTCGAATAGCTCTTTTATGGTCTAGTGAGGAAGCAATGGCGAACTACTTCACTCTTCATCATACCTTGTACCCATACCTTATACACGTTCCTTATGGCATCACAGTCAGTTTTTGTGATTTCCCTATACCCGCATTGCTATAGGAGGTGCTTTTTTGAGGATCTGGACTGAAGATTTAAGTCAGATAATCGGAGATACTGTTGAGAATTACCAGCTGAAGTGACCGAACCAAACATAAAAATTGATGCATTTGTTCCATATTCCTCTATAGCCATGAACTGCAAATGTAAATGTTCAGGTATATAAACAAAATTAAGTGCTTATATATAATACGTTGAAAGTCTATTTCGAGTACAATGTTGTCGTGGAAATTCCACATTCATTTAAATTAAATGCATCTACTTTATCTTCTACAGACACTAAACAAGCTATATACTCCAATACCAATCCTTCAAAACAAAGTAATTCTATCATTATGAATATTATTTAATTTGATGGCTGACTTCAATTTTCGTGAAATGGAATGTGGAGCAGGAGCATGAATGACTCGAGGCTCGAAACTGTTTCAGGAGGAGGATAGTCGTGAGCTGTGGTGCGATGGTATCGCCCCCGCCTCGCAGTAGCTCGGTGCACGTTCAAGATAAGCGATGCCCAGTCGTGACGGAGCCTTAGCAGCCCTGGTGGCCACGTAACCTGGTGGCTATTGGCTCCTTCGCTTACCAAAAATATTGATGCTATAGTTCCCACGCAAATCTGTCCAATGTGTTTTGCAATTGCAAGATCATACCTCAGTTAAAATTTGTTCGTCGATGTTTGATACTATCACATTGGAAGATACAGTCTGGCATTTGAGATACTGAGAACTAATCAATGGAAATAACAAAGATAAAACTTAATAACCAGAGTTTAAACATTTTTTGCTATTGATGGTTATAGAAACTACAAATATTGAATCTAAATACCATAATTATTTTGTTGTTGTTGGATATGGAATACAGTTTTGTAATCATTCTTCCACTGCATGTTACCTGATTTAATTATTAACATTTATAGCCGATGCTTGTACAATAAAAAAATATTCTCATGGGAATGTATTGAAAATATGTCATAAAACCTGTCCTTTACAAAGCTACACAGAGCAAATTAAGCTCTTACAACAACAGAAATGGGTTATACTTACACATTCATCCCTAAGCACTTCTTCCTGCGTTTATTTTCTTTCAACAAAATTTGTTTGGAGAATATATTTCCTGGCATATAGTATATAGCATGAGGTTTCGTTTCAGCCAACATGTGGGTAAATATTGTAGCCTACAAGTATATAGTAAGAATAAAGCGAATGTCATCATCCACTGCCTCGTAAGTCCTTCTTTCATATTTTGGGCTTAGGTTAAAATGTGAGGGAAATGGTACTGAGGACATCTTTAATATGGAAAATTTATATATTTTTTCCTTTCCTCGTGGATTTTTTGAGACTGGAAGTAATCCTATGCCAGACTCTAAAGTGAATACAGTATATTCATTAAATGTTTTGCAGTTTGAGAGCGATGGATGTGGGATAAAACTTCACATCAATTTCAGTCACCTTTCCAGGGAAAATGTTCGTGATAACTTCCTGTGATTGATGGCACAGTTAATATTCTCTACAAGAGAAGAGACAACAGAACGCTCACATCCTTCGGGCTCGTATGTAGTTGTCATGTTTCCCTCTGTAGTTTCTGTTCTTGTAGAGCCTAGGTTTTTGACTGCTTCTCAAGCGTAAATTCCAATTTGCCTGTCTGCGTGCAGTGGCTGTCGGCTTCTCCGCGGGCGGTAATGTTATACGACGTGATACTCCCTGCCCAACAAGTGAGGTGTTGCTTAAATTTAGCCACTCGTGTTCGACATTCTCCATTAGACCCAATATTGTGAATACGATATACAGAAAAGTAACAACCATAGTTTGTCTGAGATGTTGACCTAAGTTTGATTCCCTGAATAACCACATATGCTGCTTTGACCCTTCTTCTTTCTTCTTTTTCTACCGCTTTTCCCACATATGCGGGATCGCGGATGCGAACTGTGTAGCACATGTGCATTTGGCTATGTTTACGGACGGATGCCCTTCCTGACGCCAACCCTATATGGAGGGATGTAATCACTAATGCGTGTTTCTGTGGTAGTTGGTAGTGTAGTGTGATGTCTGAATATGAAGAGGAACGTGTTGGGACAAACACAAACACCCAGTCCCCGGGCCAGAAAAATTAATCAGAGGCGATTAAAATCTCCGACCTGGCCGGGAATCGAACCCGGGTGCCTCTGAACCGAATGCCTTAACGTTGACCATTCAGCCAATGAACGCTACTTTGACCCTAAGAGAACGAAAACAATATTGATCTCACAATCCGTATTAAGCCTGAAAAATTAATTTTCGTCCTCAGTTTTATGTGAGCTATCAGCTTACATTCGGAAGATAGTGGGTTTCCGTTTTTCCCATTTTCACACCATGCAAATGCTGAGGATGTACTTTAATTTAGGCCAAGGTCGCTTCCTTCCCACTCCTAGCCATTTCCTATCCCATCGTCATCGTAAGACCTAGGGTCTATCTGATTTTTTAAAAAATGTTAGGGAAGAGAAAATTTACTAAAAGGAAAATTGTTCGAATCTGTGAGTTTTTTTGTATAAAAATGTCACGCTTGTGCGATTCCGATTTTACGTAAAACTGGAGGTTCCGCCGTTAGATTAAAATATCAACAGTCGCATAAAACTGAAAGCTCCCTTTTTCTATAAAAGGACACTACTTGCTCCAAACCGGAAACTGCTATAGATCAGTCTATATCCGTTGTAATAATTATAATAAAAATAATAATAATATAAATTCTGTCACTCTCGTATTACTATAGATATTAGATTTATTTTTCTTAATGAATTAGCGTACATCCATTAATAATCGCACATCCTTTTTTTATTGTAAGGTTTTATTTGCTGTGGGATCTTATGACAGTCACCTGGCTGCTACTTTTTAATACTGTTTGAAACTGTAAGTTCTACTTGTCGAAATTTGTATTCATGGCTTTATTGTGAAGTGTGATTTACGATGCATAAAATGTATTTATGATCGCCTATATTTCTCCAAAAATAGCTACAACCCCTTGATAATGACCAGTGTAAAGTGACATTTTTAAACATTTTTATTTAGTAGAGCATTGATTTAGTTGCCTTGAAACCAGTTTGTGTTGCGAGTCGCATGTTTGTGTAGTCTTCGCTGCACTGTACCGAGCTATAAATTGAGCCCAGGGCCCGCAATTTCAATGTCTTCTAATTGGGCACTAAATCGTCGAGTAGAAGAATGCGTGAGCACGCAACCCTACCGGAGAGGACTTCTTAACATTGAGAGAACATTAATCATTAAATCCTTGTGTTATTAAAATGTTCTTACATCAGTTAGACGAAGTCCACTATACGAAACTAGCCATGCCTTACTGTTAATTATTGCATCCAGTGTGTATGGTACAAAAACTATTCGGTAGGGGTTTTTTGTTTACCGGTATCAAAAAAAAATACAGTATGTACCCAAGTTTGAGAATATGTCTGTTAAATGTTAATCCTGGAGGCTGATTGGATCTTCAAAAAGCACCATCAAATTGTCTATTAGTGCATCGGTCTGAAGGCAGGATGGATCCTCAGATATAATCACCCAAGGTTATGCAGTTAAAGGGAAACCATAAGAACCGATGCCAGCGTCATAATAACGCATGTAAGGCATGAAGAATGACTTCGTTTGCCATTGCTTTCCTCACTTGACCAGTAAGTGCTATTGTAACACGACCGGAGCTATGAGTAGCATCTTCCATAACCCCCAGATGAATTTGTCATGTTCTGAATATCATTACTTAGCACCTTCCACACCGTCTCTACCATAGACAAGACTGAGACTTCGGTGGAAGCTACATTTTGTTCTGACCTGTGCCAAGAGACAGATGACCAAAATACTGCATCCATTAACAAATAACAACAGGTGGGAGTTTGGGAAATAGCGAGACCATTCAAGATGACTGTCCTTTGTATGGGTTATTAGCCTCCGTTGTAAAAATGATTCAAATAATTATAACAGCATAAACACGGCTTATTGTTAATAGACCTTCTGTAGACTACCTGCATACCAACTTAGACATTCTGAGAATAACTACGATCTAACCCACCCCTCCCCCACCTAAAAGGGATCCCCGTTAGTTTTTTTAGGTTTGCCCATTGCAGGCATAATGTTTCCTGAAGAGCAGTTGATAACTCCTGTCTCAAATGGACCATGAGTAGGTGTTCGGGAGCCATCTCTAATATAAACAGCGATAATTTAAGGCAACAAGCTTTTATGGAAGTTAGCAAAACTTTGACATTTGTTTTGAACTTCGAGTTTGACTTACAACTTGATGTATGTCTTTTTTAGTGGGAGGGGAACGATCTCATCTTGTATTGTAGGTACAATACATGTCTGGTCACCTATATAAAGGTTGTCCGCAGTGAACGTTACTTAACTGTTTTGTATATGTTTATGGTTTTTACCCTCTTAGTCTCAGCGTCCCTCTTAGAGGGAGAAAAAAAGACCTTGCTTCAGAAAAATACTAAAAGCGTATATATCTAGAAATGTTTAACTGCTTCTGCATTAAACTGTAATATTTGACACATTTCTTCTGGATATACGTGAGAAGGAAAGAGCGACCTATTGTAAAAGAGCCTCTGGCTCGAGGCCAGTCGGTTACCCTCTTGGATTGTTAATCTTGTAGACACTCGGACATACCATACAAGCTGGCTGACCCTAAGCTGACCCATAGCTTTAAAACAAGAAGTAAACACCGACCTGACATCTGGCGTGTGTGAGTGAAACCCGTGGGAGTCGTTGAACTGCGGTGAGTGGACAGTCCTCTCTTGGATGATAATTGAAAGCGTACATCAGCCGATGTGATGGATATGTTCGTTAACCTTCTCTTTGACATGCATATCGTTAAAGTCAAATTAGAATGTCTTGACGGTTCCCTTCTCAACTTAGTGATGGAAATCGATAAAGGGTAGCCTATACTCTAAATTGCGGCAAAAATGAAAACTAGTAGAATAATTTGACTTGGTCAATGTACAGAAAGGAGACTTTCAAATTTTTCGAAAATATCCCTTCTTTATCAGCCTAAGCAGGAACGAAGTTTCTGTTCGAGTATTCAGTGCGATCTTATTAGTTAAGACAATAGCGAGCAAAAATAGACTAAAATAAATGTCTTCATTGCCGAAAGCAGCAAATTTCTCCTAACTTAAGTGAGCGAGAAGTTTCATGGATTGTAGTGAAAGACCTTTGATCTGTCAATTTATGCTGTTGAAAGTCTAGTATGATGGACATTTCTCCATCGGCCTCACTCTCAGAACACAGCAGGCCTTCACAGTAAACTACCCTATATGTCCAGAAATGATTCTGATGCACGGGTGTTTAAAGCCAGTAAAACCCGTTAAAGGTCGTGTGTAAAATCATACTAACAAATAGGGAGATGGCCGTCCAGGCTCAGTTTAAGACTTAACAATGGGCTTAAGACCTCATGCCCTGCCTGCTGCTACTTGTTGTGAAAATCTAGGAATTCAAACCCGTGACACTCTGGACTGAGAATAGAGTAGCTAGACCACGACGAACCACTAGGTCTTTCTTAAAATCGCTGACCAGCTATTGAAATCAGAATATAACTGTTCCTATTATTTTTCTTCCAGTTTATTCGATTTTACCGTAGGCTTACTTCAAAAGAAAGTCTAGCTGGAGATCAAAATCTTCGAGGATAGGAGTAAGGTCTCATACACTTTTAGGACGTGACCTTTACAATCGTAATCCTGTCTACATCTCTTATCCCTGCCCGTATTTAATAATAATAATAATAATAATAATAATAATAATAATAATAATAATAATAATAATAATCAGAGATGAATGAAATCTTGTGTGTCACCGTTAAACTTGCTTCTGATTACTACTATGGCCAAGTACGAGTTTTACTTCAATTATTTATTTCCTTTAATAGGCCTGTATATATCAATATTCATGAAGAAATATAGGCCTGGGTGTCTTGCACTTTGCTTTTAATAATGTTATTGAATTAACATCCCACTAACTACTTTTATGGTTTTCGGACACGCCGATGTGCCGGAATTTAGTCCCGCAGGAGTTCTTTTACGTGCCAGTAAATTTACTGACACGAGGCTGACGTATTTGAGCACCTTCAAATATCACCGGACTGAGCTAGAATTGAACCTGCCAAGTTGGGGTCAGAAGGCCAGCGCCTCAACCGTCTGAGCCACGCAGCCCGGCGCACTTTGCTTTTAAATTTTCAACTAGACGACGTGAATATAGATTATTACTTCGTTAGGACCCTATTGAAGAATGGAATGCTTTTATTATTAGTACCTTGTAAGCCTTCCATATTCATTGTTATGAACTGCGTTATTGAAATTCTATAGATTGCAGACATATTACAAATTGTTAGCAAGATTTTTCATCACTAATTATTCTGCTTCAGAGAATTCGGACATAACATATTCTGTGTAGGTCAATTAAACTTAACCGTTCCTCTGATATACAGCTATCTTGTAAATCTCTAGACACACACGCTTTAGTTGAAATATCTCAAGCAGTTTATGAACTATGCTAGAAAATAAATTGAAATTACAACGTCTAAGGAAGGAGTTCCTGAGGACCAAAATGAACAAAACTGATGGGCAGGATGTGGTCTATACTCGGAGACAATTTTTATGTACACGTATATTTGGTTGATGTAAGTTTTCCTGTCTCATCTCAAAAGGTTTAAGAAGGCATTCGTTCGTCAGGAATGTTTATTTAAAATAATTTCAATGTCTGAATTCCTAACATGTAGGAATGCAATTAATTTAATGGTCCTTTGTGGAGACTTGGAATACCGACTGCCTTAATGTTTTATGAAGCATTCCTCACCGGAGGAGGAGAGTGTATGTTGGAAGAGGATGACCGAAGTTATATTAAGGCGCATATTTTCTGAAAGTCTCGTACCACAACTGTAAATACTGTACCTCGATGGCACCATTAATCTGTACGACTGGTTGGTATTAGTTGAAGTACCGTATGCTATGTACCAGAATTACATTTTGGATTGGTAACAGATGGAATTGGAATTTTGGTTTATAGAATGTGATAACATTTTCTCTTCTCTCCAATATTCTTACCTGGCTTTAAATGCTAAGAACATATGGTGTTAAAAGGTAGTTTTCTTCTCAAATGTCCGGCTCCTTGAGTGAATGGTCATCGTAGTGGCTTTCAGTTCAGATGGTCCCGGGTTCGATTCCTGTCCGAACCGCTGTTTTAATCCACGTCTGGTTAATTCCTCCAGCTCAAGGACTGTGTTTTTGTGTTTTTCTTCATTGTGAGCAACTGCAAAATGACCTCGATAATGTTGTGAGATGGACAGTAGGCAGTGGTATGATGATGAACGGGGATAAAAGTCAGGTTGTGAGTTTCACAAATAGGAAAAATCCTCTCAGTTTTAATTACTGCGTTGATGGGGTGAAAGTTCCCTTTGGGGATCATTGTAAATACCTTGGTATTAATATAAGGAAAGATCTTCATTGAGGTAATCACATAAATGCGATTGTAAATAAAGGGTACAGATCTCTGCACACGGTTATGAGGGTATTTAGGGGTTGTAGTAAGGATGTAAAGGAGAGAGCATATTTGTCTCTGAGACCCCAAGTAGAGTATGGTTCCAGTGTATGGTACCCTTACCAGGATTACTTGATTCAGGAACTGGAAAAAATCCAAAGAAAAGCAGCTCGATTTGTTCTGGGCTATTTCCGACAAGAGAGTAGCGTTACAAAAATGTTGCAAAGTTTGGGCTGGGAAGACTTGGGAGAAAGGAGACGAGCTGCTCGACTGAGTGGTATGTTCCGAGCTGTCAGTGGAGAGATGGCGTGGAAGGACATCAGTAGACGAATAAGTTTGGATGGTGTCTTTAAAAGTATTGAAGATAAAATTTGAATTCAAGAGGACAAATTGGGGCAAATATTCGTTTATAGGAAAGGGAGTTAAGGATTGGAATAACCAAGGGAGATGTTCAATAAATTTCCAATTTCTTTGCAATAATTTAAGAAAATGCTAGGAAAACAACAGATAGGGAATCTGCCACCTGGGCGACTGCCCTAAATGCAGATCAGTAGTGATTGATTGATTGATTGATTGATTGATTGATTGATTGATTGATTGATTGATTGATTGATTGATTGATTGATTGATTGATTGATTGATTGATTGATTGATTGATTGATTGATTGATTGATTGATTGATTGATACATATACAGCCGACCCGCGGTGTGGGGGTAGCGTGCTTGCCTCTTACCCGGAGTCCCCTGGTTCGATTACCGGCTAGGTCAGGGACTTCAACCTGGATCGGAGGGCTGGTTTGAGGTCCACTCAGCCTTCGGATTACAATTCAGAAGCTATCCGACTGTGAGATGGCGGCCCAGGTGTATAGAGCCAAGATTAATGGCCGTGAGGATTCGTCGTGCTGACCACAAGACAACTCGCAATTGGCAAGCCTTCGGGCTGAGATGCGGTCGCTTGATAGGCCTGTTGCGCCATGGGGAAGGGGGTTAATGCACATCTTCATATACACACAAGCCATCATACTGCGACGGAAACACATGAATTCGACCGTAAAACTAGGCTTAATCCAAAAAAAGACGGTGCTTACCCCCAAGTAATTGGGATAAGGCCAAGAAGGAGGTTTTACATTCTAATTAACATTAGTACTACAGACAGACAGACATAGACAGACCACAGGACCAAGTATTACTGCAAAATGTATTCTTACAAATCAATAAATAACTAAAATTAAACATACTTTCTTTCCGCGCATTCAGAATTCAATAGTCTCAATGTTGACAATGAAGCATTGCTTACGCACACCATAGTTGCAAGTACGTTATCGAACTTCGTTCATGCGCTGGACGTCGTAAAAGTATCTACCCGTCATGTAAAAGAAAACTACAGAATGTCGTAATTCGTTGCTTCATCGTTCTATTTTATCTTATTTCCTTTCCCGAACACAAATGTGCTCATATTCTCGCTGCTTACCATTCCTCCTTGAATAATTTGGTTAGCCATTGACCGTTGGTTTACTCGGCTCTCCCATATTTCAATAATAATAATAATAATTAGATGAATAGTTACCTCCTACTTGTGAACGGACCGCAACATACCAGTCTTTACTGATCACTTTCATCTATGGAAATGCCGTAGTATGAAGTTAGCCTCATGTGTAACTTGTCTTGGAAACTTCTCGCGAGTTATCTGATGGCGTTTGTGATGGATGATACCTTTCACATATCCTAAGTTCACTTCCAATACAAATTAGGAACATGGCATTGCTCTGTGCATCTTTTGTCTGAGCTGCGAGTGGAAGGAACAACCTGAGTTGTAAAGAAAATTGAAACATAAAAATCTCGTCCGTAAATTGTGTGCGGGAATGCGGAACCGCTTGTCCCGGGACAACAATAGCTGGCCCTATCGTAAAACTGGCCCATCATAACGCAGGTTCAGCATGCTTTGTGTTTCTTATGACTTCGCCTTCTTCTTGGTACTGGCGGGATTTAATGATCTAGACGAATAACAGGCTTTCTTTTTGTCAGTATTGTACTTGATAAGTTAACGATGCAGCATTGATCCAGTCGAGATGTATATAAACTTCCTTTTCAGTTCTTGTATAATACTTGGTTAATATTATACTATAATCAGTGGAATACTTACAAAAATTTAGGAAGGACATAGACTATCTTGCTACTCAGTACGTATGAAAGAAATGTTCTTTAACTGTATTACATAGTGTCGTAGTATACCAGGGATGTCAAACTGATGGAGCTGAAATGTAATCAAGGAGCATACGTACTTTTATTTATTTATTTATTTATTTATTTATTTATTTATTTATTTATTTATTTATTTTAGCGGTTTAATTTTGCGCCAACACATTGAAGGTTTTCGGCGACGCAAGAATGAGAAAGTGCTAGGATTGGGCCTTAATTAAGGTACATACTTTTCCTGGTGCGAAAATGGGGAAACCACGGATAACCATTTTCAGGGCTGCCGAAGGTGGGATTCGAACCCATTATCTTCTGAATGCAAACTCTCAGCTGCGCGACTCTTGACGGTACGGCTAACTCGCTCGGTTACCCGTGTATTTAATTTAGGCGAGATGAATGAAAAGAAAAATGTCTCATAAATGTAATTGTAATGTAACTGTATACATGAAAACAACGTTGACTTTTCACGATTATTCAGACAGTGAAGTTCATTAGCGCATTCCCATAGCAATCTAGAGGTATCTGTCTTCGAGCCTCGTAATATCCTAACATTTCTCAACTCACTGGAAATCCAGAGTTTGTCCTCACAACCAGTTCATAAATATAAATCCGACTGTGTACATGATCCTTCTTAAATAAACAATCACCGAGCTCGATAGCTGAAATCGCTTAAGTGTGGCCAGTACCCCGTGTTCGGGAGATAGTGGGTTCGAACACCACTGTCGGCAGCCCTGAAGATGGTTTTCAGTGGTTTCCCATTTTCACACCAGGCAAAGGCTGAGGTTGTACTTTAATTTGAGGCCACGGCTGCTTCCTTCCCATTCCTAACCCTTTCCTGTCCCATCGTCGCCATAAGACCTATCTGTGTCGGTGCGACGTAAAGCAACTTGCAAAAAAAAGAAACAAAAGAACTATATCCTATCGAATTATGTATTTTAGTAAATGATTCTTGTTATTGTTGTGAATTAATTGTGATGTCATAATCTTTCAACAACTTTGAACCAAGAATCAATTCTATCATCTACTCTCACTGCGCCTGATTTTCTATATAAGGATATTTGATTACCTGTGATATCCACCTTGTAGTCGAAAATTACACTGGTTGCCATTCATTTAATCTCTCGTTGATCGTACTCTCCCTTATATAATGCCTATAAACTTCATTTGAAATGTCCGGAAAGCAAATGCAGATTGTGATTTTTTTTCTTGCAGGGAGCGGAGCGGAAGACGCGCGACGAGGAGCGGCGGGCCGCCAAACGTAAGATGACGGCGACGGGTCGCAAGAAGTTGGACGAGTTGTATCATCCTGCGGCTGAGCGCTCAGAATTTTACGCTATGAGCGACCTCACCAAACCACCCGTGCTCTTCTCACCAGCGGAGGACATCGACAAGGTATGTGTTCACAAAATGTTAAACATTTACAAACTATAGGCGTACAACATTACAGATAATTCCATTCCACACTAAATAAAATAGTGTTCAGTTAGCACTCAGTAGGTATAAATTGTAATAAGTGTTATCAATTCATTCAGAAAATAAAATTAACTAGAGAATAAAAACTGTACTTTTAGCCATTCACACAAAATAAGCTGAATTATAAGAGAAAATGAGCGTTCTTCACCGAGGCTTACTGCTACTGTACATCAACATTTTGAACAAGAAGAATAAGCACTATTGTCAAGTAGTTTGTCGTTGGATATATACAGGATGTTTCCAAACATATGAGAAGTAGGTAGTTGTGAACATACGCCCTTCGGTCGATCGTTTGCTGTTTACAGACTTTCCAACTTTGTACGGGATGTATTGGTAATAGCCTTACCTGGCACATCCAATTTCGAGTAGCTCTCTCGCCATGTTGGTGCACCAGCCGTTATACTGCATTCTAATGCGAGGAATCTTCAAAATGACCACTATACGCCTGAATGCACGGCTGAACTGATTGTCGCACACGTTAAAACACTCCAGACATTGCACATATTCGATGGCAATCTTGTTCCAAAGGCTGGCGAAGTACTGCAATGTACGTGACGGCATGCCTGACTCCAAGCTCAATTCTAAAACGAACTATCCCTCCATTCCAGCTAGCGTAACTAAAGAAGAGTAGCTCGTACGTGTCTGACCGTTAGGCATATTTTTTAATCGACTTGTGTGCTGTTTTGGGGTGTGCTGACCATCCTCCTGTTACTTCCCACATGTTTGGGAACACCCTGGTGGAAAGAGTATAGTATTATCCTCCCCTCCCCCATCTGAAATTATAGTTCACGAAAGTACTGTAATGAAAAAATCTAGAAGATCCAAATGCTGAGTAGACTAGTAACCTCGTAGCATTCTGCATAACATACGATGTTTCAGACGTGAGCTTGTAAAGGAAACGCTTCAGGACTAGGTTACAGAATTCCATGAAGTGAATTGTTAAAATTGATATTTTATCCACAGTGATAGATGATGTGAAAGTCATATACGCTGTATTTTCTAAGTAGAATGGTACAAATCACTAAATTTCCTTGACAAGTGGAATAATTGCTTGAAAATAAAACTCTCCTAAAATCAGATTTTACGCATGGCATTGAGATGAATTTTGTTTCCACAGTGGCGTAGTAATTTTTTGGTTACATGTACAAATATTTCATAAGTTATAATAAAGTTGTAACTTTTTATTTGTTACAGTTGGCATCCATGGAACTGGGCTTCTATAGTCATGAGACAGACAGCTCAAGGTAAGTTCTCGTGTGCATCCTTTTTATCATCCAATAGCTTTGGCTGTTTGGTGCTTGCATGTGCCCTTACGTCTGGTTTCCTTGTGTGTTTGTCTAGCCTGTCGAATGGGGAGGCAGGCTCGGGGTCTCAACACAGCCTTGGGAAGCAAAGTTCGCCCTTCCTCCTGCACTCAAGCAAACCGAGCACTACGCCGACACTCAAGTTCCACAATCACTTCCCTCCGGATGTACCTGGGTAAGGGTTAGACCAGCCTAGAATTATGCAGCAAGTCGAACCTGATATTTTAAATAGTCATTGCCGTATAACAAACAAATAGTGATGAGAAGGGATAAATCAATTACCTACTACGGAGTTATTAAGTTACTGAAATTCTCTTCAGGCGAAATTCAGTGCCTAAAATTGAATCACTCATTTCCCAATGATAAACTTTAGTAAGTCGATAAAAATTTGAAAATTAATTCAAATCTTCTTACAGTGTATTGTAATTGGACTTTCACATTCTAATTTTCTTCCTATCAACTCGCTTTAGGAAATAATTACCCGGCATTAAAAATTATTTATCTGGAAACAAGTGAACATTCATCATATCAGTTAATATAATTTTGTAATATATGTTTCAACTAATTATTGCCTGTTGTTTAACTTTGTAAATGAAGAAAGGGTGAATTTAGTTACAATTTGCTGTGAATTCCTTATTTTGTACCAATACATCCCAAAAAAAATTCTTTTATAAAAATTAAGAGTTATTTGGGGATCGCTCACCAACCTGCTTTCATTCTGGCAATAGTCTTTAAAACTTTAAAACTTCTTCACTCAGGACTGACATGACTGTCACTTAAAAGAGAAATAAGGTAGAATGATAATGACATTTCTTCATGAAAAATATTGTAATTAATATGCAAGGAAATAGTAGGAAGTTGATATTATAAAATCACCATCACAATTCTTATTTAAGTTTTTCTGTTTACTGAAATATGATCAAAGAATATTCGGTGACTTGCTGCATCATCTAGTCTGGCTTAAAGCATGGATGAGGCTTAAAACTAAGTTGCGCTTGCATCCATTCAAAGCGTTTTCACTGTCACTGCATGTAAAGGATATACTATAATCATGCTTCATTGTTGGCATGAAGGTTTGGGATCAAACTTCTAAGCCTGTCATTATTTCCTATTGGTTCTGATTTGTTACTTCTACTTTCTTATGAATTGTTACTTCCCCTTGCTTCACTTCCAGCTCATTCTGTCTGCTGATTGGCTCAACTTTATTATTATTATTATTATTATTATTATTATTATTATTATTATTATTATTATTATTATTATTATTGTCAGGGCCTCCCGGAAAGGGTAGAATGGAAGGCGGCTCATCTCAGGGCCCGGAAGTTCAACGGATCGATTATATTATTACAAAGCCTAATAAAAAGGATTCTAGCTAAAAGCATTCACATACAAAATTTAGCCTAATATTTCATAACATAGCTCTATTTTATAACTCTCTAATTGTTTGCGTTCATATTTGGCAATTTAAATTCAGATGACTGCTGCGTCAACTGTTCTTGTTCAGCTAACATTGCCTTGAATTTTTGGCATTATGTTTCTGAAGAAAGTGAGTATGTGATTTTATGACTCAAAGTGAGAAAATTCAGAACGCCACCTATATTGAATATATAATAACACATATGTCATCGGCCCATCTGGCTGCCTTGTATATTTCAATGTTCTGTTTTACTCTAGCCTACTGCCGGATGGCAGAATAACAAAATTAAATTATTACTTAATAATTTTTATATTGTACTTGTTTTGAATAATGCATTAAATGATATCTCTAAAATGACTAGACGTCCGCATCTCTCTAGGCCTACCCATTACTGCACAAATTTTATTTGTTACTTTGTAATGAAGGTGGGGCAGAGAAAGGGTGAGGGCATGCGATATTGATTTTTCTGGACAGCCATAATTTATGCAGACGACCTTTATTTTGGTTCCAAGTTTCTTCATTCTCCCGTTAGATTTACTTCATTCCATTACATATTCAAAGCTCTATCTTGTACTTTAAATGTTTTCCTTTTTCAATATCATATTGCTTCTGCTGATCCCATCTCTTCTAACAAATACTGTGTACTGTACTGTCTGCCTATGTTATAACCCAGAATGGCTCTATCATGTTCGGAATCACAGGTTTTTTCATAACTATTTTTATTAAAGAATTTCACGTACCTCAAACAAGAATTAACTTAAATGTATCTTAACTTCCTCAATCAATTTCAATATTTTTATCTGAATTGGAATTTTAGTGTATACACTTGCCTTATATTTATTTCTCCTGTATTTCAGTGACAAGAAAGAAGTCCTTGATGGCAGCAGCCTTTCAACCGATGGGAGTGTCTTTTCGAGTCCACCTCAGAAAAGGCACAAGTTAATGGCAGCTCCTCCCCTTAACGAGAGGGTGATGCTCTATGTCCGTCAGGACAATGAGGAAGTCTACACTCCCCTGCATGTGGTTCCCCCAACTACACAGGGACTGCTCAATGCTGTTAGTATACATTCTCATATAAATTATTTAATTTTCAGGGCCATGAGTTACTCTAAAGACCTGAAAAAATTGAAGAGATTTTTAATGCCTTAATTTGATATAATTCAATCCAATGGCTTAAATTTTGATTTTATTGTTCTTATGCACCAACAATTTATCATTTTCTAGCCAATGCAGTATTTTTATAATTGTATGAGATTTTTGGTTCAGTATAAATAAAAATGTAATATTCATATTAGCAAATTATATTTTTTATAAAATAACTTATATCATAAGTTTATCATAGTCAGTAATTCATTGGGAGCGAGATTAGCTCCTGGCTATCCACTCGGATCACATGACGCATGACTTCGGAACTTAAACCCGCAGCCAAAACTCAAAACGAATTAGACAAGCTATGGAAATGTTTTCTGAGCAATTTATGATTAGACATTGTTATCAAAGTCAATAAGGCAAAGTCAATTTCAATCATCAAGGTGCTAAAGAATAACTTCACATTCCTAGAAAAGACATTAATACAAAAATATTGTTTAGGACTTATGTTCTCTTACACTTTCAGACAGTTAGGCTAAGAAGCGGAACTCTTACAACAATCATGAGGTATTGAAAAATTCTGTATTATTTGTCATAAAATAGTCTATTTATTCATCTTTACTCACCAAACTGATACCAGTATTACTAAATCACTTGTTTCCAATTCCATTATTATTATTATTATTATTATTATTATTATTATTATTATTATTATTATTATTAAGTAAGTTCTGGAAAAGGGTTTCCTAAACCTAAACGATCTTAATACTTAATAGTAACGAATTTCCTGGAGGTGTCTAATGGCCTTCATGAATATTATTGATGCTATTTTTGTTTAGCAACGAAAGTTTAGACAGTTGTTGATTTTTACTGTGCTAATCCAATTTGTATAAGATTTCAGAATTAATTTTCATATTCATGTGTGAAAATTTTCTTAAAATGTAACACATAATTTTAAGATTAATTGTTTGAAATCATTACATCCATTGATATTGTTGATCCAATATTCATCCAAATGCTACCCATATTATCTACTCCTCTTACCCAACATGTCACATTTTACCCCCACTTTTCTTTTCAGAGAAATTAAAGTTGAAACTCAAATGTAATCTAAAACCTTTCTAAAACTATAGCTCTTCTGCATAACTCAGTCAAGAGTCCAGATTTTTTTCAGTACTTGCTATATTGTTAAAATGCAGTTCATATACCATTTAGTTTGAGTCAGTATTTATTATTGCTTTCTCAGTTCCTAAGTTGACAATCAACTTCTTATTTATGTCATCAGATGTGCCCATTGAGCTTTGGCTGCTGGCCTTTGGTGTTGATAACGAGAACGTCATCTTCACTTGAAGGAAATCGTCGTCAGTTGTGATAGTAACAGGCTATCATACAAATTTGGTCTGCTGTTTTGCCGATCGTCTTTTGAAACGGATCCTTGATTTTGTTTGAAAATGGAGCTTTGCCGAAATGTTTTGCTCAGTTACTCAGTATGTCAGATCACAGGAATGTCAGTCCTGTGTGCTTCGTGATGCCTTGACCCTCATCTCTTGAATCAGATCAATTTCTTTTATTCTTGAAGAAAGTAAAGTCTGTCATAATAAATTCAGTATTTCTATCTCTGGTGGAAGACTTTTCTAAAAAATGTCTTTATTAATGATATTATGTTCTAATGAAAATATTTCAATGGTTTCAAATTTTTAGGTAAACGTAGAATACAGGCACCTTTTAAGTTGAAGGGAAGAATGAAAATATAAAACTACTATCTGGACTCTTTGACACTACATTGCATGCACCATTGAAGCCAATTTCTAAATTACTGACCAGTATGTCTCTTTTAACATTGGCTCTATGAATAGAAACATGCTCATCAGTTCTCAAGTGACAAATATGCATGCAAGAATTAACTTTAGGAGCCTTTTATCAAGTTTCTTATTACATCGTCCACAACCTGTGAAGTGTGGCTGTTGTCTATCGCAGCTACATGAAAAATAAGAAAGGAATTAGATTAAAAAGGTTTCTTTCATTTGAAATCTAGCATGTTTCAACTAAATTTTGCTACTAACTGAGAATTTGTCAGATTTCCTGTCAGCACCTCACTCTGGTAAGTGGATTACTTCTGCTTTCTGCATGTTTTTGTCACTTCAGAACTAACACTACATTGCATGTTTGTCACGTTCTCTGGAAAAGAAGTAGGGAAATTCCTCTCCCTTCCCTTCCAACCTGTAATAGTTTCCTGTAACCTCAAACGATCAGTTACTATTAATCTGTTTTCCTTATTTTCCAGATTGAGAATAAGTACAAAATTTCTACTTCAAGCATTAGTAACTTGTATCGAAAAAACAAAGAAGGGTAAGTTTTGCCAAAGAAAATAGTTTACTTGTTCTCCCTTTGTAGTTAAGCAATAGTTTCTTATTTCCAAATTTTCTGAAAATAGCTGACATACTGTCAGCTGAGATAGAGAGCTATTCTTCAAGTAGAAATTTTGGACAATTTAAGCTACTCACTAATGTAAAATAACATTGCTTTACTAACTCTAACCAAATAGCTGCACTAACACCACACTGAAATCAGAGATATGCTTCAAACTGGCTGCCTCATTTACAGTACTAAGAACCATTTGATGAAACACTGATATTTGGACATAGCATCCAGAGCTATAGTTAAAATCATCTTCAGTAGAGCGGTCTTCGTGTCTTCACCCTCATCTTCTGAATCAGATAAATTTCTTTTGTTCTTGAAGAAAGTAAAGTCTGTCATAATAAATTCAGTATGTCTATCTCTGGTGGAATGTATGCATCTCCAACCCTTTTCCTATTCCTCTACTGGGTCGTGTGTGAAGTGAGATGAATCTTCATAGAGAGTTTTTATGACTGGGTTGCCCTTCCTGATATCAGTCTCATCAGAGGAGTTAATGAGATGAAATGAATGACATGATCTATTATATATAGTAGGAAGGGAGAGAGTGAAACCTGGTGCCAGCACATAGCCCACTCTTGTCGAATAGCACCAAGGGGCCTGCTCAAGGCTTAACATCCCCATCTGACAGACGAATCACCATCAACAGCATCATACGCATTCACTCCACATGAGCATTGCGGAGAGGTTAGGAATTTAATCCAGGCTTTTGGCACGCAATGTAGGGATCATAAATTGTATACCACCTACCGGATACAATTCTGATGGTGAAATATTTTCGACCAATGGGACTCGAACCAACTAACCTCGGTGTCAGACTGTTAAGACTTCAACGCCTTAATGATCATGGCCACCAGACGGGTTGCCCAGAAGGATGTAGATTTGGTTCCCTACCAGAAAGCCAAAAATAAAACATATAGAAACAAGATTTCCACTTCAGGAGAGGTGCAGGGCCCTTGGGTTCATTCAGCCTGCACCAGAAATGAGTACCAGTTTAATTCCTCAGAGCAAAGGCTGCCAGGCATAGGGCTAACCACCCTACTTCCCTTACATGTTAGTGCTGAGGTTACAGATAGTGGAAACCTTTCCTTCCATTTTTCATTCATGGCCTGTATGGAGATAATTTTGCTAGGGCACTGCCTAGCCAAGGCAGTCAAGATATGCTTGGCTCTCCCAGAAAATTGAAAGAAATTAGAAATGAAGCCTCACTTTATCATCGGTCTTGGCTTCAAGTTTCACAAAGAATCGAATGGAATAACTTATAAAATAAACATCAATTGCACAATGCTTATCAGCTGAGCCAGTTGCATTTGTATCTTGTATGTACAGATTATGAATGTCACATTTTAGTGGACATAATTTTCCAACATAATTTTTGTCATTGACATTTATTTATTTTATGATGTTTATTTGACGATCATGAATTTATACTACTAAAGACTACACTGAAGATATTAGTATCTTAAACTCTACATATTTATACGAAAGACAATTACATACAACAAAGAAAGCATAGTTCAATGTCCAGGTTTTCTAATCAAAACACAGCTTTGGGGCTTGCATCCAGTAATTCATTGCAGGACTGTGAGCAAGCATACAGTAGGCATTCTTGCACGAAATGCAGAATTGTCTACACTATGGTACTGCATTCACAGTTTGGGAAATTCTTCCTCCCCCAACTGTGGAGAGTAGCAGAAGCAGTCCACACCCAGCACAATTAGCTTTTCACCCTGTAGCACAAGGAAGATTGAATCCTGGAAGTTTTGCACTAGGACTGGTAACTTCCGTCAAGAGTTGTTGACATTATTCACATGGGAATACAGCATTATAAATTTTGTTTTGAAACATGATAATAAACAATACTGAATCCCTGTATTTGGGATGGTTAAGCCTTCAAATAAACCTTCAATATTTTAGATATTTTAAATTCATTTTAATTTATCAGTTCACCGAGCTTGATAGCTGCAGTTGCTTAAGTGCGGCCAGTATCCAGTATTCGGGAGATAGTAGGTTCGAATCCCACTGTCGGCAGCCCTGAAAATGGTTTTCCGTGGTTTCCCATTTTCACACCAGGCAAATGCTGGGGCTGTACCTTAATTAAGGCCACGGCCGCTTCCTTCCCACTCCTAGCCCTTCCCTATCCCATCGTCGCCATAAGACCTACCTGTGTCGGTGCGACGTAAAGCAACTAGCAAAAAAAAAAAAAATATCAGTTCAAGATTTCCACCTGCTAAGGGATAATTTGTAACATTCACTTTTACTGAGAAAGAAGGATGTGAATTTGTACTGATTTTTTGTTAATGGTTTCTAAATATGTACATAATGAATAGAGGATGCAGTTTATGGTCTCTTCCATAAGCTTCAGAAAATCTGTCAATAGTAGACATTAACAACATAACTCAGGATTGCACATGTGACAGGGTGAGAAGGTATCAGTTTGCTAGATGTGAGTAAATTAAGAATACAGTACTTTACTTTTTAACTGCTGCAGTAGAAAACTAATTGCAGATACAAAAGAAATATGATTGAAATAGAAGAAAATATAAATGAGAAACAGACACAGAAGGTTTGTTTGGTGATTTTACATGTTAGCCTATATGCAAATATCTGATCCTAATATAATCAGTAGAGAATACTTTATTTAGGATCCCCATGTATTTTCTCCTGGAGTTTGAAAAGAAAACAGGCCAATTATTGCAAGAGAAACTGAAGAGACTGTTCATGTTTAAAACTCTCAGCATTAATAAAGAAATAATACTGATATGAAACTTTATCTCAGACTTAAATACTCTCATCCATAGAATTAATGACAACCAGCGTGCATACCTAACCAACATTTAAACATGAAAGCTTCATTTAGGACAGTCCTGGGGACAACTGTAACCTCCTATGTTGGAATACCGGTACTAACGCCATTTGTGACCCGGTAGTTCCTCTACCCTTGGAACATACCTGAAGTCCAGAGCATGTTAATTAATAGGAATCGGTATATTGGATAATCTTGAAATGAATAGTTAAACATTGTCACACTACTACATTCTTCAATGCATCCCGACTTCTCCACAATATTCCATACTTTGCAGATTTGCTGTTGTGTTGTAGCCTATCCATGCAGCTTAATTCCATCCCCATCCTGTCAGTGTGTTTATTTCATACAAAAAAAAATATATATATATATATATATATATATAATTTTTTTTTTTTTTATGTTATTAGACCTATTTTGCTGAAATGTTTTGAATTCATATAAGTTTACAATTGATTTTATGAATACTTTCACTTGAAGAAAATGATCATATAAGAAATGCTACTTAGGTACTGAAGATTTCTTATGTTACAATAGGTCTCAACAGTAGACAGATTATGCATAGGCCTACATTTATTCATTTGTATTTCAAGGTTTGCCTATTTTTATATATTATCATTTTGTATCTTTGCAGGATTATAGCCAAAATTGATAATGACATGCTCAAGTACTACTGCAATGAAGATTTATTTCTGTTGGAAATTAAACAAGTCGATGGTGATGACTGCTTTGAAGTAACACTCGTGGAGCTGATGGATCATTAGCATACCGTGTGTTCTCTGTGACAAGTCTTTCATTGACGCCAGGTGGCCAAAGTGTTTAAAAAAAGTCCCGTTATTATTGTTGCACCATAATATATGTTTTATTAAAATTATATTGACCTTAAAGAGTGAGTGAGTGAATAAAACTTTGAATTACATGAACAATGATGGATATTGTTTATATTTATTTTTATACATATAGCACATTGAGTGCATGTGCGTTACAAGAAGACTAACTAATACCGTGTGACTGAGTGAAAGCGTATGTGTGTTTGACGTAATTAATAAGAAATACTGCAACTAATGAAGATGAAGAGGAGTAAGGAGAATCTAGATTCAAAGCAAAGTCGGAAAGAAAACTGTATACCAAATAGACTCTGATTGCTTGATTTTAGAATCTTTTCTCTATGTGCCAGAGTAGAACTGTTGAGCATTTGTAGAAGTTTTGTGCATTTGGATTACATGAAGATACTGCTGAAGAGACCTTTATTATATTACTGTCATTATGAAGTAACTTATGCTCATAATGGATCCCTTCTTCTAGAGGAGGAGGAGGAGTATGTATAGAAATTTAAATCAGTCTTTTATATTTTTGTTTTGTTTTTAAGTTTAAGAAGTCCTATTTGGATTTATTGATCTCAAAGTCAGATAACATATAAAAGCAAAATTAATTTTCCAATAACTTCCAGTTTAATAAAAAAAATATTAATAACTTTTAAAAAGATGAAAAAGGGATTGTTTACTGTTGTTGGGAGTGACTATAAGATATCTGGAGATGCCATAATTACATATTTATGGTTTAATATGTGATGATTTAAGTCTTTATTAACATACAAAATCTTAATCTTCGACTGCTTACTTATAAAAGACTAACAGCGTCTTCCAATGGTTGCATTAGAACTGTATTATTTTTATGATTAAATTTGTTTGTTATAGAAATTTGTTACTTATAGCTGATGATACACGTGAACATAATGATGTACAGTACAAATATCAATACATTACTCTTCATCATTCCAGTGCCAATGTTTATACAACGAGACCTTTAGCAGAGGTTGCAATACAAATTTGTGTTCTGAACATGAGGAATGTGTTGATATTTGAGGGTGAAACAAATATTTTCCAGTTATTGATAGATTACATTATGTTGCTGCCTAATAAATTTCAGTTAAATATTTATTTTTATCTTCTTCCAGTAGATATAGAAGTGTTTTATCTACTGAATATAAACCTATATATATATTTCTGCCCCATGTTCTCAACTCTGTATGCACAAATGCTTACTGATTTCAAAAGTGTATTGGATTGCACAAGTTATACTTGGGTACTGTAACAGATGAGCGCTATTCATAAAACCATTGAATTGCTGTTATCAGTTCCAGTACAACCTGAAATTGGTGTAATAAGCTTGTAAACAAGGTATGTAGTGCTAGAGACCAAGCAAGATTTGCTTGCTGATTTGCAATCTCACTCAAGTTTTTTTCCCTTTCTGTTCTCTGTGCCATTAATAAATATTGCAATGTTTTTAGAAATGAACATAAATGTTTCTTACTTTGTTCACCATCAATTGTGATGAAATTACTAACAAAGTATATTGATACTAGTGAAACTGCCAATATTTCAAATAATTCTTCTTATTAAATGTAAAACCATTCTCAAGAATGTCAGCATATACAAATTCATCAAACTATATGGATGTTCATGAAATATTCCATTCTCATTGCATTTAGAGAATATCATTAGTAGTACTGTTAATTTGAACTCATTCACTTCTCTAGTTGACATCTAAAGAAGATTTTAATGAATATTGGAAGTTTTTAAAATATAGCTTTAAAATGTCTTTTATATACTATACACTTTTACTTTTAACATTGCGAGGCAGTCAATAAAGTGGAGACCTCTTCTAAGAGAATGTTGGGTGACCACTGTTAAAGGATTTACGAGCAATAGACTGTTAAGAAATATATGCATAGATATTTTTACTGAAATTGTTGGTACAAATATTTTAAATATATATGTATATCAGTATTTAGGAATTTTGTAAGGTTACGATCATAGTTCCCTTTGCTTGGACACCTGTATTTGGAGAAATATCATAATTAAAACATCAATGTTTGAATGTTTGAACAACCTTGCTTAAAATACAGACATCTGTTTTCTGGCAGATAATTTCATAAGTTGCATTCCAAACCCCTTTGCTGAGAAAAACACTACATATGCAGAAGAGAAATAGTTATTTTAAATTAGGTGATAGGCATTTTCAAACTGTATTGTAGACCCACATTAATTATTATTTTTAGAGAAACAAAGGTAATTACAGTATAATACGTATAATTTTATTTAAAATTACCAGCAGTACACAGTACCTATGAATCCAAACACCTCTATTTGTATTCTGATTATAGCATTTTGAAGAACTGTAAAAAGTAAGCCGGAGTGAGCAGCTCAGCCGGTTCAATCCTGGCTCAGTCTGGTGGCATTTGAACGTGCTTAAATACATCAACCTACCTATCTACTTAAATCTACCAGCACATTAAAAACTCATGCGGGACATATGCGGCACTTCGGAGCCTCCAAAAGTGCGGATGTAAAATAAATTTCATTAATTGATTTAAAAAGTTAAAAATAAAATTCAAAATCTAACTACAAAAACCACCGAAAAAAGTGTACAGTAATTTCAATATACGGTATATCTCTCTCTCTCTCCAGTCGTTCCACTCATGACTGAGTATCATGACCCAAGGACTTTGTTGTTTCTTTTATAAGCTGATGCCATTCTGTACGTACTTGCATTTTCCGGACAGTAACTCTCTATGATATCTCTCACTTGATCAACCCATCTTTTTGTGCCCCGTCCTTGTGACCTTGTGCCAGAAACTTTTCCTTGGACAATTAATTTTTCCAGGTTGTCATACTCTCTTCTCATAATGTGACCAAAGAATTGCAGGGTTCTCTGGTACACAACTTGGCATAGACTTTCTTGTGTTCCAATTTCCTGGATAACAGAATAATTTGTCCGCCTGTCTGTCCACGGTTTTGAAACATCCTTCTCCAAAACCACATTACAAAGGCGTTGATTCGGTTCCTGTCTTTAGCTTTTATGGTCCAAGTTTCACATCCATACAGGAAGATCGAGAACACAAGCGAATGGACTAATCTTTTCTTCGTATTCATAGATATTGCTCTATCTTGTCAGATCTTCTTTAATTTTGCCATAGTTGTACGTTCTAGAACGATGAGACGGTTGAAAAAAAAAATTTTTTTTTCCCCAGCTACTTGTATCCTTGATTATTGAACCAAGATAAGGAAACTGACAGACTCTTTGGAGATTGTTCAGGTGTTGTGGCAGCTGAATCTCTGCAGCCTTGTTGACAATCATTAGTTTTGTCTTTCTCCAATTAATTTCCATGCCAAGATTGTGACTTTCCTGTTGGACACGATCCTTTATCTCGACAAGCTCCTGCACACTGCTGCTACAAGTGTGGTGTCATCTGCAAAACGAAGGTTATTAATTCTCTTCCCACCAATCGAAAATCCTCCTTCCCGACTGTCAAGTTCTTGATGTACATCCACAAATAAAACAAATGGGATGGTACATGTTAATAAATTCCTAATAATGCTGACAAATTTTTCTTTGAACATTATTTTGAATTTGAATAATTATTACATTAATTTGACAATAAAGTGGTGCTCGTGCACATATTAAATTATGCAGGAAACTCTGGAAAGCATGCCTCATGATACATTCACCATAGATGTTAAACAATAGAAGTGATAAGATGCATCTTTGTCTCACACCTTTGGAGACTTTGAAACGATGATATATCACCATCAACTCTAACTTTGGCCAAGTTGTTATCGTATAAGCCTTTTATAAGTGAAAATGAGATGAGATATACAGTATATAAAATGTGCACAATTTTACACAGATTTGAAAAACATGTACAGAACAGATAGCTCGGCCTTGGGCTGGAATGCGCCATTGGTGATGGCATGTCACTAGCGGAGACTTTAGATTTGTAACATCCCGCTCCATTGATAGCATGCACATTCTTCAATTTCGGTATACTAACCTCAGTATAGGCAATGCTGATAACTTTTTATGTAATTACCATTCTCACACATGTAATATTCCCATGTGGTTCCTGTATGTATGTTGGGTATTCAGCCCGAAGGCTGGTTTGATCCTCCACAGCTCCACCAACAGCTGTCATAGATAGCCTAGGCACTACTGAAGAGGCGTACTAGGAAAATGAGGAGTGAGGTAGTTTCCTGTTGCATTCCTCACTGGGTCAGAAGTTGCTATTACATAAGTCTGCCAAGCCCACTGAAATGCATGCACCAACTGACACTGTGGGTGATATTTTCACACCATTCATAACAGGGACTGACTGCATAATGAATTATATTACTAGCATCACTCATACCTTGGTCATTTTCATATTGTCAAAGCTAAGGATGAGACTGAAACAGGTCAATAAAAGTAACAAATTTATTCTAGCCCATACCAGAAGACATAGTGCACTGTAAACACTACATTTCGCTAGCAAAGGCATGTTCCTGTATAATGAGAGGATTATTCCCATATTGGAGTTCCCCAAAAATAAGACTGCCTGTCACGAAATATTTTATGTCGTTTAAGGAATCAACAGCAGTATGGGCTGTAGCAAAATATTGTTGGAAATATCTGTTGTTACTCTAATCACATGACATCATTTGAAAAAAAAAGTGGTACAGGTATGTTTATACAGCATCTTTATCATTAACTGTATCATTAAAAATAGAGAGCTCTATTATTTGCCTTGCAGTTACAGCACAAAATATGCCTGCTTTTGCATCATGTAATAAAACCCAAACCCCACGGCACTTTACGTCCTTGAAAGGGCCTTGGCCTGCCCAGCGACCGCTGCTCAGCCCGAAGGCCTGCAGATTACAAGGGGTCATGCGGTCAGCTCGCATCCTCTCGGCTGTTATTCTGGGCTTTTGAGACCGGGGCCGCCATCTCACCGTCAGATAGCTTCTCAAATCTAACCACGTAGGCTGAGTGGACCTCGAACCAGCCCTCAGGTCGAGAGAAAAATCGCTGACCTGGCCGGAAATTGAACCTGGAGCCTCCGGGCAAGAGGCAGGCATGCTAACTCTACACCATGGGGCCGGCTTCATCATGTAATAGAACATGAGTTATTTGGAGATTCTCTGTGCCCCAATTTCTGTTGTTCACTGAAGCTACATGACCATGCAAATGAAACCATTCCTTATCAGAGAGAAGTATCAAATGTGAATCAACAGTGTAATAAACAACGTTCTTTAAAACCCAAATTATGGAAATTAATTTGTGTTTCATAGTCATAAGTCATGCATGATGGTCACTATAACGATTTGGTCAAAGAAATTTGGTATCTGTAAGGATCGAGGGTTTTAAAACACAAACATCCAGCACAACACAGTGATTTATTTGGAGAGCATGCAAATGATGCACCGATTTACTCTGGTTTTCCCTCCGTCTGAACTCTTCCTTTCGGCGTAGAAATTTTAGCATTTAGCAATCCCGTTGTTCTTAGTTTTTTTTTTTATTTTTTTTAATTTTTTTTATTTTTTTTATTTTTTTATACAAGAAGTTTCTCTACATGGAACTGAAGAATCAGGGAGTTTTGTCTGAAATTGTCTACACACCTCACTACACAAGTTGGCTTTTACATACATGTTGTAAATAAAAACTCTTTGCTCAAACGTGAACTTCTCAGTTGGTATTGCAATAGATTAATTTGATTCTTTACTCCTTTATTTAAGAACCGTATGGTGAATGATCAAACAAATAACTGAAAGGGACATGTGTGTGGGATGATGATGATGTCAGCCCAGTGGTATAGAGATAGCACTTTTACTTACCTGGAGACCATGAATTAATTCCTAGTTGGCCCAAGGATTTTTAATCCAGGTCCGATGATTCGAATCAGGTTCACTCGGTGACATGAGGGCAACTCAGGATCTGTCTGCTACAAGAGGCAAGAGGTAGTCCATCTTAAAGGATGGTCAAAAACCTTTGGCACTCTGTCATTAACATTGGCATGTGAAAGCTCTCTGGTGGTGTAGTTTGTGTTGTCCAGCAAAACTGAATAAACTCAGGAATTGTCCAGTTTTGCTACTGTTGCTAGACAGCAGCTGAATTGAAATGTTGAAATTGATAAGCAGGCTGCCTAGACAGCCCCACATTAGAAGGTCTGCAAATTGGTAGCAGAGTAGATTATTATTATTATTATTATTATTATTATTATTATTATTATTATTATTATTATTATTATTGTTGTCACTGCTGAAGAGGTTTCCTTCGTGCTTTCTGTCAGGTAGAAGTATCGATCTCATCATCTTAATCTACCGTATGGATTTTAAGAGTTCACTCTGTGCACAATGATTGCACTCCTTTCTGTAAACCTTCCTTAGAAATATTAAAACAAAGATGTTTTTTGATTCATCGCAATGACAGAAATCAATGTTTGGCTGAACAGGGGTCCACAGGTCAAAAGCATACATTTCTCAAACCCTTCTGGCAAATCAAAATGCATAAAACAGGCATTACTTGCCTTTGACATTAACTAGTTCTTTAATTAATTGACCATTCTTTTTATGATCTCTAATAAAAGCTTGTATCATGAGGGTAAATACTAAATTGTTAAATTGAAAAAGAAAACAATTGCTGTCCCCAAAACTTGAAACACCAGTCCATGGCACATATTGTCCCGTGTTTAAATACAGCCCTGATTATTATTACAAGAGCAATGACATACCAAATAGGTCCTAAACAGAAACAATGTACTGACCTTCTGCATAGTGTGTGAAATCTGTACAGCAAATATAGTTTCCGATGAACCAAAAAAATGCTTGTATTACTCGAACAGTATGAGCATAACAAGTTTTAATTTAGATTCCTTTCTATCATAAAGTTAATATTTACTTGAAAATTAAACATATCTGAAAAATGTTTGACAAAAAAGTATAACATTCTTTGTACTTCAAAGCATTTAAACTATTTTCTTTCTTTTTCATTATTATACATCAATAACCCTTTCAAAACATCTTGAACACTTGATTATACAAAATGATGTACTTGTATCTGTTGTAAGCTTTGTTTTAACTATACAGTAATTAATATACAATCCCAGCTTTCTTTAATTAAAACTTGCTTCTAGAATGTTCCTAGTGTTATATTCCTATGCTTCGAAATAGTTAGCTACTGAGGACATGGATACTATGGAGCACTTACTGTAGTTCATCTTATTTATAGGTGATTTAAAAATATGGTTCTTGTTCTAAAGTTTTTCAAGACTTTTAATCAATCCCATCTTCAATGTCTGTATATATCTTTTTTCAAACACTAAAGGCTAATAGAAGAAGCATGATACTTGAATGTTTATGTTACAAAAATGAACCTTTACATTGCAGAATTCATGGACTAGTTCTAGTCATTATCCTTACATAATCTCCTATAGCATCAATGAAAACCTAGATGTTAAGTTGTTTATTATAAGGCTTCTCAATAAAGCAAGGTAACTTATTTGTTAATACGTATATTTGCATAGGAACTTGCTGAAAGTTTTGCTTAATATGTTCTGATGGAGTAACAAAGTTGTTTTAGGTGTAAACAGAATAACTAAATTATGACTACTCCAAATGCATTGTTATATAGTGATTATATTACTTACAGTTGAATTCAATATGCTGAGAACATAACATCAGGACATATTGTTTTAATCACTTAATGTGATAAAAAATGAACCTAGGTCAAGTTCTTAGTTTTTAAAATTTTATAAATAAAGGAATAAACCTGCATTATTTAGCTGAAAGAGGTCACATAGCTAGTTACAAATATAGGATTGTGGAGGCATTTAATAAATTCAGAGGCTTGCAGAGTGAATGCTGAATGGCATAAGTCTATAATAAATATGTATGTATTTTAATTGACTGAAATGATAATCACAATATCCAGCCAGATTATGATGTTTCTGGAACCTTTTCATTTTGCCCTATCTGACCACCATTGCTGTTCTTCAATTGTGTTCATATCTAGATTCCTTCTTATTATACTGTTCTTGATTGAGTCCAACCACTTTAGTCTAAATCTACCTCTTGTTCACCTTTCTTTATTTTTACCTCCATCATCTGCTTCAGTATTCTATGTTCATCATCCTGTTAACATGTTCAAACAGTCTCTGTTATTTCTCTCCATTTTATTTGAAAGCTTTCCTACTGTGATTTACTTTTTAAATCCTCATTTCTTACCCTGACCTTTCCTGTCATACTTTTTAAAACCTTCATCTTGCTGCATTAGAATTTTACTCTACTTTCTTTTTGTCAATGTCCTGACCTCTGCTGGAAAGAGCAAAGTTTTAATAATGATATTTTTAGATGATAATGGTATGTGACCGTTCTTCAAACTGATCTATGCATTTTATGTTTGAGATATTACTGTGTTAGCAGAGGGAACTGTCCAATTAAGGAAGATCGTTATAGCAATAATTATAGAGTCAGCTGGGCAGAGAATTACAAGAAAAAAGTCACCCTTAAGAAGAAAAAAATATTAATATAGTGCAGAATCAAAATACACTTTTGTAAGATAAAACAGAGTTTGTGTATGTGTGTATTATAATAGTGTGCTTAATTTATTAAGGAATATTTGTTCTACTTTGTACATTACCCACTACCTTACTCTCTGTTATGGTGGGTAATTACAAAGAAGGTGATTCTGTAATGTATCTCTCAAAAATAACAATAGTAACATGTAAATTGTACAGAAACTTTCCTTATCTTGGTCAGGAAAATAATTTTGTTGATGAATGATTTAACTATCATAATTGTACTCCCTTGTAAGGTTATTGAGTCTTTTTATAAGAGTAGTTTTAGCAGTATTAAACATTTATTCTCATTTGGATGGAAAATTTTTACAGTATTTTTTGGGAGATACATTACAATATTCTCAAGTGTAAATATTATGTCATTATATTAAGAGAGAGACAAATGTGACCTGTTTTTTCAGTAACTTTTAAAGTAATTTCAGTATAACGAGCAACTATTTACTTACAGTAATTATTTATGACTTTTCACAATTTTAATGAATAGAAGTCTGTATGTAAAAAGATAGTCTATACATTCCACTTAAATAAAATTTTCAGAACTGCCAGTTGGTATACAATAAAGCATGCAACTTCACATAATTTCAAATTGCCTAGTAGTTAATTTTGATGTGTGAGAGTGGTGTAAAGGCAATAATTTTAGTTTTTTGGAATCATCAGAAGATACTGCAGATACTTAATATTAATCCACAACAAATAGCAAATCACATGACAAGAAAGTTTTAAAAACCACTTTTGTAAATACTATTCTCTTTTCCATAAAGAAAGTGCCATCATGGTTGAATGATAAGTCAAGATCGTGCAATGCACAAAAGTGCAAGGATGAGCGGTCATTAACTGCCAAGCAGTAATTTGACCATGGTGAATGTTGTTTGTACAAATTATCCAAATGGAGTTGGTATTATACTTGTTATGATTTAAGCACATGTTAAGTAAAACTTGCTGACAACTCGCAACAGACATCCATATTAGAAACTGACAGTTCTCTTTATCCCAAACTGATTTTCTTTTGTAGATTTCAGAACCTTTAGAACAGTTCATTTCTTTTTTATTGTGATACTGGAGTAAATTCTGTGCTGTGACTTAAAAGAAATCATCTTCACAAAATATGTGGCTGTAATGTACATGCTTTTTTTATATACAAGTATATAATATTAAGCTTAACGTGACCTGTGCTTTTTATATACAGTATATAATATATATGTTAGGTTAAGGACATGGCTCCATACAAAAAGAACTCAAGTGTATCAAATGTAATTACTTGTTATGGTATTGTGGAAACTTCGGTTGCTTTTTTATTACAATGATTTTTGTACCATGCTTAGGTGCAAAATAAAAAGTATTAAACAGTGAACTAATATGTCTATTTCTTTATTATCTCTCCTCCTAACTACTCAATAAAATCTTGTTTTTTCAAAACTAATTTTCTACTACCCATAGGTTCTATATTATAAATAATGAGTGAGTGGTCATTGCAGTAGAACTTTTAAACGCTCTGTGCGAATTCATTGTTGCGATGAGTAGGAGGTAACAAAGTCATCAACTATGACTGTAAATCAAGATTCAATCAATCACTACTGATCTGCATTTAGGGCAGTCGCCCAGGTGGCAGATTCCCTATCTGTTGTTTTTCTTGCCTTTTCCTAAATGATTTCAAAGAAATTGGAAAATTATTGAACATCTCCCTTGATAAGTTATTCCAATCCCTAACTCCCCTTCCTATAAATGAATATTTGCCCCAGTTTTTCCTCTTGAATTCCAACTTTATCTTCATATTGTGATCTTTCCTACTTTTATAAACGCCACTCAAACTTATTCGTCTACTAATGTCATTCCACTGACAGCTCGGAACATACTACTTAGTCGAGCAGCTCGACTTCTTTCTCTCAATTCTTCCCAGCCCAAACTTTGCAACATTTTTGTAACGCTACTCTTTTGTCGGAAATCACCCAGAACAAATTGAGCTGCTTTTCTTTGGATTTTTTCCAGTTCTTGAATCGGGTAATCCTGGTGAGGGTTCCATACACTGGAACCATACTCTAGTTGGGGTCTTACCAGAGACTTATATGCCCTCTCCTTTACATCCTTACTACAACCCCTAAACACCCTCATAACCATGAGCAGAGATCTGTACCCTTTATTTACAATCCCATTTATGTGATTACCCCAGTGAAGATCTTTCCTTATATTAACACCTAGATACTTACAATGATCCCCAAAAGTAACTTTCACCCCATCAACGCAGTAATTAAAACTGAGAGGACTTTTCCTATTTGTGAAACTTGCAACCTGACTTTTAACCCCGTTTATCAACATACCATTGCCTGCTGTCCATCTCACAACATTATCGAGGTCACGTTGCAGTTGCTCACAGTTCATGTGCAATATCAAATTATTGGCCTCCTTTTGGTAAATATCACCCAAGGGATTTGACTTTGTTCAGATTTATTGCACGTATTAATTTAACATCATTCACTTGACAAAAGGGGCTAGACTTCGTTCTAGTGTATGTATGTAGTGTGTGTATCTATGTTTATACATTTAAATATTGCCACTGGTCCACATGGGTAGACTGCAGTGCTACAGTTGGATTGGTGGACCATACTGGCATAAATAAATGCAGACACTGCCAAAAAATAATAGAATTATTGAAAATACTCTTAAAAATAAATCCTATTTTTTAATTACAAACTGAAGTTATTTGCTAGCTGTTTGAAGTTTATGATTACACTTGAATGATTGTAACTATTATTTTGATTCGTTTTGGAACACTTGTCTGTTCTTTGATTTTCTTGAAAAATACGGACAGCCATCTCGAGTTGCAATGATGTTAGTTCATTTCGAAATTTCATGGCTTACCCTTGAATAGGCTTGTTCACACTCAATCAGTGGTGTTGCCCCTCAAGAATTCCGCAGCAGTGATTAGCATATTTCAAAAATCATGAAGGCGCCATACTGTCAGGTTGCTAGAGGAGGAGTGAACTTATCACTTTTGTTAGTGCAACCCGCAACAACTAGTGGCTATATCACTTCTAAAGAATGGTTTAGTCAACAAATTTATTCATCTTTGAACTGAAAATTCAAAATTTTCTTTAGGCACTGGAGTAAGAGATTTCATCATTGTCAATAATGAAGTTTTTTTTGCTAGTTGCTTTATGTCGCACCGACACAGATAGGTCTTATGGCGACGATGGAACAGGAAAGGGCTAGGAGTCAAATATTTTCAAGGAATGTGGGACCTGATACATTACAGTAGTTTCGGCAATATTAGGCCTAAAGTTAGTCATTACCTGTGGAATGGAAAGATATTCACGAGGATGAATTCATGTGCAGCCTTCATTTGTACAGGTTGCTATTGGAAAGGATCTGGTATTTTTATTCCACATGTGAGTAAAAATTGAACTATTATGAAATAACTTTCATTTACCATAATCGAGAACTAAACAGGTTTAGGGTGGTTGATTCATAGAACACTTACTTACTTACTTACTTACTTACTTACTTAATCTGTTTACCCTCCAGGGTTGGTTTTTCCCTCGGACTCAGCGAGGGATCCCACCTCGACCGCCTCAAGGGCAGTGTCCTGGAGCGTGAGACATTGGGTCGGGGGATACAACTGGGGAGGACGTCCGGTTCCATAGCTAAATGGTTAGCATGCTGGCCTTTGGCCACAGGCGTCTCGGGTTCGATTCCCGGCAGGGTTAATTACGCTGGCACTGGGGCTGGGTGTATGTGTTGTCTTCATCATCATTTCATCCTCATCACAACGCGCAGATCGCCTACGGGAGTCAAATCAAAAGACCTGCATCTGGCGAGCCGAACTTGTCCTTGGGCACTCCCGACTCTAAAGGCCATACGCCATTTCATTTTCACTGGGGAGGATGACCAGTGCCTCGCCCAGGCGGCCTCACCTGCTATGCTGAACAGGGGTCTTGGTGGGGGTTGGGAATATTGGAAGGGATAGACAAGGAAGAGGGAAGGAAGCGGCTGTGGCCTTAAGTTAGGTATCATCCCGGTATTTTCCTGGAGGAGAAGTGGGAAACCACGGAAAGCCACTTCCAGGATGGCTGAGGTGGGAATCGAACTCAGTTGACCTCCTGAGACTGAGTGGACCCAGTTCCAGCCCTCGTACCCCTTTTCAAATTTCGTGGCAGAGCTGGGAATCGAACCCGGGCCACCGGGAGTGGCAGCTAATCACACTAACACTACACCACAGAGGCTGACTTCAGGGAACACATGGACATGAAATTTAAAATATTTAGGCTGCTGCTTCTTTTTTTTCTTTTTCCATTTTATCGGATCTAAATGGCTGGCTCTATGATATTTCCTCGTATCTCATCTATTTAAAGGCAAGATCATTTTAGAAACGCTGAATAGGGTGATATTTGTGTAAGATTTTCACACAGTGAATTACTTTTCAAATACTTATGCGCTAGCTTCAAACATAGAATTTGGCTGGCTGGGCCAATATTCGTGTAGAATTTGATGATCCCATCTTTCCTATAAGTGAATCAAACCATCAATTATACGTGTACAAAGTGCAACATTTAGGTACGGTAAATCCAGAAATAGAGCCAAATTTAACATAAGGGATATATATATGACAAAAAGTCATAGGACCAAAGTTGTAGATCACTCCAAATTGAACGGATGTTGTGCCATCTGTTTTGTGATACGACTTACCGTTTAACCACCAAATACCTCGAAAGGAAGGTCTGCACCGTCATTAAAATTGCCTCCATATTTCGATATTTTCCGAGAGTAAAAAATAAAATGTTTAAACATCTCGTAAATTTTCCGTCGGTTACAGGCTAAAAGCTATAATTTTGCCAAAATTTCAATTTTCTAACTCATCTGGGAGATTGTGCTGCCATCTTGATATGGGGGTGGGGGTTAAAATTAGGACTTTCAGGAAACTTTTAAGCCCATGAAACCTACAGGTTATCGTTCTGAATAAATATCACCGACTGTGTTCTTATGCAGATTTGAAACTCCCAGCGTGCCCCTCTCAGAGAATTTCGAGATTTTTCGATTTTTCTAGGGATCTTGAAGTCGTCAGGTTGTCTGGTACCGGTACCAAGTTTTAAGTTTCTAGGATGCCTAGAATGGTCTCATTAATTCACGTCTGTTTTCATTTTTATGCCTTAATTTATATATATAGTACAGTATATATAGATCGCGCCAAACTGACTTCTATTTATTAATATGGATTATATTTCACCCGCTTCCGTAGTGGCTTTAGGGGCGTCTTACTCCCACAGTATGTTTTCCAGGTAGTAAGTCATACTTGAAAGTCATACTGGAAGATACACAATTTTGACAATTTATTTTTTCACCCTTTCTCACCCTCTATGCCAAAGGGGGCTGAAGTTGGAGTTTAAAAATCCGGAATGTTATTCATCTCAGCGACCCCGTAAACTATGGATTAGGCAGTATATTCGATTATTATTATATCTCACTCCCCCTCCCCCCTAAAGGGGGTTAAATTTTGAGTTTTAAAAAATCGGGAGTGTTACTATTCATCTCAGCGACCCCGAAAACTATGGCTTCGACACTATTTTCGATTATTTTAAAATCTGAATCCCTCTCACCCCTATCAGAATGGGGGATGAACTTGGACTTATAAAATATTCGGGGTCTCACCATTCATCTCAGCGACTCCGACAACTATGGATTCAACACTATTTTCTATTAATTTTATATATCACTCCCCCCTCGCCCCCGATCCCAAAGGGAGATGCAATTGGACTTATAAAATAACCGGTGTCTCACTATTCATCTCAGTGACCCCGACAACTATGGATTCGGCACTATTTTCGATTATTTTTGTATATCATTCTCCCCCACCACGATGGGGGCTGAAATTGGACTTAAAAAAATTCCGGAGTGTCACTATTCATCTCAGCATCCCCAAAAAGTATGGATTCGATACTACATTCGATGATTTGTATAACTCAGCCCCCTCGCCCCCCGCCGCTATTGTTTCCTGGGGTGTATTACCCCCACGTGACTTGTCTGCTGATACTAAAATTCCGGAGTGTCACTATTCATCTCAGCGACCCCGAAGACTACGTATTCGACAGTATTTTCTATTATTTCTATATATCACTCCCCCATCCCCCAACGAAGAGGGCTGAACTTGGACATTAAAAGATTCCGGAATGTTGCTATTCATTTCAGCGAACCCGAAAAGTATTGATTCGACACTACTTTCGATGATATTTATATCTCACCCCTTCGCCCTCCCCCCGCCCTTAAGCGTCCCTGGGGTGTCCTACCCCCACGTGGTTTGTCTCCTGATACTAAAAATCCGAAGTGTATATAGTTCACCTTGGCGACCCCGAAAACTATGTATTCTACACTATTTTTGATTAATTTTATGTATCACTCCCCCCTCGCCCCCACCCCAAAGGGGGATGAACTTAGAATAATAAAATATCTGGAGTCTCACTATTCATCTCAGCGACCCCGACAACTGTGGAATCGACACTCTTTTCGATTATTTTTATAAATCACTCTCCCATCGCCCGCCCCCCCACCACGAAGGGGGCTGAACTTGGACTTAAAAAAATTCCGGAGTGTGACTATTCATCTCAGCGACCACGAAAAGTATGGATTCAACACTACTTTTGATTATGTTTGTATCTCAGCCCCCTTGCTGCCCCTGCCCCTAAGGTTTCTTGGGGTGTATAACCAACACGTGGTTTGTCTCCTGATACTAAAAGTCCGGAGTGTCACTATTCATCTCAGCGACCCCGAAAACTATGGATTCGACACTATTTTCTATTATTTTTACGTATTACTCCCCATCGCCCCCCACCCCGAAAGGGGCTGAACTTGGACATTTAAAAATTCCGGAATGTCACTATCCGTTTCAGCGAGCCCGTAAAGTATGGATTCGACACTACTTTCGATGATTTTAATATCTCACCCCCTCGCCCCCCCTACCCCTGAGGTTTCCTGGGCTGTCTTACCCCACGTGATTTGTCTCCTGATACTAAAAATCCGGAGTGTACAATTCACCTCGCCGACCCCGAAAACTATGTATTCGACACTATTTTCGTTTCATTTTATATATTACTCCCCCTCGCCCCCACCAGAAAGGGGACTGAACTTGGACTTTAAAAAAATCCAGAGTGTCACTATTCATCTCAGCGACCCCAAAAAGTATGGATTCGACACTATTTTCGTTAATTTGTATATCTCACCCCCCGCCCCTAAGGGTTCCTGTGCTGTCTTACCCCCACGTGGTTTATCTCCTGATACTAAAAATCTGAAGTGTACAATTCACCTCGGCGACCTCGAAAACTATGCATTCGACACTATTTTCGTTTAATTTTATATATCACTCCCCCCCTCGCTCCCACCCCGAAAGGGGGCTGAACTTGGACTTTAAAAAATCCGGAGTGTCACTATTCATCTCAGCGACCCCGAAAAGTATGGATTCGACACTATTTTTCTTAATTTGTATATCTAACCCCCTTGCCCCCCGTCCCTAAGGTTTCCAGGGCTGTCTTACCCCCACGTGGTTTGTCTCCTGATACTAAAAATCCGGAGTGTACAATTCACCTCGACGACCCCGAAAACTATGTATTCGACACTATTTTCGTTTAATTTTATGTATCAGTCCCCCCTCGTCCCCCCAAATGGGAGCAGAAATTTGACTTTTGAAAAATCGGGAGTGTCACTATTCAATCAGCGACCCCAAAACTATGGATTCGACACTGTTTTCGATTATTTTCTTACCTGACTCCCTAACCCCCACCCCTAAGGGGGCTAGAGGTGGCTTACCCCCACAGTGCTCGTCTCCAGATAGCAAATAGTAAGTGTTCAAAATTTGATTGAAATTGCTCCAGTGGTTTAGGAGGAGATGTCATTTACACACATACATACATCCATTTTTATATATAGTATAGATATTGAAGTATAGATTGATGTCGATTTGTAGCGATCGAGAAAGGGTGTGTCTGCTATTGTAATCAGTACTCCCCACACCGACTTTGACTGGCAGTAGGAATGGGTCCTTCTCCCACTCCTGTGCAACTGGCAGTACTAAGGAGGGCCTACTATCGTAATGAATAATTTACTTCTCGATTTGACTTGCAGAAGGCAAAGGAGCATGCAATTCTGTTCAAAACTCTCCTACTCGATTGTGTTTGGCTGTAGGCCAGGGTGACCGCCATTATAAACAAATGTAAACATCTAAAATGTGACTAGCATTAGGCATAGTGGCCTGATATTTTAATGGAAACTCATTAATTCTGTGTGACTGGCAGTAAGCTGGCTGGCAGCAGGAAAAAGGGCCTGTCATTATAATAATAACTGCACAACTCAATTTTGACTGGTAGAAGGGAAGTTGCCTGCCATTATAATAAAAACTCCTCAACTATAATCTGTCTGGAAGCAGCAAAGGGGCCTGCCATTGTAACGAAAACTCCCCAAGTCGATTGTGACCGCGCAGTAGGCAATGGGGTCTGCAATTATAATGTAAACATCCCAACTCGATTGTGAATGGCAGTAGGCAAGCGAGCCTGCCGTTATCATCACAACTCCGCAACCCACACTTTGCATTGGAAGCAACGTATGGGAACCTCCCCATGCTATTTCTCGAATAACGCTAAGAGACATGCAATCACGTACACTATTTACTTCGATATCCGTATACAATGTAGAATAGCCTACCGTAGCGAAGCACGGGTACATTTGCTAGTATTCGATAATGTTCTTAGTTAATAAATCTATCTTACCCCTTATTTTGCTTATTATTCACGGATTTATGTTGCTGTTTCCCGTTCATATACCCATGGTATTTGTGTACTGAGATATTGATTATTTTTCGCCATAGTTTTCTTTACGAAACGTTAACACCGTAGCTATCCGACGGCGCCGGTAGATTTTTCTAGGACGGGAACGGTAGAGTGCGAGGGCTGGAGCAGGGTCTACTCAGCATCGGGAAGTCAACTGAGTAGAGGGGGGTTCGATCCCCTCCTCAGCCATCCTCGAAAATCTATCTATCATTGTAAAGCAAATATTAAGAAAAATATAGGCCAATCTAGAAACAACTGTGTGTGAAGATGGGAAAACACGAACATCTTAGCGGAATGATGAAATCAGGTAGATTGTAAACATCACAAGAAGGCGTATCGAAAATATCCCTTAACAAGATCTGATGTACCTACGTAGAAGAACGAAACGAAGCGAAACAAATCATTGTAGCGCCCAAAAAGAAGTCGTGAGAAGATTTTGGTCATAACCTGGAAAGGCTTGGTCAACAGGCAGGGAAAATTTTCTGGACTCTAACAAAGAACTTTAAAAAGAGAGGAAAAGGGAAATTAATATTTTTGATAAATCAGGTGAACTCGTTGTAGCCTATACCCTAGGGAATCACTGGATAGATGGAAAGAGAAAAGGAAAGAGCAGTTTAAAAATCAACTGAACGTAAAAGGAAATACTTTTGTTGAAGTATAGAATAATGGAGGTTACATAAGGGAATAATGCACTCGGCATTAATCCGGAGGCCCCAGGTTCGATTCCCGCTAGGTCAGGGAATTTTACCTGGATCTGAGGGCTGGTTCGACGTCCTCACAGCTTACGTTATTACAATAGCGGAGCTATTTGACGGTCAGATAGCTGCCCCGGTCTAGAAAGCCAAGAATAACGGCCAAGAGGATTCGTCGTGGCAACCACACGACACCTCGTAATCTTTAGCCTTCGGGCTGAGCAGCGGTCATTTGGTAGGCCATGGCCATTAGGGGTTGTTGTACCATAGGGTTTGGTTTTTGGTCTTGATTATAAAGAAGTCAAGGTCGTCCAGTAAGCTCTCTGCAGCGTTTGAAAAAGATAAATTGTATGGAACGATAAGGTCACTATCAGAACAAAAGATGACACGATGGACTTCCTTGGTAGCAGATAATCACACTAACCACTACACCACAATATCAATAAATAATTTTCTTTATACGTGCGCTAGTTTTATCATGTTTTATCTTTCTTTCTTAATCCGTTTACCCTCCGGGGTTGGTTTTCCCTCGGACTCAGTGCCACCTTAATGGCAGTGTCCTGGAGCGTGAGACTTATGGTCGGGGATACACTTGGGGGGGGGGGGGGGGGCAGTACCTCGCCCAGGCGGCCTCACCTGCTATGCTGACCAACGGCCTTGTGGGGAGATGGGAAGATTGGAAGGGGTAGATAAGAAAGAGGAAAGGAAGTGGCCGTGGCCTTAAGTTAGGTACCATTCCGGCATTTGCCTGGAGAAGTGGGAAAACCACTTCGAGGATGGGTGAGGTGGGAATCGAACTCCCTCTATTCAGTTGACCTCCTCAGGCTGAGTGGATCCCGTTCCAGCCCTCGCACCACTTTTCAAACTTCGTGGCAGAGCCGAGAATCGAACCTGGGCCTCCGAGGGGAGGTAGCTAATCACGCTAACCACTATACCATAAAGGTGGACACAGCTTGCCCCCGGTAATTTAAGACAGCTAGGGGAATGGTTCCAGTAGACCCCTGGAAGCCGCTCCACCGCTCGCTTCGACACGTTCCAAAACACTATTAAAATTTAATAGAGGTTCGAGTCCTTCTTCCGAAGATGCACTTATTTCTTTCTTCTTCTCCTTCTTCTTCTTAAACCGTTTACCTTCCAAGGTTGATTTTTCCTTCGGTCTCAGCGAAGGATCCCACCCGTACAACCTCAAGGGCGTGAGATTTTGGGTCGGATGGGGGGATACAACTGGGAAATACTTCGCCCAGGCGGGCTCCCTGCAGTGCTGAACAGGGGACTTGTGGGAGATGGGGGGGGGGGGGAGGGACTGGAAGGTATAGACAAGAAGAGGGAAGGAAGCGGCCGTGGCTTTACGTTAGGTACCATCCAGGCGTTTTACTGGAGGAGAAGTGGGAAACCACGGAAAAACACTTCGAGGATTGCTGAGGTGGGAATCGAACCCCCCCCTCGACTCAGTTGACCTCCCGAGGCTGAGTGGACCCCGTTCCAGCCCTCCTAGCACATTTTAAATTTCTTGGCAGAGCCAGGAATCGAACCCGGGCCACCAGAGGTGGCAGCAATCAGGCTAGCCACTACACAACAGAGGCGAAGATACACTGCTGGAGGAAAGTTGCAACACCGTGACTGTACGTTATTTTATTCGCGACTCAACCCAAAAGTAATATAGGTTGATGACGTTCATGATTAACAATACAGACCAAACACAGCAATAAAGCTGAGTAGTGAAGGTGCTTACCGCCACATCAATATCTATTGTAGCCCCCCTCGGGTAGTCACACTGGCTTGTATTCGCGCATTCAAACGATCGTACAAATAACATCCTGCGATATAGTGTTCCAAGTCTCATGCATTTGCTGTCGTAATTGTGCAGGGTTAGTAGTTGGCCGTGCAACTAGGTCAGAGGTCATCCTATCTTGTCGCAAACATGTTTAATGGGAGGAAGGTCTGGGGATTGTGTAGGCCACAACAGTTGTCGGACACTACGACGCGTAATAACAGCAAATGGAGACGACTATTATCCTGCTGGAAAAGTACATCACCTTCTTGTTGCAGAAATGGCAGGTGACGGGTCGAACAATGTTCTGGATGCAACGGACGCCCAACAAACGCAAGTGAACGGGATTTGTCGTCTGTTGCACCCCGCACCACGATGCGAGTGGTTACGTCCGTATATCGGGGACGACTACACTCTGGAAGATAACGCTCACCATATCGAAGTTGCACACGTAAACGGCCTTCACTTGCATAAAAGTAGAACCGGCTCTTGTCATTGAAAATAACAAGAGCATCATCCCATTCTCCAGGTGATCCTTGCCCCATACCACAAGAGACATGCACGATGGTGTTGTGGCAGAAGAGGAAGCCGAGACAAAGGCAATCATGCTCGTAGTAGATGGTTCCAGATGGCACGTGTTCTGAGATCTCTGATACGTATGTGTTTTGTCCCGCCAGTGACGCCCTAACAAAATGCCGATTTTGACGTACGTCTGTACTCGGCGCCGTCCCGAACGTAATCTAGGGATGTGAGCCTGCTCAACTAACCAATGTTGATAACATTGCCATTCTACATATGTATCATATACAATGTGTGGAGTACCGGTAATTCGTCAAAATGTCCATCTCGCCTCATGAAATCCCACGATGTGACCCCTCGCAAACGGCTGTAATTCCATAACAGGGACATAGAATCTTCTTCGAGGCATCGTTATTATAGCTTGACTGCTACACATGTAAACAACGTACAATCTTTCAGGCACTCATGATGGTGTGTGATGCGTTCTACAACGAAAAAAATGATACCACGCCATCTCTTGGCCGATGTCCTTGAAACGTTAATCAGTTCAGTCGGCCGTGATAAGTTTAACAACAATCCTCCAGCATACACTATTGTACACATGTGCAATAATAATTATACATCACTCTAGGATATTACAGTTAATTTTGGTAGTATAGGTTGCCAGACAGTTATATTGCTAAATAAACAGTTCAACTGGCGAACAGGATCGAAATAAGTCGAATGTAACTAGTTAGGTAATGGCATGAATTTCAGGTACTATCCCGTTTTTTTTTTTCTTCTGCTTTAATTCCGAACTCTTTACGGGTACGGGTAAGACCCTCCTCTCTCTGACCAGAGTGTGGTGATTTACAGTGCAGTGAAGAACGGAGAAGTGGTCGACCGTGGCTTGTAAATAGTAGGCCTAACTGTCCCAACATTTGCCTGGAAGTAAGAATGTGAAACCATGGGGAACCATTTCTAGGATCCAGAAAGTGAAGGAACCAACTAGAGTGAAAAATACTCTGGATGTGGTGCTAGTAAAACTAGATGAGCTCTATAGAGGAAAAGAAGTATATTGTTTGACATAATGTTGGCAACAGCACAGATTTTTGAATGGAACTCCAACGAGTCTAAGCCCCACATTGTACCATATGTATATATCTTAATAGTAATATTATATTAGAATAAGGCATTCTTGTTAAATTAGTTTTAGTAATGTTTTACGTACTATCGCTATTAAGCAGGTTCACCAACAGCTGATGATGACCTTTTTACAGGTCGAAACCGGTACTGTTTCAATGTATACTGCTATACTGCTAATAAGAAGAGATGGCGTGTGACAGGTAAGGTTGGAGGGAGGAGCACTGCACGTGGCATTTCACGATGTTGCCACATTCCAGCATTCCTTTCTGTAGGCCTACATGCTCTTACCCCTCGCTTCCGGCTCACTTGTTCTCTCCGTCATTCTGACCACTGTGATCTGTTGTAGACTGCCTGGCCAGGCGGTGTCGTCCCATTTGCGATCACTCTTATACAATCAGGTTCTTATCAGTGACATACAAACAGTCAGGTTGCTGTGAGGGAAATCCTTACTGAAGGATTAGTACAGGAAGACATCCCTCAAGTAACTGGCGAAACTGGGAATCTTACGAATCGTATGTTGAAAGTCATTAAATTACTTATATTTACCGTTTGAGACTGATGCGTTTATATCGGGATTGACAGGGAATAAACAGGACTCAAATAAACCTTTTATTTACCGAGCTGGATAGTTGCAGTCGCTTAAGTGCGGCCAGTATTCAGTATTCGGGAGATAGTGGGTTCCCCACTGTCGGCAGCCCTGAAGATGGTTTTCCGTGGTTTCCTAATTAATTTACACAGCATGTTTCTACTGCCGGATGCCCTTCCTGGCACCAACCCCAGTTGAGGAGCTAATGAAGACGAAATGTGTTATGGTGAATAAAATTGGGTAAGGGGTGCCTATGGATAGGAACTGTACCGGCATTCGCCTGGAAGTGAAGATATTAAGCCACAGAAGACTATTCTGAGAAGAGCCGACGGTGGGATTCGAACCCACGCGTTTCCCGAATGCAGAGCTTGGCTCCATAGCCACAGAACGTTAAAACGCGCGGCCACTCGGTCTACTTTCATCTATATAAATAAAATTATAATTTTTGTCTGTACGCTTAGATTAGATGTACAAGATTCCAGAACTTAATGTTAAGAAAATGTTTAGAACAATAAGTTGAAAAAATAACGATTCTACAATGATAGCGCGAAGAGAATATATTGCGTTCGGAAAATAGTGGGTTCGAATCCCATTGTCGGTAGCCCTGTAGATGGTTTTCCGTGGTTTCCTATTTTCACAACAAACACATCAAGCCAGGGTCGTTTCCTTCCCACTCCAAGGCCTTTCCTATCCCATTGTCGCCGTAAGACCTATCTGTGTCGCTGCGACGTAAATCCAGCGGTAAAACAAACCCTTGTCACCAAACATCCTCACTTTTCCGTAAATTTCTGTAAGAGTATCCTATATATAAAGCTACGCCTTAATTAGCAGTCCCCTTGCTGCGTTAAAGTTGGGAAACCCTGACAGGCTGCTGAAAATTTTACAGTGATCGCAAATGAGACAAGAACTGGTCTTTCTTCACATTCTTGTTTTCCACTGTAATGGAACTGGTCGCAAATAGAACAAATTTTGCTCTGGAATGGAATTAAGGGAACATTCCTTTCCGATAAACTCGTAGCCTCCTCTTCAAAGAATTCTCTTGCAGCACATATCATTTCTCTTCCTTGGTGATGAATTGTCACACCATGGCCGGCGGTATTTTTTTCACGAGGTGGACGAGTCCTGGGCCTCCCTCTCCCTCGAGGAGCATTCATCGTACTCAAAATATAAATACAATGATTGCACGTGCGTACGTACGTAAATAGTATTTAAAATACAATTAGAAACTTACTAACGGCCACTCACACTGAACTGCTTGCAACAAGATCTACCTCACAAGTGAAGTGAGAGGTTTGGCAACTCCCAGCAAGACGACCCTCCCAGAAGTTTTATCTCCATGGCAACCGCACTGCGGAATGTTCCATTAATTCCATTCCAGAGCAAAATTTGTTCTATTTGCGACCAGTTCCATTACAGTGGAAAACAAGAATGTGAAGAAAGACCAGTTCTTGTCTCATTTGCGATCACTGTAAAATTTTCAGCAGCCTGTCAGGGTTTCCCAACTTTAACGCAGCAAGGGGACTGCTAATTAAGGCGTAGCTTTATATATAGGATACTCTTACAGAAATTTACGGAAAAGTGAGGATGTTTGGTGACAAGGGTTTGTTTTACCGCTGGATTTACGTCGCAGCGACACAGATAGGTCTTACGGCGACAATGGGATAGGAAAGGCCTTGGAGTGGGAAGGAAACGACCCTGGCTTGATGTGTTTGTTGTGAAAATAGGAAACCACGGAAAACCATCTACAGGGCTACCGACAATGGGATTCGAACCCACTATTTTCCGAACGCAATATATTCTCTTCGCGCTATCATTGTAGAATCGTTATTTTTTCAACTTATTGTTCTAAACATTTTCTTAACATTAAGTTCTGGAATCTTGTACATCTAATCTAAGCGTACAGACAAAAATTATAATTTATTTATATAGATGAAAGTAGACCGAGTGGCCGCGCGTTTTAACGTTCTGTGGCTATGGAGCCAAGCTCTGCATTCGGGAAACGCGTGGGTTCGAATCCCACCGTCGGCTCTTCTCAGAATAGTCTTCTGTGGCTTAATATCTTCACTTCCAGGCGAATGCCGGTACAGTTCCTATCCATAGGCACCCCTTACCCAATTTTATTCACCATAACACATTTCGTCTTCATTAGCTCCTCAACTGGGGTTGGTGCCAGGAAGGGCATCCGGCAGTAGAAACATGCTGTGTAAATTAATTAGGAAACCACGGAAAACCATCTTCAGGGCTGCCGACAGTGGGGAACCCACTATCTCCCGAATACTGAATACTGGCCGCACTTAAGCGACTGCAACTATCCAGCTCGGTAAATAAAAGGTTTATTTGAGTCCTGTTTATTCCCTGTCAATCCCGATATAAACGCATCAGTCTCAAACGGTAAATATAAGTAATTTAATGACTTTCAACATACGATTCGTAAGATTCCCAGTTTCGCCAGTTACTTGAGGGATGTCTTCCTGTACTA